>NC_041341.1:12681048-13281048 GCF_004354835.1 Perca flavescens | reverse complement strand
CTAAAGCTAACCCGACTACAATACTATTCAATAATGAAATTAACTCAGTCAATTGCAACTGCTTAGCATACAAGGAGAAATTAAACATCTGCGTTATGCTTCAGCATCTGTGAGGCCATTTCAGGTGAAGTTTAACCAATAGTTCAATTAAGAAAAGACACCAGTGTAGCCACAAAGCTAACAGTGGCATTTGCCTGGCGAAATCAGCGCACCACTCTGCAAAGACAAGAACCCTTGAATTGTCAGCCAGAGTACTCCGTTTGGGCAAAGAAAAACCGGTTACCTGTGTTGCGGTGTAGCAGCCAGTATAGGGAAGCTTCACCAGCAGATACTGCCTATAGACATGAATTGAACCGTGACACCTGTCAGGCAGCGACAACAACGGAGTCCCATCTGTGGGGAAAGATTTGGAGAAACATTAGGCTTCTTACAACAGCTGGCATTGGTTTTTCTAAAAAAATAATATCCCAAACACACTATATGGCCAAATGAAACACACCTTCCAGATTCAGATTGGTGTATCGGGTGGGTGAAAAGCGCAGGGTAAGTGTTCCATTACTGCAGCGGAACTGTGGCTGGTTGAAGTCGGATATTTCAGGAGTTTTTCCAGTCCCTGAAATAGAGAAAACATTTATATATATAAAAGCTGCCATCAACAGCTTCATGTTTAGTGTACAGATATCAGTGCCATCAGTCTTATCAAAACCTAAGAAAGCAAAGTGATTTAGCCTAAATGTCAACTATGCTTAAGCCTGCGACTACTGTAAAGAAAAAAGGTAATAAAGTTTATCTAGGGATACTTAACCAACTATGAGAAGCATGAAACACATCTCATGATGGGTGAAAGGAAATAAAGAATAAAGAGGATTACGATGACTGTTAAGTACTAGGCCAGAGGCTACATTGCATTCTGCGGTGTAGGCTTTGCTGTATTATTTTTCCTAGCATGTTTGGTTTTAACTTTTGAATAGACATGCATTGGTAACAGACCATATTAAAAAAAAACAAGTTTACCTTGGAGGAAACGCCAAACCGGCGCTGGGGTGCTTCGGTCGGCCGCGTTTTCTGGACCCGCCTCAAACTGCTGCTTGTTGCCGTCAGAAAGCTCGCCCTGGCCGGCCAACCTTCCGTGTGCGTCTCGGTGACCTCCTGCGTTGTTGAGCTGGGCTAGTGTTAAACAGATACAAACCCAAACCATCACAGCAGAAATCATGGTAGAAGTCATGGCCGATGCCACTGCCACTAGACGAGAACAAAGATGCTGAATGGGAACTGAGAACCGTCTCACACCTGCGCCCTTAAATCTGGTAAATTAATTGCAAATGCTACAGGTACGTGCGTTGCACGTGGGAGTCAAGTTTGTTTGTGGTTAGTAGGCTAGACCTATTTTCACATCTGGGGTCTGTTTCATAAAAGCAGAATATATAAATTCTGGATACAAAGCGAGCCTTGACCTATAGTCTAATCTGTGCGTTTCAGGAAGGCCTGTGTGGCTGAAGTCATTAAGATAGATGCGCGTCCACGGCTTTCCTTAAAAGACCGCGAGGTCGATCACAGATTTAATGATGCCAAAATAGAGAATAGGCATTGTAGGCCTACATACTTTATACAGAGTGAGCGGTAGCTTCTTGTGGAAGTATGATGACGTGAAACATATTATTTGTATAAAAAGAAAAGAAACACGGCCGCTGAAATAAAACAGCGAGAGAAAAGGTAGCAGACGATCACGGACCAATGAATGCAAATAGCCTAGCCTAAATATATAGCCTATTAACTGACCACTGCTCTGAATTGAAGCCGTCATAATCAATCCATTCAAGGATTAGGCTACTAATCATTTGCACAAATTAACAGTTGTAGCCTACTCTTTGCCTTAAAAGTAAGCAGAAGATAATGTTACTCAGGAAATTTACCATGAAGATCAATTTTCTACAATGCTAGAATATGAGTAAATATCTCTTTCACTCTCCTCTCTCTCATGGGCTAAAAAATATAAATTTTCTAAGTCATATTAACTTACACTGCTCGCTTTTAATGCAAAGTTTACAACTGTTCGTTTTGCAAATGAAAAGTGACTCATTGAATGCTTTCAGTTAAGAGCAGTTCATAAATGTATATTTTTAGACTATCATTCAGTCTGTCTGCTATTATCTGCCACGCTTTTTCTCGCGTTTTTTAAATTTTTTATAGAGGACGAGTTTCCTTCTCTACATATTACATGCCTTCCTCCCTCATATATATGGACATAGAAAATAAAGACACTGAATAAATTGGACTCTAAAATCTAGAAACTATAAAGATAATTAAGTGATAAATATAATGCACACTATAAACATTTTATTTAAATTGTACAATCCTCCCAAATTATAGTCCCAGTTTACTGGACAACACAAATTTTGTTCTAAGAATGCCAAATACAATGCACATGGAAGAGGAACAAACATGATCCTTATTGTTAAAGAATAAAAAAAGAAATGATACACTAAAATAATTTAAGGTGCATTGGGGAACTATAGAAATGTACAGCATTGTATGTATTGCCCTTAGTAACAGACTTAATTTAAAACACATTTGAAATTTGATCAGCCTTTTCTAATTATCTCAACAACTGCCGTAATATATTCATCAAACTTCTAACAACAATATGAACAGCAGTCTTCATACAGCAATATAACAGTAACAATGACGGTCACATGAATAATTATAAATAAAAAAATAATGGTCACAACTTCAAAATAATAACAGTACATGAACGGCAATATGAACCTGTGGTATTTTAATCCAGGCTGATAACAATAAGGTAAAACCACTGCTGGGTGATCAGAAAAAGCTCCAGGATTAAATAAATTCTGGCTGTTAGCCTGGTCGGGAGCAGGCTAGCTGCACAGAATAAATCTCCATGGTGATTTCGTGAAACTGAGTCAAGGCTAAATTAATCCAGGATAACAGGGAAATCCCAGCTTAATCCCTTATCTTGGTTTTGTGAAACAGGCCCCTGGTGCATGAGTAGTAGGCCTAGTCCTATTCACTGTTGGTTTGTTTTCTCTTCTTTTTTTGGAGTTGTTGATGCTATAGAGCTTTATCAATTAAAGATAGGCTAAAGAAAGGGAAAATCCTCACACATGAAGAACAACCATAGACTGTAGGCGACCAGGCTATGAGAACAACATGCAGACAAGCATCTATAGTTTGAGTTCATTGGTTAGAATTGTTTGTGGCCATACCACCCTGAACAGGCCCCACCTTGGAAGATAAGCAGCGTTGGGCTGGTTCACTACTTAGATGGGAGACCTCACTATACATTTAGAACTATTTATTTATGTTAGTGTCTAATGAGGAAGGAGGTTTTCAACTTTTATTTATTTATGCATGTATTTATTCTTTTTTTATTTCCATATTTATTACAGCATTTATTTATTCTTTTTAAGCATTTATTTATTTATTCATGTGTTTATTAATACACATTTATGTATTCTCAATTCTTAATTTATGTATTAAAAGTAGACTACAATAGCAAAAGTCCACACTGCCAAATAAAAAACATTTAAAAATGTTAAATATTAAAAACTAACCCAGTTAAAAATGTTTCATTGGTGCTGTTTTTCCTGTCTCAACTAAAGAAGGAGCAGCGCCCTCTGCTGATGAAAGACAATTATTATTTATGTATTGCTATATTTATTTATACCTTTATCTATTTCCATGTTTATTTATTCATTACATTTTTACATTTTTATCTTTTTATTTTTTTTATTTTTTAGACTTAAGTACATTTTTGTCTTCTGTACATTTGCATCCTCCAAAATATAGATTTATTTTATTTCAAAACTATTCAGTTAGGAATAATCTTGAAGAAGAAGAATATTGAATTCTTGGTTAAAAATGTTATCATCATAAAAAAATAATATACACATGTAAACTCTCCCCTAATGAAATGCACTACAGAACCCCAACCCTAACCCCAAGCCAGAAACTATGCACTTATGTCTGAATTTATTTTTACTTTATAGCCCTACCACTATACAAGCTTCAGTGTGGTGTGCAGAGGACCACAGGTTTCGAATGAGGTTGAATCGTTCTCTTAATACATCCATGGGTTGAATCCACTATAAAAATAAATGATAAAACTTGAATAGCCTACTCTAAACGGCTGGGGACTTTTAAATAGTGACTCTGAATTAATTTATTTTTTTTGCTTAATTTTGTTCTAAATAAAGATGTTACAAAAAAGTTGCATCGTCAACGCTGTTTCCTTGACAGCTCTGTCTCTGCCCTTCAATAGCATTTATTGGCCAGGCATCTATGCTTACGCAAGGTAACGTAACCCCATTTGTTCAGGGTGGTAGCCTATTTCAGAAAGCAGGTTTAGTGAAAACTCTGAGTTTGTTAACCCTGAGATGTGGGAAACTCTGGGTTTTCTGTTTCAGAAAGAGAGGTAACTTCACCTCAGAGTCAGTTACTCTGGTAACTGAGCCTGTGAACCTAACCTGAGGCCTGTACTACGAAGCAAGATCAACATGGCCCGTGGCCTGTACTACGAAGCAGAATTTGGCGTTAACGAGCTAATTTACGGCTCAACCCAGGATTTTCTTCACTACGAAGGTGGATCAGTTGTTATCGGGTTCAATCGCCGTGGTAACTCAAGCTGAACACCTAACCTGGTCGGGAGCAGGTTAAGTTGGAGATCAGAGATCAACCAGTGTAAAAGCACCGCCTACTGACCAATCAATAGGTCGATTGATAACGGCGTCACCGTTCTTAAAGATCAGGCGGAGCTCAGTGCGGAGAGAGGGGTGCGCTCATAAAAGTTAAAACATTGAGAGACCAACAACCGTTAACATGGGTATTTTTATGAAATATAGGCTATATATTTTAATGGGAGGGAATTACATATCGGCTTCTTGAGCCGTGTGTCGCCTTCTGGTAGATGTTGGCGTTTGGTCGTGGTGCGCAAACACCGCCTCTTTTATGTGACCGCGCACGTCTCTAGATTGGACAAACCTGGGTTGGTTGAACTAGTTGATAACCACCTTTGTGACACCGGTTGTTAGGGTTAGTGAAGCCGGATTACTGAAAGAAATCCAGGTTATGTTGATCTTGCTTCGTAGTACAGGCCTCAGAGGCAAACGTAACCGGTGTCACGAACATTGGTGATGTGGAGCATTTTAGTAAAGCCACTGTAGCAAGAGTGTGACTCGATCTGAAACGTGTTTTAAACGTTTTTTAAAGGAGTTCCACAGTATTGCAGGTGAATGATGTAAACCCTTTGAAATAAAAGATTATGAATTATAATTCTGATAATGATGCTGCAGCCTCAGAATGGGATTAGGCGTAGTAGCCTACTTTTTCACCCGCAGGATTGCATCTAAATGAAATAGATTATAGGTTCAATACCATTTCACCAGTAATGTTAGGCTATAGGGCCTACTTATGATTAAATATGATATACACTATATTGGAATATATGCATTTACTCTAGCAGCAATTTTCTCCCACGCAAATTCTCTCTTTTTTGCAGCAGCCAGCTGCTGTGTTGTTGTTTTTTAACTCGCTGTATGTGCGCATGAGTATTTCCACTGACCCGTTTGTTTGTGGTTGTTACCATGGTGAATTGTAGAATTATGGCTCCATTCATGCTGCCTTTTTATTGTGGTGGTGCACGCTCATTAACCTACTCCGAGTTGATTGAACCAACTCATATCAGCTGTTCTGTAACCGAAAACTCTGAGTTTCCCATCTCAGGGTAAATCAACTCAGAGTTCAGGGTTAGACTCAGAGTTTGTTAAACCTTCTACCTGAAATACCACCCAGGTTCTATTGGTATCCCCTGACCAATCGGCTTTCCTAACCTTAACCACTCAAGGTCACATGCCTATGTGGTGATGTGCTGTTTGGATGCTCCTATAAGAAAACAACAGCAAATCTTTTGTTGTTGTGGCCTCCATGTTTTCACACATCTGGGGTCCGTTCCAGGTAGGAGGTTTAACTAACTCTGAGTCTAACCGTGATGCCTGAGTTGATTTACCCTGAGATGGGAAACTTTGAGTTTTTGGTTCCAGAACAGCTGATTTGAGTTGGTGCATGGCTTTACTATTACAGTACGATCCGCTACACTTTTATAAAAAAAACTGCCGTTTGCAAAAAACGTAGCCTAATGCGACACAAAGAATCTGCTGGGATGTTAAAGCCTGTCCACGATGGTTGCTGTTAGTGATATGAGGACGGATAAGGTAGGCCTATCTACATATCTAATGGACTGTGATCAAAAAAATCCCTCTCAAATCGGTGATGTGGAAATGAAAATACATCGTCGGGAATCATCTCCCGACCATCTCTCTCTGTGAATTAATACAGCTTCTTCATCAACGGGATCGTCGACAAAAGGACATGACATGTTTGAGAAAAAAACGTTTTATAGGCTAGTCTGCCTAACATAAACCAATACGTTTTTTTTATTCATGCAGATAACAAACTGCATTAAAATGCGCCTGATAGGCTAAAAACTGAATGAATGAATGAGGAAATGAGTTTCCTGCCGTCATTATGGTAGGCCCACCCACCGACTCTATACACAATGTGATTGGCCCGGCTAGAGTTTGGCTTTTCCAGCTCGCAAGCCAACAGAGAGTTGCTAGACCCCCTGGCTGCAATTTACATTTGCTGCCGATAGGGTGCGTCTAGATTTCTATAGGCTACAAGAACGCTGCAGTCTGCAGCAAAACAAGCTACAATGTAATAGGGCAATAGACCTTTTTCATGGCAGACATGTTGACATGTCATAGTAGGAAAAGCACAGGTGTACTCAAAACCATTAATAATGGCTGCATTCCACTTAGGAGAGGCCCTGGTATTGTGCATGCTGACTCACTGAAATAACTTACTGGGACATTTGACGGAATTGAGCCATCGTTATGGTTATCAATTTCAGCTGTGCTTTTCCTACTATGACAAGTCAAAATGTCTGCTGTGAAAAAGGCCCATTGTCCAGCTTGTATTTACCTTCACAGAAGTGCTTGTTTTGCCACTGAGGCTCAGATTAATATTCTAAGTGTCTGAAAACATTATGGAAAGGATCCCTTCAGAGATAGACCTTTTAAAACCTCTTTGAGACCTTTCTGTTACAGTTCTGAAGTCGCTAGTGCTAAATCCACCAGACTCCATTAAAAAAAAGACGACCTAAAAGGGCTTTTCATAGTTTTATTTTGTTTCGGTCGATTTTGAATGAAGTGTATTTTACGATGCTACAATATACTGTTTATTTACATGGAGTCTGGTGGTGGGTTTAGCAAATGTAATTTCGCCAATGTTTTTGTTTAAAAAAAATCATACTCTTTAACAGAAAGGTCGATCTCCTTAGAAATCCTTACCATAATGTTGTCAGACACTTAGAATATAATTCTGAGCCTGTCAGTGGCAAAATGAGCCCCTTTGTAAAGGAAAATAGGCTGGACAATTGCCTTATATTAACTTAGATTGAAGCTGGTTTCTCGGCTGCCAACTGCAGCGATCTTGCTTAATACTGGACCAATTTCAAACATTGTTGTTCCCATCAGTCACTTATACTAAAACATAGGAAAATAGGGTACCGGTTGAAAAAAAAGGTAGTTGCCCTTTAACAGTCAAGCCTTTCAAGTAAAATATATATTTGATAGACATTTAAACATGTAAACCCTAATTGTCTTACTGTGTACAATCCTTATGTATGTGTATTTGCATATGTGTTTTTACATATACCTATAGCATAATAGTCAAATGTTTAAGGTCACCTATTCAGCCTTGTTGTTCTTGTCTTTGTTTTGTCTATTTGTGAGAGTTTTGTTTATTGAGAGTAACAAAAAGCCGTTTGTGTTCACACTAACTGTACATTGCCATTAAAGCTGATTCTGATTCTGCTTGTTTTATCATATTTAACATTGTGCTTGTATTTTTATGCTTGTATTGTTTTCACATTATGCATGATGTAGTTATTATGCAAAAGTACTAGCCTAATTAAATGTATTTAAAATACAATTGACTTTGAACATTCTTCTTACGGTTATACATGTTTTACTTTAATACATACTTTATAGCTTACATGTATTTGTATTCATTAAGATTAGCTTGTAGAGATTTGTATTAAGTGTGACATGTAAGGACTCTTTACTGTTTCTCGTTGTCACTGCAATAAAAATGAAATACTATTTAATTCCATTTTAACCACTGTGATTCTATGTAGCCAAAGAAAAAGAAAACGCGCTAATGTGTCATTAGGCTACAGGGGAAAAAAAGTATTGTCAGAAGTGGGATTCGAACCCACGCCTCCATTCGGAGACCAGAAGTCCCATACTTGAGGAAGGTTTATCACCTTGAGTCTGGCGCCTTAGACCGCTCGGCCATCCTGACAACTGTGCTTAGACACGGGCTAGTGGGCTGTTTGATTACTGCTAAGTGATGTTTATAACTGTGGAGTCATAGTTGTTTTTTAATGCTTTATGAGCGTTATTAGTTATTACTACCTTATTAGTTTAGTAAAAGCGACCATGTGTTTTACAACTTACAGACGTGTCACTATCACTTTCACGGACACATCAACAGACTTTAAACGGCGTGTAGCGTGTATTTCCGCTGTCGACGTCTAACCAATTATGCTTTGGCTACAATCATAATACGTGTTAGTAAGGTCAGTTCAATTCATTGTTGGATTTTTGATATGATAGGTTGACATATTAGAAAAATATATAATATCGATAGCCAGCCTTAGTATTTTAAAGGAAATGCGAAGAATCATCGAGCCCACCATTGGAGATCTACTAAACAGTCACAAATGGCTTGTGGAAATGTTTCGCCTCCTATAAATAGCTTGTGTTCCTAATGCGTAGTTGTTTACGGCCATACCACCCTGAACACGCCCGATCTCGTCCGATCTCGGAAGCTAAGCAGGGTCGGGCCGGGTCAGTACTTGGATGGGAGACCGCCTGGGAATACCCGGTGCTGTAAGCTTTTTACTCTCGTCTTTCATCAGCAGAGGGCGCTGCTCTTTCTTCTTTATTGGAGACAGAGCTGACAAGTATGGTGAATGCAAATTTACCTATTGAAATAACTCAAAGGATCGCCTTCTGTATCGCTATTTATCCGTGATTACAGTAATACGCGTACATATCCACCAGGGGCACTAGAAAGCTATTTAAAATGTATTTTCCGAGGCGAAGGCATGTCCCGCCCTACTCTGCTTCACTCTGCCCCTGATTGGTTTATCCTGACATTCAATACTAACCAATCCCACTCCTCTTGCCAAAACCTAACCAACCCAAGCAACGAAGGCAACGACTAATAGCCAATCAGGAAAACAAATATTTGGCTTCCGGTGGTCGAAAGTGACTCGCCGCCCCGCCCCTCCTTCTACATAACCACTACCAGTCATTCTTATGAAACAAAAACACTGGACTGTTTTCACTCCGCCGCTTTCAACTGAACACTTTTTGTACACCAACTGAGACACGTTTTTGTTAAAAATGTCGATTTACAGGAATGCCGTTTGGTTTGTGAAAGGACTCCAGGAGTATACAAAGTAAGTAGAGAGATCATCATTTCTACTGTGACTTTGGCTACTTTCAGTGAAGTAGTCAAATCTCTTGTCATTTTTTTTAATGATTTGTGCAACATTAACGTTACCTAATCCTCGTACTATGAACCTTGAGAAGTACCTTTGGATAGTACTGTCAAGTTTGAAAAACATGTTTCTCTGTTGGTGATAAAATACTAGACAGTGGGATACAATTCAGATATTGTATGGTTGCATAGTATGCTAGGCCTCACGTTACTGGTTAACTAGCAGGGATTAATGTTACACATGCTATCTAAACTAGTCTATAAAATGTAAAATTAGTCAGTGGTGGAAGAAGTACTAAGCCTTACCACATTGTAAGAATACTCCGATACACGCATTTAAAATCTTACTTTCAAGTAAGTATTCAAAACGTATACTGAAGTAATAAAGTACACGCAGAATGGCCCATTTCTGAATAAATATATTATATTTTACAGGACTATAATTGTTGATGCATTAATCTGTAATCATCACTAATGTTGCAGCTGAAGCTAGTTTCAACTTCTAAATGGGTCGCTTAATCTATAATAATACATCACAATGTAGGCTATTGGTGGATTCCTTTTTGGTATAATCTACTAAGCAACTAATTTACTCAGTAATTTATGTTGTCAAATAAATGGAGTGGAGTAAAATGTACATGCGTTGGCTTTCAAAATGTAGCGGGGGTAGTGTAGAAGTATAAAGTAAAGTCAAGTTTGCTTGATCCAATCACTTAAATTATTTCTTAATTAGAAAACATGATTGCCTATTTTGTTTCTGTCAATGCATACTTGATTAATTAGTTACAGCACTATCCATATCCATATTTACTTTCACACATTTTAATGAAACCAGATCTTCACTGCAGACATCAGACCAGCAGAAGACAGGCGCGTTTAAATGTCTCAACCTCAGTATTACATCAGAACATGTGATAACATTCGTGACAGTGCATGTGTATTGTATTCAATGTACTCCTCCTAACAGGAGTGGCTATGAAGCTGCAGCGAAGCATTTTGCTCCAGCAGACCTGGATGTAAACCTGAGCGGGAGGTCCTTCATGATAACCGGTTGCAACAGTGGGATAGGAAAAGCCACAGCGCAAGAAATAGCCAACAGAGGTGAGTGTTTGAATGTCAGCAGTTAAAAAAGTCAGTTATTCATCTCTGCTTGTGGAAAACAGTACAGAGATGACAGAAAACACAGAAAACAGTTCTTCTAGTTACTAGAGATATCCTCTGTCACAACCATTTCATTGTATAAAAGGGATATCTTTAAACAAAATCTTAAAACCTACATTTCTAGCCTGGCATTTGATTAGAGCATTTTTATGGATATTGTATGCATTTGTCTTTACCTATTTTATAGTATTTTTTATTTTTTTTTATTTAAATTATACTTTTTGTGTGCTATAGTCTCCACTTGTTTTAGTCTTCATAGTATTTCTACCAGCTTTTGTCATTTGCCTGTAAAACACTAACAACAGCCTATACCAGTAAAGTTTGATTCATTGATTGACACCAAATCGGTACGGCCCTGTTTCTGACAATAATTACAAGGAGAGGTGATGGAAGTTGCTGCTGGCTTGTTCACTGATGTGTGTTTATTTTTGAGTCTGCAGGGGGAACTATTCACATGGTGTGTCGAAACAAGGGGCGGGCAGAAGCAGCCAAAGATGAAATTGTGGAACGGAGTAAAAATCAGGTGAGAAATCTGCTGCATGTCTACCTGTCCAAGTGGAGGGGCGGGGGATATTTTTGTTACCCAAATTAAGGTGTAATGATATAGGGTGTCGTATGTTCCGACTGTAAAGCCCCCTGAGGCAAAAGTGTGATTTTGGGTTTTATAAATAAAATTGACAGACTAAGGACTCTGGCTTGTCAGGCTAATAACACATTACACTTCAGTACATTCAAGTGGCGCTTTTATTTCACGCTTTTGTCCAAAACAACTTAGACTGCTTTAATACAACCAAATATATAACAGGAGAGCTACATCAGTGTAAACAGTAAAGCAAAACATGACCGTTTGTATTGTCTCACAGTATATATCATGCTGCACAACTCAGTTATTATAAATTACACTTTTTTCAAAGACAGTAGTTTCCTTTTATTTATTTATGCTTACAGGGCTGCTTACATTTTAAGACATTGAACGAATACTACTCAAAATAATTTATTTAATGTGAAAACACATTGCGCAATACTTATCCTATAACTGAATATAATAGTTTACTGTTAGGTTAGGTAGAGCCAACACATAATGCATGGTGTTTATCAATATTTCTGTAAAGTTGAAATTCTTACATAACAAGACAACTCAACGAACAAATATGCAACTGATACAGTATATATTTTGGCAGATATGCAAAAAGTAATGGCAGTACTGACATGGTGTTGGAGGTAATTTTGGAAGAAGTGTCGTTACATTGTTTGTCCAGCAGAGAGCACTGTGAGTCAGGAGAGGACAAGGTTATTTTTCAGCTTACTTCAGGGATACTTGCCAAACATTTATCTTTTTATTAAAATATATATCTTTGTCTGCAGGGGCACAGCTAGCTATAGTTTTTTTATTTTTATTTTTTTTGGTCACCGAGATAAATGTGGTTCGTCTGTGGTGAAATGAGTCACCTAACTGACTACGGTCAGCAGAATCCCTCAGCAAATCAGATCAAGACCTCCCTCTGTCTCGATTAAATTTGCTGCGTGAAAATAGCAACCGGTGACAATATATTAAATTATATATGAATTGCTATTACGACATATGCAACAGTAGAATTATCCTACATTCTCTGATCATCAGCTTTAAGCTTGTTTTATGGTTGTGCGCAGGCTCCACGCAGACGTAGCCTACGTAAGTGGCCTGGCGTTTATACTTGTGCACTGGGGGGGCTACCCAGCCACAGCCAAGCGACGTGGGTCGCTTCGACGTGTAGTTAAATTTTTCGAGAGGTCAGGCTACGGCGTAGGGTCCGGCGTAAACGCAGAGGGGTCTGCGGGGGTACGACGCAGAAGCATAAAACGGCCTTTAGAAGCAACCACCAGCAAAAGCCTCTTTAATTTTTAACAAAGTCGCACAATAAGGAAATGTCCTCTGTTATATTCTGAACCTTTTTTTTTTTTAACAGAAAGTGAAATATCAGTCTCTTGCGTTCATGTTTCCTGTTTATTCCCAGAACGTTCACGTCCACATCGTTGACATGTCCAGCGCGAGACAAGTGTGGGACTTCGCCCAGAACTTCTTACAAAGCAACGCCGTACATGTACTGGTAGGTGTTATGTAGATATGTGTTGGTTCACCTGTAATACACACACTGGTTGTTATTGTAATTGAATCACTTGTTGCGTTAACCAGATCAACAATGCTGGGTGTATGGTCAACCAGAGAGAGTTAACCGAGGAGGGTTTGGAGAAGAACTTTGCCACAAATACACTCGGTAGGTATTTTGAAATACTAGTTCCAGTTCACCTACCAATTTTCGAAACAACAATACTTTCTTTTTTGGATACCTTACTTGAAGAAATGTAAACTCGTTTTGACGAAGCAAGCCAAAGTTTTTAAATCTTTTAAACAACAACCGATCATCGAAATCAAAAGGGGTAAACTAAAGACAACTTTCGGTACTTTTTAAAAAAAAAAATGTCAAAACTAAGCAACATATTTCAGTCAGCACCAGTGTTAAGAAGGAGGGTTCAGTTTCTGAGTTTGAGTGCTATCATCATGGGGCATCGGTTAGACTGCAAGAGCCAGGAAACGTCAATCCACTGAGCAAAAGGTTTATTTCTACTCAAAACGGTGGTGCAAATGATAAGGAGTACAACAAAACACACATGGGCCTTCAGTCCTGAATGAGAAGTGACCAGGTGAACTCCATCAGGTAATTAGGGGGGACCGTTAGAAGCATTGTCACTACCCGATGGGAGTCGAGTGCAGGTGGGAGTAGCCTACAAGAACCCGCTAACCAGAGCCTTCTATAATGTCATTACAATGAAAATGGACCTACATAACGAAGTTTGTTCACGGCTGGCTACAAGTTAGCAATCCAACACAACAAAGGCTGTCACTTGAATGGCGTTTTGAGCTAACGTTAGCAATCAAACAGTCATAGATAGCTGAAACGTTTTTGAAATGATTTCCATCTTCTGTTATTGTTTGTAATGAGAAAAGTTTCTTATTTTATGGATGTCACAAATTTCATATGACAAGTTATGCCGTGAACCGTTTAAATCAGATCACACGTGACTCACATCAGGCAGTGACAGCATAAAAGGCCGGGAAAGGAAGTGAGGTAAAAGGAAGTGAGGAAAGCAGGTACCAAAATAAGAGCAAATAGGATCTTTACAACATCCGGAGACATATTGATATAATTAATACCCTGCACCAGACAATAACTTACTCTGCTGAGTGTGAAAGCATTTTCTTACAAAAATCTTTCCTATTTAACAAAATAAAGCCACTTCTCAGTGACTGTTGTCATAACAAAAGCAGTGTACAGATACAGTATAGTAAATAATTGTTTAAGTCAGGCAATACAAGATAATATATTTCAAATGTAAAATACATTTTTTTTTTTTTAAATGAGTTTGGATTCTGAGCTACAGCAGATAGTGCAGATAAGTGTTTCTGAACTACCTTATGTGCTTACCTTTTATTTTCAGGTACATACATCCTCACCACAGCCTTGATACCTGCACTGAAGAAGGTTGAAGACCCAAGAGTGGTGGGTTGAATTGCAATGATTGCGTCAAAAGACACACAAATATCTTTTGGGAAGATGCTTTTACTGTCGGACCTCGTCACAGACCGGCAGACTGCGTGTACATTTTAAGCTTTTTTAAAAAAAAAAAAAAAAAAAGAACATTTGCTACTGTCTCCTCTCAGGTCACGGTGTCGTCAGGCGGCATGCTCACACAGAAGCTGAACGTGGACGACCTCCAGTTTGAGAAGGGGACGTTTGATGGCACCATGGCCTACGCTCAGAACAAAGTAAAGGAGACTGATGGGCAACAACACAGTATGACTGTGGCATGTATCCGTGTTTGCTGAAGTGTGTTGTGATTTTGACAGAGACAGCAGGTGATACTGACAGACAGGTGGGCTTCTCAGCACAAAGAGATCCACTTCTCCTCCATGCACCCTGGCTGGGCAGACACACCAGGTACAAAAAAGAAAGGAGATTATATTTCTTTATTTCTGTGTCATTTCATTAAATAGGACCTTTGTAAAATAAACCAATATACTCACAAGTCCATGATGCAGGGAAGAATTGTACTGTAGCAGCATGTACTGTATGTGAAGAGCTGTAGATTATAATATCAGGGCAGACGCATTTGATCATCTGACAAACTGAAGAGGCCAATTCCCAGCAATTATTTTATTGATTATTGCTAGTGAAAGCAGAATGAGGTAATAGACAATAGATATATATATAATAGATTTAAAGTTGTGGTTTTTATTTGTCAGGGTTTTTGGAATATCCATCTTTGAACTTTCCACCTCCTACCTCAACTCAATGCAGAGCAAAGGAATCTTATTTATGGTGCTCACAATATAAAACAAAAAAATTATGTTTAAAAATCAAACCGCAATATCTCCCTCCAGAAACGATGTTTCAGTTAATGTGGATGATCAACAGACTTCACTTTGGACAGTTTTCTTTTTGACTTGGCCGGGGGGAATTTTAAAATACTGGTTTCTAGACACAGCTGAATAGGCCTTAATAATACTAAATTATAATTAATAACAATGGAACATGTTCCTAATATCAGAGTTGGCACATGTGGTGAAACAAAAACAATGCAGTGTACTTTGTTGTACGCTGTGATAAAGCTATACACTTGACACTTACCTATGAATAGCATGTGGCAGAAAACGTTGCTTCTGTGATTTTCAGTTTAGTTTTTATTTGTCTCTGTAGCTGTCCAGACGTCCATGCCTTCATTCCACGCTAAGATGCAGTCCAAACTGAGGACGGAGGCCATGGGGGCCGACACCTCGGTGTGGCTCGCTGTGTCTGCGGCCGCCGCAAAGCAGCCGAGCGGACTCTTCTTCCAGGGTATTTTTTTCTGCTATCACAACGTTTTATCTGGATAATAGAGCAAGAGTCAAACCATGACTTCATGGTACAATAATGAATAAATACTTCTGTACAAGTAAAAGTCCTGCATTGTAAATGTTACCTAAGTAAAAGTAAGGCCGGTGACACTGGATGCATCGCGTGAGCGTGTCAGCTGCGTGGCGTGTCCGTTTATATTTCGGCTCCCATGTTAGAGCTTACACACTGCCTGCGTGACACGCGTGTCTCAGGCGTGCCTGTTAGAAATAGAACCGAGGCCTATTTTTTATGCAACACGCAAGTGTGTTGGAAGCGTTTACAGGCAAAATAGAATAGGAAAAGATGTTTATATGTCGTTTAGACACAAATACATATTAATAAATGACATGTTGATGTTTGAAAGTCTCTAGGTTCTCGATTTTCTAATATTGCACCGGTCAATACAGAACGAAATATTATGTTGCCTATTTTGCCGTCAATACTGCCGACGTTGTCTTTGCTGTAATCAAATCAGTATATATTTATGTTTAACATGGTTTTTCATTTTATCAATGGCAAACATACATGTGTCCAGACAAGGCTAGCAGCAGCAGCGCCACGTCAGACACGTTTCTGGTGTAGAAGTCGACCGATAGTGGATTTTACCGATAGCTAGGTTGGGCCGTATTTGGCGATAACCGATTAATCGACCGATAGTATTTAGAATTGATACTGGATAAAAACAAACATGACACTCTTAGTAAAACAGTGCTGAACTTTATTATAAAAACAAAAAAACTGTATTGAACCATGAAAACATGCTAAATGAAATAAATATAAATATTGAAGTCAATAAAAGACATTCATTCAAAAAGTAATAAATAACAAATAAAAACAGTTAAACTGTCGGTTTAGAGCGGTAACAGATGATCTCTGACCTGGAGGGATCTATCTTTCCCACTATATACTCTCTGTTCTCGCTTGGATGCCCATATAAGGCGTAATGTGTGACGGACCTGCCTTCCCATTGGTTGAAAACATAAACAAAGGCATCATCAAAAACTATCGGTATGGATTTTTGCCGATAACGATAGTTCCACCAATCAACTATCGGTGCCGATTAATCGGTCTACCTCTACTCTGGTGTGTAAAGACAGAAAAATACACGAAACAGAAACGCCACGCTCACGCCACGCAGCCGGTGTGTAACCGGCCTAAGGATGTCTTTCGAGCTAAAAGTATCAAAAGTAAAAGTGCACAATACTCCTTTTTCACAGCAGACATTTCTGCTTGCCTAAGCAGGAAAAGCACAGGTGTATTTTATAACCTTTAACAATGGCTTAGTTTGAGTAAGTGGCCCAGTGAGCTGTTTCATTGAGCCAGCATTCACAATACCAGGACCTCCTCTAAATAAAATACACTCATCATTAATAATATAATATTATATAATGGCCCGAGTCTTACACCATTAAATATATTATTTGATCAGTAATGCCAATGGAATATTGTGTAATTATGATTCTTTTTAACAATTGAATGTCTTTTTTTCGACATACCATACTATTACTTTTTAATGGCTTTTTTTCAACAACCAACAAGTAGTCACTTCAGACTCTGACCCAGGTTCAATACCCAGTCCAGGCTGGCCCTTTTCATTTTGAAATACTATACCATAACTTTATCACTTTATTCAACATACTATACTATAACTTTATTACTTTATTCTACGTACTATACCATGACTTTTTTTCAATATACTATACCATGATTTTTTTTATCACTTTTTTCGACATGTGTACTATGAATTTTTTTGACATACATGTTGACTTTTTTTATCTATTATGATGTATACTATGTAATGTGCATTGTTGTTGAGGTAGTTGGAACTGTTACAACTGTACTGTTACAGTACTGTTACAACTGTACTGTATATTCTGTCATATTTTATAAGCTGATCATATGTTTTGTGTGTGAAATCTTAATTTGAAAACTAGTAACTAAAGATCCTGATGGAGACAAAACTTTATGTAGGAACTGATATCAAAGCACTGAACCGAATGAAGTCTTCCTGTAAAGGGAGGTGAGCGACTGCAACATAATTATGATGAGTGATGGAAGTCAATCGTCAAGGGCGATGCCTCATTGTTGATGTTTCTATGGTACTGCAAGACCTTTTTAAATTGAAATTGATCCCGATTTCCGCAATCAACTCTCTGAATATTATCATTCTGCATAAGATTTTTGTGGTTCAGCGTCTCTAATGCTGGCTCATGTGTTTTTCCCAACAACAACAAAAATTCTAGATCGCAAAGCGGTGGCGACACACCTGCCGCTGGCCTTCACCAGGTCCACACCACAGGAGGAGGAGAAGTTTCTGGCTGCGCTGGAGGAGTTCGCCCTCAAGTTCAAACCTCAATAGGCCTACCTCTGTTAATGCACTTCTAAAACACTTCTCTAAATAATTACTAATGTTTACAAAATCATGTTTTTTTTTTTTTCTTCAATGTACAGGATGCTTTTTCACATTTTTGACTGATACTTTTAAAGAACAAAAACTGAAGTGAAGGTGTCTTCTGGACAGAAGAATTGTGGTGTTGCTTTTGTCTACTACTACTGTGAGAAATGTTGCTTTAATATAAATCTAACAGAAAATGCTAATTTCTATATTCATTTATGTAAAATTGATTGTTTAATTCTCTGCAGTTTTGTTTTGTAACGGGGTGGTGGAGGGTCAGGTTTGGTTATTTTCATATTAAATGTATTTAAACATTTGTCTTTCTTGTCTGCATCCATGTGTGTCACATCTTGTAAAGCCATAGTATGAAAATGTCCTCAATTGTGTACTTCACAAAAATATCCAGGTACAGAAGTATCTTGGGTCCCCAAAGCTCTAAAAGAGATACAAAATTAAGTCTTAATATTATTTAGTAAAATGGCCAAATCATATGCACTTCAAATAAAAATGTCATTTTCACTTTAATGTTGTACTGATGTTCATCAAGAAGACAAGTCAAATACTATATATATATATATATATTAAGCTGATTTTCACAAGTGAGAGAAAATGAATAGAAGATAGAAGATTCATCTTTAAATAAAAATACCAAACATCAGCTGGTTTCAGATTTGCTGCTTTCCTTCCCATTTTACATTAACTGAATATCTTTTTGATTGTTAGTCCCTCAAAATAATAATAATTTGAGAGGATCACTTTGTAGTCTATTATTTGGAAATGATAATTTGTCAGTTTTTGACAGTTCCTTGAGAAATTCAACCAAAGACAAGTATTTCAATTTTCAATAAAACAAGTGTAATTTGCTGATTTTATATTTGTCTACAGTGCCATTAAATATGAATCAAAAGATTATTTGGTATTATTTGGTATCTTGTTTGTAAACCACATATTGACAATCTCCTGAACTCCAAACTGAATGTCAGAATGGGAAAGAAAGGTGATCTAAGCAAATTTGAGCGCGGCATGGTTGTTGGTGCCAGACGGGCTGGTCTAAGTATTTCACAATCTGCTCAGTTACTGGGATTTTCACACAAAACCATTTCTAGGGTTTACAAAGAATGGTCTGAAAAAGGAAAAACATCCAGTATGCAGCAGTCCTGGGGCCTGTTGCACAAAACCAGGATAAGGGATTAAGCTGGGATATTCAAGTTATGCTGGATGAATTTAGCTTTGACTTGGTTGCACAAAAGCAGGTTGAATTAAACCCAGCCAAGTAACCATGGAGATTTATTCTTTGCAGCTAGCCTGCTCCAGAGCAGGCTAACAGCCAGGCTAAGATTAATCCTTGAGTCTTATGTGTTAAATCAGCTGCCGCTATGATCCGAAATTAACGTGTTTAACAGTTATTCCGTTGTCTTCTGAATGTGTTCTGCTTTATTTTTATTAACATGCATTACTTGTCACTATTGCTGTCACAAGTTTGATTTAAATCCTACTATTGCAGTTCTTTACATGGTAAGAAATGGTTGCACTGGCACCGGAGATAAAAGTGGGACAATGCGGAGGAAATGGGCCTTTCCTCCGCTGCTCTCCCGTGAAATTTGCCCCGTGCAACGTGGAGAGGCGGGGGGAGGCAGGGGGATCCTCCCACACCGTGCAGCGGACTCTAAAGGAGACTTTTAGCGTCAATAACTACGACAATGGCACCTGACCAAACGCCCGTATTTTACGAGATGGGAGCGGGAATGTGTTGGAATGCCACAAAGCTTCTTAATCTTTTTATTTTGGTGCTGTCATGCATCTTCGAGCTTGGGAGTGAGAAAAGAAAAACATTACATTGTTTTATAGATATGCTTATTGAAGTCATTTAGGCTACTTCTTTTTCTAGTTTTTGTCCAGTCATGTTTGTCTACCAGCCTACCTGAACATTGCTTCTGACCATGTCCATCCCTTTATGACCACCATGTACCCATCCTCTGATGGCTACTTCCAGCAGGATAATGCACCATGTCACAAAGCTTGAATCATTTCAAATTGGTTTCTTGAACATGACAATGAGTTCACTGTACTAAAATGGCCCCCACAGTCACCAGATCTCAACCCAATAGAACATCTTTGGGATGTGGTGGAACGGGAGTTTTGTGGCCTGGATGTGCATCCCACAAATCTCCATCAACTGCAAGATGCTATCCTATCAACATTTCTAAAGAATGCTTCCTAATAATCCTTTAGGTGAGTGTATATATATATATATATATATATATATATATATATACATATTATCCCTGGTGTTTATTTAGATTTTATTCCATTGGCTTACATTTTTAACATTGTATTGTCTTGTTGTAATCTAAAGTAGCCTATTGCTTCATTGTATTTTTGTTGTTGTCTTTGAGGTACTTTGGGCTGCATAAAGTTGAGATGAGCAGAATAGAGTACAACATAGACTATTAATCAGCAGCACTGCACATACTTTACAGAGGCATTTCCCACTGCCTAATGAATGAGTTGAAGTAGGCCTTCAGTACAGAGCAAGAAGTCCACACTGCCAAATAAAAAACAATGTTATATTTTTCCGCTAATGTTATTTATCCTGTCTGCACTAAAGAAGGAGCAGCGCCCTCTGCTGATGAAAGACGAGAGTAAAAGCTTACAGCACCGGGTATTCCCAGGCGGTCTCCCATCCAAGTACTGACCCGGCCCGACCCTGCTTAGCTTCCGAGATCGGACGAGATCGGGCGTGTTCAGGGTGGTATGGCCGTAAGCAATTACAGATATAGAACACAAGCTATTTATAGATAGTCAAACACCACTAATGTTTTTTTTAAAGTTGATGAATAATAAGTGTTTGGTAGTAGTGGACTACATGTACTACTAGCTTTTTGGCAATAAATCTTATACCTTGGAAAGCCTGTTTAGTTCCCTTTCAAATGGTGCCCCATTTGTAAGGAATATGCATTTGTGGAATGAACAGCAGCGCTGAGTATGAGGGTTGCGCCCATGAAAAATTTGCCAAATCTTCTCTCCAATTGCCAAACATATGCAACATGTGCACTGGAATCTGAACATGTGGAGGAACGTTATGTTCAGTAATGAGTCCAGATTCTGCCTACGGCAGTTGGATCATAGGGTCAAAGTGTGGAAAAGACGCAGAGAACGCTATGCTGATTGCTGCACCGATAACTCCTTTTGGTGGAGGCAGTGTGATGGTGTGGGGCGGCATCTCCCTCACTGGAAAAATGAGGTCATCATTGGAGGCAATCTCAATGCATAGAGATATAGAGATGAGATTCTGCAACCAGTGGCAATCCCATATCTCCACCGACCGAACTCTATCCTCCAAAATGACAACGCTCGCCCCCATAGGGCGGGATTTATTTATTATAATTTATAGTTATTTGAACAGCTGAGCATTGAACCAGGTGAAGAAACCTGTTTATTATTTATTCATTTGATTTTGCAACTGTTCACTGGAATAGCCCGTTTCTATGAAACTACTTGTGACATGTCATATTTGGCTTTGACTTTGACTGAACATTTGCTCTCACTTTGCGGAAAAAATATCGGGATATAGTATATCAATATTCAGCCAAAATATATCGGGATATGACTTTTGGTCCATATCGCCCAGCCCTACCTGATGTCATCATTGGTCTCATCTCTACTTGATGCCATCGCCGACCTCATGTCTGTCTCACTGTTAAATATAGCAGCCTACATTCAATTCTTAAATCAGCATAGTGATGGCTTAAGACAACTATTATGCAGTAAGGTTGTGCGGCTGTTTAAATTATATTCACATTTTGGATTTTAAAAAGTACAAATTTGGAGAGCCACTTAGCACAGACCTTTAAAGAGAGAGATGTGATCCTATAATTACAGCTTCCATGTTATCCAACAGATGTAACTATAGCCTGTATGTCTGACAGCACAGCTAACACGAACAGCTAATGGTAAAACAAAATCTGTTAATACCAGAGTTATTGAACGAAATCGGGCCTGTTCAGGGTGGTATGGCCGTACGCAATAAAACTGGTGAACGCAAGCTATAGATAGTCAAACATAAGGGCTCTCAAAATTGTTGATCGTGCAGTATGGGGTTGGGTAGGACTGAACTACATGTAGGCTAATTACACTAGCGTACATTTTGCAGTAGCTTGCTAGTAGTTCAACTACATGTGTCTTTGTTTTTTGAGCCATTTTATAATAACGTAATAACGTAACTTCTGAAATTACAACCAATTTCGAGCCATAAAAGGAAAGAAATGAATTGAACCCCCTTTGATCAGACAGATTATAATTTTTTTTAATCAATTTTGGTGCTTCAATTGAGAGTTTGCGAACTTGTCTGTTAGAGGACAAACAATTACAGGTTCAAACAGGTTTAATATCCTGTGTCACTGTCGCCAATGCTATGCACCTGCAACCATTGACATATGCCTGTAATCCCAGTCAAGGAAAGGGTTAACAGAAACTAGTGTTGGCCAATCGGAGGTTATGGTGCCAGACTCCCACTTTTGGCTGAGTCTCTATCTAATCTGTCAGAGGGAGAGTACGAGTGCGGTTGTGAAGTTTAAAGTTGGTAGTCCCCAGAGAAGAAGTTGGTCATTTCATGCCGCAGATTATAACCCAAATTGAAAAGTAAGCAACTAAAATTGCTGAATGTAACATTGTGTCAAATTGGTCGTTATTACTGTGACTTATAAAGTGTGAGGTTTAGTTCCATCATAGTGTTAATAGTGTCAGAAAACGTTAGCTGACGTTGTTGTTCAGTAGCTAGCTCAGAGATTATTGGCTAATGAAATTACTGATTATTTACTTTTGCAATCCGTGTCATGTGTCACATTCTCATTAGGGGATGAGCCCCCCTACAGGGTTTGATCCTAGAATCGCCCCTGCTATGAATGGTGGGGTATTTGATTTCTTTTTTGGTTTATGAATGACAACCTGTGAACAAGTGGGCACTCAATAAACCCAATAGAGAAAAGGGTTCAAGTAGGAGTGGTGGTGTTGTGGCACAAAAACCCAGCAGGAAAAGAAATCTGTAGCAGGAAATTGACTGCGACAGAGGAAGATGTACTATAGTAAACAGTAAACTATTTCTGTAAAGGTCTACTGTATGGTAATCAATGCAATCTGATAAAGAAGACAAATGACTCACAATTGGTCGAGTAGGTGGCCCTGCTCTTTTAATGTCATTTATACATACATGTACATGGTTACATTAATGGACGCACTGAAACACACAACGTCTGTTATCTTTCCTGCAACAGAAAAATAGACCACTGGCCTCAGATTGATTAATTAATTTTGACTGGAACATAAGTTTATGTATTGTTTATCTAATGCCTTTGTGTAGTCTGGATTTTTTACGTTTAAAGGTTACACCAGGGATTTTGCACATTTTTGCACATTTAAATCACATGCACTTCACATGATCACAAGTATGTAAAACAAGCTATTGTGTTTTAGTTTTTTTTCAACCACTATTCCAGGCAGCTGATGTGTTTTACATTAATTTCAGTAAAGAGTGACAATCAATTAGTTGGAAACCAACAGCTTATTGGAATTGATTGAAAAAATACATCCTAAAGTGTCCACCATGCATTTAAAACTAGTCTGCAAAACAAGATAAATATACATGATTTGTAGTTAAGGAGCTGAAAACTCAGATAAAAACACTGGTATGGTCCTTTAAGTTTCTTAATACCCACAGGCTCACATTCATGATTTAACAGCTGCTATTATAAATGTACCTCTATGGGTAGCTGTGAAAGTACTAACGTGTTTCATGAATAGTCAATCCTACAATTTCTAATTTATTCACTGTTGGATAAAGTCTTTAACATAACCTTTTTATCAATCGAAAATTACACATCTTTGGAAAATGTTCAGTGGTGTTTGAATATAAGTATTCAATGTAATTACCATCTGATCATTAAAGTACAAACTTCATAATCATTAAAAACAAACATATTTTCTCTTCACAGCAGCAATTTGTGACACATCTTTGTTTCTTGATTCCAGTGCTTTGACATATCACAAGTCAGTATACAGTATTGTGACAGTAACGATGACAAAAATATCAAATGTTCATTATTTTCCATTTTAGTCCTGATACATGTATGTGCATGCTGCCACTGATTAGCTTAATGATATGTGTGTTTGCATGTCAGAAACATTAAGACCACACTTGAATAATAAATAATCTCATAAAACAGCCGACAGTAGAGAACATACAAGGATCAGCAAGCAGTCTGATTGGTTAATTTACAGATTACTAAACCAGTGTTTGCCTAAATCAAAACACTGTGTTTTATTATAGTATCGTGACAAAGGTCTTCACTAAAAATCAATATCCTCTTTAATGGTCTAACCTCTTATACTTTTGATTTTCCACTTACATTTTCTTTGAGTGATAAGAAAACTTTTCCCCACAGAGGTTGACAGTATCAGATATATTCCATATCAGGATATGGAAGCGGTATACTGTAAGACTCCATGTCCACCTTTCCCCAAATTTTAGCCTGACATATTTTGAGTCTCTACTAGAATTCAAATAAAGTTCTGTGGGTCTGAACAATGTTTTGCTGCAGGACCAACTTTGTAAGGTTAAGAGGTTTGCTTGATATCCTTATTTTTTTTAACACTCAGTGGACTGGGTGCATCAACATTAGTAGCTACTAGGAGAGAGAACATTTGGTTGATCAGCCAAACACTGGAAAAAAAAACAGCATGGAAATTCAGATAACATGCAGTTTAGAGGCCTCCATGTGTACACACCTGGCCCACTTTGAGTACAGTAGAAAGTAAATTACAATTTAAAAATGACATGCTCCATAATATTTTTTTACTTTTTTCTTTTTTTACATTTGGGGCCTTCCACCACCCTCTGATATAAATTTAGATGAACAGGATAGGCGTAGATTAAAAATGCTTCTAATGTCATGAAGGTCCTCTTCTTTAGTGGTTGAAATGAGGTGCAGAAGCCTACACAGACACAGACACAATAGTTTCCTCAGTATCACATGGGCTGGAGCTGAAATCGTGCCCAATCAAATGTTACTGATATAAGTTTGACGTGTGGGATTGCGTGATTTCTTTGCCTCTTAACATGATAACAAGAACACACAGTGTAGGTGATGTGAAGCACCTCAAACCAGGATCAGCTGATGGTATACAGTTGCAGTGATGTGGTTTCAGTCCAACCTGTGCCAACCATTAGCAAGAAAAGTAACAGCATGTAAGAGCTGCAGATAGACTAAATATGCTCATCAGCACCATCTACAGGCAAGACCTGCAACAGCTTCAACAGTGTTGACACCTGCAGGCAACAAATGCAGTTTATATAAATATATATATTATTTATTATATATATATATATATATATATATATATATATATATATATATATATATATATATATATATATATATCTGCTGTTGTGTCTGTTTGTTTACAGGTTTTATATTTAAACATGACTAAAATATAACACTTGTCTCCTCTAAGTGTCACTGTCCTCCATAGCCTCTGTGTTACTTTGCAGGCAGAAAGAAGGGGTCCTAACTACATTCGATGAGTTTAAATTAATTCTTGACCTTAAACAGCAGTTGACAAGTGCTCTTCAAGGGATAAAGAATACAAAAAAATGCAGCTCAAGTCTAAACTGCGGCTGCTGTTAGTTTCTTTTCCTGTAGGTGGTGCAGGTTGGCATGTGTAGAACTGATCCAATAGCTTCCTCATGTGGCAAAACTACAGCCTGCTACACGTGAATGAGTGAGTTTGAGTTTGTGAGTGAGTTAGTCCAGTTCCATAACGTGCTTCACATCTACAAAATGTAAAGTGTGGGTATCACGGTATCCACTGACAGTGCAGAAATGTTTCACTTACTGTTTCGGGAGTTTCCAGTCTGAAAAGCTTCAGGAATGCATGAAAATTAAGTAAATAAAGTGTGTCAATTCCTTATAAAGTCAAATTCTTCCACCCTACCAACACAATCTTATACAATACAGACACTCCCACACATACACACATAGAGATCCCCCACCAAACAGCACCCTTCACACAAACAAATGCCCACAACCGTCTGTAACCTTGTGTCAACCAAGGCCTGTCCTGCTCCCAGGCTTCACCGGCCTGCAGTGTCCTCACTGTGAACACGCAACAGCCACTGCTTGTTGTTGAATAACTGTTAAATATTATCCCGATGACATCGATATTGTTGGATATGCTTCTCTCTTTCTCTTCCAAGCGCGACCGGCAAACAGAGGTGAACGGAGTTTCCTGCCGACCGCTGGTCGCCCACAGGTCTCAGGACACCACAGGAGTCATGTCCCATAGCTGCAGATAAGCATGAGACATAATCAGTTGTCATGGTGTGAACTAGTTTTTAAAAGGGAAATTTCTGCTGACTATTTCTAATGAGAAATTAATCCATATGATCTACGTCGGCAAAAATGGAGACAGATTTCTGGAATATGGTTTGTTTCATGTGCAAGTTTCTGGATCTGACACTCATAATGCCATATTAAATGTAATATTATGAGTTTTCACAAAATGTTACTGTGTGCTTGCATGTCTAAACTGAGACTCATGAATACAACATATACTGTTTGTTCCCATCCAGACCTTGATAACCTTGTCGGTGCCAGAGGTGAGCAGATTCCCAGTGGTGGGCTCATAGTGCATGTAAACAATGCAGTGCTTGCTGTCGTGGAAGGTGGCTGTGGGCGCTCGACTAGAAGACACGAAAGGAACGCCAGTTACTTTACTGTGTGAGCACTCAGAACGCCGAGCGCACAAAGGTTCAGTATATGACAACAACAGAGGATGATTGTTACTCACTCCTCGTCGGTGATGGACTCGTGGCAGCTGTCACACACACGCACCTCGAACTCGAAGCCCATGAGGGGGATGGTGGAGCGTTTGGACGAACATTTGCCACACACTGCCTGGCCACACTTCCTGCAGTGGTGCTAAAGAACACAGGAGGACTTCAACACATCAGCTTGGATTATCAACAGTCTCAATTCTTACCAAGAGTTAGAAAAAGGGTTAGTAGTAGCCTAATTATCGCCATACAGTTGCTGCTTCAAACAGGAAGGAAAGCTGGCAAAAAAATAGCCAACGCTGTAAATGCGTATAACACAACGCTTATCAATATCACTTCCCCATCAGTCAGGCACAAGATCTGACCATAATTACACTTGTGTTTTCCATAAACTGCCGTTGCTTTATCCTATTATTATATTAGTTGTAACCCTGGCAGTGGTAAGCGATCGTGTGAGCAAATAAAAAATATAAAAACATAATTCAAACCGATTGACATTTTTTTTATTTTTGGGCTATCAATTCATTCCAAGTCAAAACCAAAAGTCTGTAAAGTCACAAGACATTTTAGATTTTGTCAAGTCAAGTGGCACCGCACCAACACTGGACTAGTTTAAACACGTGTGTGTGACCTTATGATATTGTTCTTTACTTGTGTTTTATGATCACATTTGTTTCCATATTTTCAACTCACTTAGCAATAGAACGATGGTCTCAACCTCCTCTGTTTTCAAAGTATTACAATCTACTGTGCATGGTTGTGTACTGCTTACAGTGCTGCTTTATTGGTCCAGTTCTCAGTTTTATTTAGCTTTTTGTGTGTTCTCAAGAATTGAAAGCGAAACAGGGACTTCATCTCCAGAAACACCAAGTGTGTTGTGTTTGGTTCTTGCTACAAAATGTTCCTGAAGTTTGCTGTGCAGGCAATTGTTTTTTAATTTATCATATTATACTGTATCCATGAACTCTGGATCCCACACACCCACACACTAGAGCCCGACCGATACATCGGCGGGCTGATATTATTGGGCGATATTAGGCATTTTCCAAACTATCTGTACCATTTATAATGACAAAGGACAAATGATTCTGATAATTGAATATAAAAAAAATCTAATAAAAACGGAGGAAACACCCTTCAACCATTTTATCAGTGTTGCCGTTGCATAGTTTGTCCACCAGAGGCCGTTTTATTTGTTTTTGTTGTTATTGTCTTTTTGTTCAAAGGACTTTAAGTTTCATATCTTAAGTTTGTATTTTTATACATTTTATTTATCAGAACTTTAATATATTTTGATGTTCCTCTGTTCTGTTGAGACAATAAAACAAACTCTTATTTTTAAACTGTATTATCATATTATTTTAGTGAGGACTCATAAATAACTACAAATAACTAATGTTAGGGAAATTCTTTTATGTTTTGTTATGCATTTCTGGATTTAAAAAAATATATATCGGCCGATATATCGGAATATCGGTCGGGCTCTACCACACACACACACACACACACACACACACACACACACACACACACACACACACACACACACACACACACACACACACACACACACACACACACACACACACACACAGGAAATGAGTAACCACAACATAAAGCTGTTCCTGAGATTGAGACAATATAACAGCCACATGACGTCTGCTGACCATTATTGTAGGAAGAGTTGTGTATGTTCTTTTACTGGAACATTGTTTGGGATAAATTCAGGGTTTGGTGGAGCTAGTTAGTTTTTGTGTCTGGTGATTTATAATTATGGAACCTTTAATATAGTGAAAGGAATACAAGAACATTAGGAATGGGTTTGTACAGTACCTGTCGCAGGCCGATCTTCTTGCTGTCCCACATCTGTTTGAAGTTCCAGAAGAAAGGCTGCTCGCACTTCTGACAGGAGTCACTGTCCAACCACTCTGGGGTCTGTGTAAACACAATTTTAAAATGAAGTACTGCATCAAATTAAGACTTCCAATATAAAGAAAAATATATTTAAAGCACAACTTAAAAAAGTAAAAAAAAGAAAAAGAAATTTGATTAAAAAAAATAAAAAAAAACTATAGTATGTACAGAAGTCAGAATTTTATTGAAAAAAGAGTGATGAAAGGAATACTTTAACATTTTGAGAGATATGCCTTTTTGCCTTTTTTGAGAGGGAGATGGAAATGTCAATATTAATCCCATGTCCATCATGTGTTTAGTTTGAAGGAGTCAGGATGTGGCTAGCCGAGTTTAGCGGTCTTATTTATACAATGAATCGTATTTGTGTAATTCCTACAAAAACAGTAGGAGTATGAAATTTAAAAGTGAAGTTATTGGGAAAGTTACGTGATAGAACAATTTCTTGATGAACAAGAGATTATTAATCCGCCTAGTACTTCTGTGTCTCCTGCGAATTTGGGCCAAACAACAGAGACTGAGGCACAACAGAATGACACTGAGTGACTCTTTGTTAATAAAGAAGCAATAAGGCCTAACTGTGTGGAGAACAGCAGAGCACAAAGGGAGAGGAGAGGATTTAAGGCTTATGCTAGACTGTATGTGTTTGTTTGTAAAAGAGAAAATCAAAGAATATTCTGCTAATCTGGTGATTTTTCATGGATCTCCGAAAATAATTTTAATCTAGAGTAGGAGGGATAGCAAACACATCTGCATTTTATCTAACACACTGATCTGTATAACAGTACAGTATGTGCACATGTGCAAACAGGCATGAAAACACAGCGCACACATGACACATTTCTCCATTTTCTTTTTTCACGTGTCACAGTTCACAGATTAAGTGTGAATGTGTGTTTGTGTGTTGGGTGGATGTCACACTCAATCAGTCTGCTGCCTCCTCTTCTCTCTCTCACCTCTTGTCGTGTAACATCCATGTTCCAGATGACGATGCCTCCATCTGAGCTGCAGGAGATGAGCTGACGAGTGTGTGAGGCGTAGCACAAGCCCTGAACCTTGTCACTGTAAAATATAGAGCAGAAGGGTTTGTGTCCTGGCATGTTACCATGAACAGAAGTGGTTAGTATTTTTTTAGACAGTCAGAGAGATGGGCTCTTTCAGACATAGATGGTTGTAGACATGCACCTTGTTACATAAATCTGATATCAATTTTAAATGTTGGTTTCACGTCTGAATCAGCACCTCGTTCATTGTTAACGTAAAAGTCACGGTGGCCATCTCACTAAGTCGCACCTGTAATATTTCTCTAATACTTTTAACACGGCAACACGGTTTGAATTCAAAATGGGCTTTTTTTTTTTCATTTAATCAATTAATCACTTGATCTAAAAAAATTAATATTGCGAAAACTGCTCTCACAACTTCCTAAAGCCCAAGATGAGAATCACTGTTTTGCCAAACCAACAGTCCAAACCCCAAAATATATTTGGCATTTTTGCTTGAAAAAATTACTTCAACGATAAATCCATTATCATTGTAGTTCATTTTTTTGATGATCGACCTCAACTCTAAATTAAATGCAAACATAAAGGTTAAATATGCAGAGGGAGAGATTAAATGCATTTTGGGTTTAGATTCTTAAGATCAGTAAGTTTCATGCCACCTGCACGAATGAATCATGATAATAGGAATATCCAGAAAGTAGGAATTAAATCAGAATCCCGATTTACAGCTTGACATTTTATGTATGTGCACTGTCTGACTTATTAAGGGATTGATTTTGTGCTGTTGTAGCCTTTCTGTTAATCTGACAGCATTCAAATCAGACATATGCTGTGTTAGAAGTTTTACAGAAAGGTTGCTTATTGATTGTCTTTGCAACTTTTACACAACATTACTCTGGGGGTTATTCAAACATGACACAGACTTGTAAAATTACACGAAAAAAAATTGGGCAAAAAAGGAAACAAGGTGCATGTCTGTAAGAGGCTATAGTCTGCTTGATTTATACTTTAATATTGCCTCATATTACAGTTTTTCTTAGTCGCTTTGGTACATTTATTGAATCATTCTTAACATTTGCAAACCAGTAAGTCGATTTCTCAAAACAATTATTACAAACACACAATGGATGACCTGCAAAAGCCCGTAACTAGTCCAAATCTCTAGTCCATTCCTCAAAAGTAAATCTTGACTTATGTCGATGAACATGTCAGTGCCGTCAGGACGTCAAGTCCTCGTGTCATTGTTCACAAAGAAGATGCTTAGTTTTGTCAAAAAGCTGTTCTCAATATAAAATTGTACTCTTTAGGTATTTTCTGATGTACACTATGGCTACATTTTTGATGCCAATGATTAAAGTGTCCACAGTGTCAATTGTGTGGCTCCACAATTGACACTGTGGAGTCTTTCCGCTTCCTGGGAACTACCATCTCCCAAGACCTCAAGTGGGAGGTGAACATCAGCTCCGTCGTCAAGAAAGCACAACAGAGGATGTACTTCCTGCGGCAGCTGAAGAAATTCAACCTGCCAAAGACAATGATGGTGCACTTCTACACAGCCATCATTGAGTCCGTCCTCACATCCTCCATCACCATCTGGTACGCTGCTGCCACTGCCAAGGACAAGGGCAGACTGCAGCGTGTCATTCGGTCTGCAGAGAAGGTGATTGGCTGCAATCTGCCGCCGCTCCAGGACCTATACGCCACCAGGACTCTGAAGCGTGCTGGAAAGATTGTGGCTGACCCCACCCACCCCGGACACAAACTCTTCGAGCCACTCCCCTCTGGCAGGAGGCTGAGGTCCATCAGCACCAAAACCTCACGCCACATGAACAGCTTTTTCCCCTCCGCCACTAGCCTTATTAACAAGGCCCGGAAACCACCCTGACTCTCCACCTGGCTCTTCATGCCACTGTTCTCTCTTTGCTGTAATGCTCTTTGCTCTTTATTTATTTATTTTATTTTATTTCTATCTTTATTTTTAATTTAATACATACTGTGTACATATACTTATAATTATATTGTTTATACCTATACTTATATTGTTTATTACATTTAGAGAATGTGTGATGTGCACCAACAACACCAAAACAAATTCCTTGTATGTGTTAAAAAACGTACTTGGCAATAAAAACCCTTTCTGATTCTGATTCTGAAAAATGCACAAGGCTGCTCTTTTTCTGTATGGCATTCATACATTTCAACAGTACAAAGTCACACATTTCTTTATGTGACATTAGGATTGCAAGGGATTGGACAGGATTCACGTTTATGCTTTTATTTTTGGTTTTTCAACAAATTACAGTTTAATTGTGATTCAGAAAGAATAACCCAAAGCTATGTGTTCTCCGTTTAGATTTGCTTGCCAATTGAAGGTGCATTAGGTGCACCTCCAAGCTATTTTACACAGAGGTTGATCATTGGTTGATCTAACGTTTCACCCAATCCCCTTCATTAATGGAAGAGATTCACCTGAGAGCAATTAATCAATTCTGGACAAACTCACAACAACAATCTGTAAGAACAATTGGAATGTACTGAGCAGTGTTTCCTCTATGTTGATTGGCAAATGGCGGTCTGCCACGGTTAGATTTCTCCCGCCATGGTATCAGAAAAAGCTGTCTATCAGCAGCGATTGTTAGAGAGTCGCAGTATAACGCGGACACGCGCTTCACAATGCGAGTGGGCATGCGTGCCACAAAGAGAAAAGGACCAGGTTGAGATGGCATGTGTGCATCCTTGAGAACTGTAAGTCGTATAGCCTAACTTATATTGTCAGTTCATTTAAGCCTGTATTAGTCTATAGTTCTTGCACATTTTTTGTTTCACCTTCACCTGCTAGCTAAATTGCAAGTGGCTGTTGATTCAGTACAACGCCCTTGATATCATATCATGGCATAGTAGGCTAAACCGTGATGATTTCATACATTCATGTCGGGCCCGAGCCCGACAGGTATTAAGAAATTTGTGTCCGAGCCCGACACAGTTAAAATCTAATTTTTTTGTATGTGGAAAGCCCTTTTTTATTAAGCAACTGTAGGAAGGTATTCGGAAATGTCAACAGATGAGCGCATCAGCGCATGGGGCAACAAGCGCACGTTAATAAGCTGTTAAAATGTTCACTGGTTTAACCTCTCCTGATCGCTTCGTTTCCGACCGTGGTCAGAAAACCAGCGGAGACTGGTTACCTCCAGGGCCGACGTTATAACATGAATAACCACCAACTCTGCTCCGGTTGCATCTACAACACGTCTGCTTCCTCTTTCTTTATCTCTCTTCTGCCCACTTAGGCTACCACCTTAATGCCCTTAATGCCCACACTTGTTCCTCAAGACCGCTAGTTACGTTTCTCTGACAGAGACTATGATTATTACTAAGCAACCGAGATGCATCTTCAACCACGCAAAAGATTATTTTTCCAAAAGCCAAGAAAAATCAAATGCACACAGCAAGGCTGCCAACTTTGCCATTGAGGCAAATATGCAATTTGTTTCATTATGAATGGTTTCATACTATAGCCTACTTTGGGTTTTGGTTTCCCTATGAAGAATTTCTTGTAAAATTCATTTTGTAGACCTACAGTTCTTCAAAAATACAGTTCAATCAAAACTAAATGAAAATATGCCTCGTTGTGTGTGAATAGAGGTGAATAAATATATTTGTTTGTTTTGCAGCAAAGGGTCAGTTCCGTTTAATACGTAAAACATTTTGCGGCGGACCGCGGGACAGATCTGCCCCCACTGCTAAAAAAAATCCTAGAGGAAACACTGTACTGTATGGAAAACTTGCTTGACCGATTATGACAATGAGTTCCACCATTTTGCATTTATAGACATATTCAATGAACTTATGTCTAGATGTTTTGGGGGTAAGACAAATCAACATACATCTAGTATATTATATTATGAGCAACATGACATGAGCAATTGATCATGTAAAAAACAGCAGACAGTTGTACACGATCAAGAGCATGCATGTACAAAAGCAATTGCAATTTGAGCAAAACAATGATAAATTGATTTTATCTAGTGTGACTAGATCATGTGGAGGTTGAACAAGCAGTTTTGAGTGTGTCAGGGTCAGTGACAAATAAGGGTTGGGCAGATGAAAAAATGAAAAAACTTTGAAAAAGATTTTTTGAAGGCATCCTTGAGTTTCGTTAAAATGTATATTTTGTGTTATTGTACATTTTATTTCATTTGAAATAGGATTTTCACCATTTTTTTTAACAAAGGTAGGACCAAATGGACCTAAAATGTCAAGTGGTGTAACCACAAAGGAATGATTAATATTTAATATTTCATCCACTACATTGTTTGTGAGTGCACTCATACAAATATAACTATTACCTATTTCCAAATTTCAGCCAAAAATAGATTTGATTAGGATTACTTCTAAATTTAAATTATATTTGTTATTGCAATATCAAGTGGTAGACGTGCTGGAAACATTTGTTTTCTAAATAATCTTGGACAAATTGTGTAAAAAGTCTTAAAATTGTGTTTCTACAGTGGAGTAGAGTATTACATTTTATCAAACATAAATTTACCTGCACATTATCATTTTTTCAAGAAAAATACTGGTTACCCCATTTGACACAAACCAGTTACACCACCTGACGTGATGCTTGTAAGTGACACTAAACTACTGAACTTGGCATTTAATTTCATTTCAATGACAAATATTTAAATATATTATAACTCATTAGATTAAATTAAACAACTAACATCTTAACAAATTGTGTGTGAACAGTATTTGTGTGTGAGAAAGAGGTACATAGATGAAAGAGAGAGGGAGAAGCAAGTCTGTTTAGGGTTGTGCATGCCCTTTAACATGTTTACAGGTAAAGAGCTCATATTATGCTTTTTGGGATGTCATGGGTGTACAAAGTGAAAAAGCCCAAAGTCCCCCCCAAAGGGACTTACCATCTCCAACAGAAAACACTGTTCACAAATTGCTCCAAACAGCTCTATTGTAGTCCAGCCTTTACTTCAGAGACAAACGTGGTCACTTTGTAACACACGTTATAATGCTCGCCTAGCTGCTAGCGTGGCACGCCCTCATACTCTGCTTCTGACTGGCTAGTAGTCCTTACCTAGCTACTGAGCATGTGCGACTCCCAACCAAGATGGAATAGAAGTGAGATCTCATTCTGTAGCTAAAACAGAGAGCTAAACACACAGGGTGAAAATAGGAGCTGCAGCAATGTGCAGTACAATAAAAATATGGTGTTTTTTGAAAATTAAACCATGTTAAACTATTCTGGTACAACCTCTAAATGCAATTATTAACCTGAAAATGAGCATAATATGACCTCTTTAACTTATTCTGGTGCATTTATCGGAATTCAATTTGATAAACTGCATTTTTTCAATGGCATTTTTAATATTTAAGTAACATTTTATACTTAAATAATCCTTGAATTTTTTAGGTATTTTAAAGTTGCTGTTCTTGTAACACATTAGAGGTCACAGTTCAACTGCCTCATTCTGTGTTATTAAATTGTTAAGAAATTATTGTAAAATTGCAATAGAATGATATGGAAATTTTAATTTAAGGGTAAAACTTTTTTTAAACACTAAGGCCTTGCACTATAATGACTTAGCCTAGCCAAGCTAAATAAACTATCTTAATTAAGTGTTGGATAAATTACCACCACTTTTAAAAGATTCAAACAAAAAACACATACAAATAGTTCTGAATAGTATTAAGTTCATATAACCTCTTGGACCAGTAACTGAACTAGTTATATTTGAAAAGATTGGCCAAAAAATTGAGAGGCTTTAATAGGAGTCAAATGGTGTAACCAGTTACACCATTTGACATTTCAATGTAAAATCAAATTAGTTAGGCATTATAATGGACACATATATCAGCATATGGCCTTGGTGTAAATAATCAAAACACTGTTTTTACACTAAATACAAATATTTATTCAACATAATTTTTTTTCTATGTTTTACTTGGGTCATACCATTTGACATGTGAACCAAAGAACTGAACTTAACCTAAAAATGTCTTATTAATTTATATTTATCAGAGAGTTATTAACCTTGTGATGCAGCAGTTATGCTGATCAGGGTCCTTTTCTCTGATGTAACTTCCTGTCATGTGGTCTTCTTGCTGATTTTAACAAAATGGCACCTTAAATGGTGGTTACACCACTTGACATTTCAGGAAGCTAGCATGACTGACAGGATTCCCTAAATTATTAAAATAAATATCAGCATCATTTTAAAATATATTGGAAATATGTATAATAACCTTTAATTTACGTTAATGCCCAAGTAGTTAATGGGATCTTTTATTAAGAAATTTGACCTTTTTAAGCAAGATAAAAATTTTGGTACAAAGTTTTGACGGTTACACCACTTAGACATTTTTGCCATTAATCGCCAATTATTCTCTTAAAATTAATTAAAACCAAACTCTTTAAAATATGGCCTCTAAAAAAGTAGGTATTAATGTAATTTGTTTGTCTTTTTTTTAAATTAAATGTATTTAAATTTAATTTAACCTTATAGACACAAAAAAATGTGCGTCACGTCATTGACCCGTCAATTGTGATCTGAGAAATGTACCAAAGTGACTGAGAAAAACTGTAAGCATTCAACACAATAAAACACTAAAATAGTAAAGTACCACAGTGCCATAGAAAAGACAATAACAATCTGTAAAAAACAAACCAAAAAAAATACAAAAACAGAGAAGCACAAAACAGAAACGCAAACAATTACAACTTATCAGTTTTTGGATTCATTCAGATGAATAACTGCTACAGTAGGAGACACATTCAGAAGTGGATGTTTGTGATTCTTACTGGTGTCCTTGCATTTCGATGGCGGTGCCTTTGCGCCCTCCGATATCCCACATGATGATGGAGTGGTCTGAGCTGCCGGAGAACAGCACCCTCTGGACCGGGTCCCAGCACAGCGCCGTCACATTACCTGGAGCAAAGTACAACACACGTGATAAATGTAGGAATTTAGGGCTGTCATGCCCTGGTTCTCACAAGTCTTTTTGTTTTCTTCCTTAACTGATTTTATGTGGTGAGCCTCAAGACATGCCTGATACTATCTTTTGTGATATTTCAAATGACAATGAATACCTAAATATGACAAACATCCTTTCACGAAATTCAAGAGCTTTGTTCCTCATGGCCCTAAACTCATCTTAAAACTAATTCAGATGTCTCTTTATTCTTTAACCACAATCACCAAGCTGGTATCTAAATACTTAAATTAAATTCTATTTAAGACACTGTGAAATACTTTTTTCACTGCCTCCTTTTTTGAAGCAGTTTCCACAGTGACAGGCGCAAAATTTTTTATTGATCATTCAGGACCATCAGGGATCTTAATATCACTTCTTAACTGGCTGAATAAATCGGCAACCTGCCTGAGGACAACAGAAGTTGACAGAGGCCATCTAGCACCAAGTATTATGTGAACTTAATGCAGCTACCGTACGAACCTTGGTGGTTTGTGTGAGGTTCCTCTAAATATAAAATTAAGCATAAAGATTTAATTTTCCTCTTCCTTTATTCCTTTTCTCTCTTGACAAAAGCTGTTCCTGGCTGATATTGCTGCAGAAAACTCTAATTGTTTCATTAACATGTTTATTTATCTGTACATTTATCTTCTGTACAGACAACATCGGAGTAAATATTGTGCAAAAACCGATGAGTTTTATTCAACGATGTTGTAGCTCATGCACTGTAGTATGGGCAGAGGCTGCAAGGATTCAAAGCTTCATCAATGTGTGTGCTGCAACAAAAAATGACTTTCATTATGAATCAATCTGTGCAAAACCCCAAAATATTAAATTTACAAAGATCGGAAGAATCAGCAAATCAGTCGACTATCTGATTAATTCTTTCAGCACTAGTGTGTACAGTGTGTGTGTGTGTGTGTGTGTGTGTGTGTGTGTGTGTGTGTGTGTGTGTGTGTGTGTGTGTGTGTGTGTGTGTGTGTGTGTGTGTGTGTGTGTGTGTGTGTGTACCAGTGTGTCCCTTAAAGGTGGTGACCAGGCTGCAGCTGTCCTGCTCCAGCTTCAGGATGGTCACCTGACCAGACTGGTCCCCTACGAAGGCGTGTCTGGTCTCCACATCAAACCTGGGTTAACATTAAGGTCGAAGAAGAAGAAACTGTGTCCTGCTGAAAAACTATTCATGCCTTCATTTGGATCTTTATCTGTGACTGGACCAAAAACACAGAAAAGCAAAATCCCACTGCTATGTCAACACAACAACTGAGCTGCACAGTGGGTGAACCAAATCCTTTTATCGGTGTGTGAATTACAACATGTAAGATTTGAATCAAAGCCATTTGCATTGGCAGCGAAGTGGATGACCCTTAGCTCTTTTGCTGGCCATTTAGTCAGTCCTCTTCTGACCTGGTTAAGTCACTACAGACCAAAATCAATACAACACTGCCCGCACTGTAGGAGGGAAAAACAATGACTGCACAAGGAATAACCTATAAGATTTCCATCCAATCTAAATGCTTCTGCCTTAAAAACAAACAAAAATAATAGCAATCTAATTACTGGAACTTTCAATTTATTTTCTCTCTTTTTGGAAACCTGAGATATTCTGTGTCATTACTAGTGAGCACAGGCGATTTACAAGCGAAAAGACATCTAAAGATCTAGATCAGTGGTTCCCCTTTAACATATTTGGAAAATTGAGAAACAAAAGAGCAAATTAACTTTTTGAACATTTCATTAAAATAACATCATTAAGGACATGCAGAAAGAGCTGCAGGTTTCCTTGTACCTTTTTACTGCTGTGCACATAGGACATGTTAAAACAAGTTAAAACTTTCCTCAAGCTGCATTTAGAATTTAGACGTGAAAACACCTCCAAATACCAGAGAGCATGATAGGCTTCGTCATATTTTCTTGACCCGTTTGCTTTATGAGCATCACTCGTCTAAATATGTCTTCTATCTTATACGTTACATGTTATTTTGATGCTTTCAGCATTTGTTGAAATAAGATTCATTCAAACTTGCTGTAGTTAAGCCATTTATCCCCAGGTCGAGGGCGCCCCGCCTACAATGGCTCTATGCTACGCTATGACTGTTTGACCAGCAGCACTTAAATTACAGTCACAAAAGGGCTTCTAAAACAACCTTAAAGTAGATGTCTAAAACACCATAGCTACTCAACATACCATACATTTTCCATACATGCCAATTACAAAATTACACAATTACACTTTACACAGCCCTTATTATTCCATCTAAAGTCACTCCAAACTGAAAATGTAACTGTCACTTCTCAGCCTCTCCTCTCCCGCTGGTTTTAATGCCATGCTAACTAAAACAGGTTAGCAGGTAGAGGCTAGCATCACACCAGCAGTCTGATGACCTCACAGCAGACTCATTGGTATGGATCAGCCTCGCTGCTGAGCACTCCACAGCCTTTCATCTGGCCATTACTGAAACCTACTCCGACCGTTTCCTTGACAACAGCATGACTGATGCTTATTGTTAGCCCTTCCCATAGGAACGAACTAACTTGAAGCTAATCTCAATTGCCCTGTCTTATGTTTATGTGGCCTTAAAATAGACTGTGTTGTCATAACAAAAAGCCAGAGATTTTTCCCAGTGCAGAGCACCAAAGACGGCTCGTCACTTTCCACTTGGTTACGTCCACTCCATTTAGCAGGAAGCTTGGCGGTCAAGTTCATTGAGCGCCCTCTAAGGGCAGAGTAGCCGACAAATCAAGTAAACAAACAGACCAGGAGGGGCAGAAAGGGCATTAAAAGGATACTGTAGTCCTGAAACACAGGCGGCGGTGCGATACGTCCCCAGCTGCTGGCCGCTTTCTGAGCAGTGCCAGTTGAAATTTTTGTCCTGACCGGTGCTCAGAAGCCACTCCATCTCCAACACAAACAGGACCACGGTCACTCTGCCCTGATGGGCTGCAGGAACACAAAAACATACATAAATAAAACATATAAGATTATTTTCCCAATTACATAAATCACATTGCATCACATACCCGGAAATATTGGATAGGGTGGCGTCAACAATTTCAAAACAGTTTATAATCAACAGAAATGCACTTTTTACACCCTATTATGGAAACAGCAACAGGGTGCAATAGTAAAGAACAATAGTCCAGCACCACCAGCTTCTTTTAGGAACGATCTGAAAACAAATGCAGAGAAAGTTGCTTGAAACTGGTGTAGAGATATCGACAGTTTCACAGTACACAGTCACACGTGACACAGTGATGTGTGATACACATCTTTACATAAGATCAGAGAATTACATACCATGAAATGTCAACTATAAATATTACTCTGCATTCACCTAAAAATCAATTTTTCCAAGGCTTGTATGCGCATTCATACAATAAAACACATCTAATGTAGTTAAGGCTGTAGGGGAGACGTGTGATTGACCAGTTGTGCTCTGGTCCAGTTATTTCTGAGTGAGTTATACTCAAAAGAAAGAAATGAATTATGAAAACAGATAGAGAACAAACATTCCTCAGGCTGCAGAGTTTTTCAAAGCCTTCAGTACAGAGAGCAGAGTAGACTATATTACAGTCCTTCCAGAAAAATGCTGAGTTTTTTTGTGATTGTTGCGGGCAAAAATCCTTGATTATGTGGCACATTTTCTTAAAAAATGCGATGGAATATGCGGGATATTTATGCAATTTTATGCGATGAAATTGCGGGAACTTGCAAAAACTGCAGTTTGATGAAAAAGAGAAAAAAAAGCGATTCCCCCAACACCCTGCTTTTCGATGATGTTCACGTCGCGTAATTACGTCACTTCATAACGTTCCCATGGTAACAGGGGGAAATGGCTGCTCTTGTGTGAAGTAAACGCAACATTTTTCAACTTTCTCCCAAGATATATGTGACTTTTTTGCAACGTAAATGCGGAGATTATAAAATCATGCAAGCCCTGCATATTTTGCGTGGAAATCGACAATTTTTGCAGCCCCCGCATCAATATGCGGACTTTGGCTGATTATGCATTGAATTATGTCATCACATAATCACATTTTTCTGGAGGGACTGATATTAGCACTGAATTGTCCTGAAACTGCCTAGTAATACATACATTGTGATAAAGAATTTGGTCCACGGATTTTAGAGAATAGTGGAATTTTAGCAGGGGGACAGCTCCTAGAAATTAAATGATTTCAAAGCAATAAGGGAGTAATGAGGGCCAAGGAGCAGGTCAGTTACATATTTTAAAGATACGCTTGATGTTATACATAAAATTACGACACAAATGGATGCACATTAGACATCAGACAGTTAGATACTTATATTTTTAAGACTTTTTGTGTCCAAGAATACAGAAAATTATATAATTCCAGATTTTTTATTTTCCCTTTAAAAAGGGGGCAAAAGAGAGGTTATTATTTGTTTGAATGGGGCAATTTATAGGGGCTATAAGTAGATTTTTTATTGTATCTTTTAAATTATTCTATGACATAATCCCAATTTGTCACAGTCTCTTTTTTTGGTACCAAAAAAGCCAAAGTCAGACATTTTCAAATATTGTACATATGTGCTTTATCTGGTACTTTCAAGCCAATAACTGCCACGATATTAACAACTTGATACTTGAGGCGTGTTGTCTGACCACGTGGTAAATCCAAAGTGTTTTTACCTGAGCCGAACGGCCACACTCGAAGGAAGAGTGAAGCCGGCATTGAGAGAAGGGGGAGAAGCGATGCAGAATATATACTTTTGACAGAGTATACTGTCGTTGGCTTTGTGTTTTTTAATCAGAATGCCTAATTTTGCAACTGATGTAAAGTGACAACATTAAAAACAAATTGATTAGACTAAGCTTTAAATATTTGGAAAATTGAATTTTAAGATATTTTACCACTGTTTCAGGAGTGGTATCTATTGGTTCTTTTCAAGACGCACGCACGCACGCACGCACGCACGCACGCACGCACGCACGCACGCACACACACACACACACACACACACACACACACACACACACACACACACACACACACACACACACACACACACACACACACACACACACACACACACACACACACACACACACACACACACACACACACACACACACACACACACACACACACACACACACACACACACACACACACACACACACACACACACACACACACACACACACACACACACACACACACACACACACACACACACACACACAACTTCCTGTCTCACCCTGGTAGTTGCTTGCTGGGGTCATCTTATTGTAGTCTTCTGACAGGATGAAGTCCTAAAAGACAGGAAGTGGACATAAATGTTTCACAGTGACTAAGGTCAATGACTAAGGTTTCCAAATTAATTTATAAATGGCAAACAAATTATGTTACTGGGTTTAAATTTCATTATATACGTACTTGATCATTACAAACACATTTGAAAAAGATTAAACTTTTCACTAAAAATGTGATTATATTTGAAGCATAGGCCTTCCTTTTGCAGTCAGATAAATACTGTCCACCGATCTAAAAAAAAGTAAATGCAAATTTCCTAGATAAAATAAATAACCCTGTGCAGAGGCGAGTGAAAAGACGCTCTTGGTCTGACATTGTGATTTCCTCTGAGGCCAACACAAAATAATAAACAATTGTCGGTTGTTTGAGATAAAAATTCCTAGAAAATGTTCTGTTAGGTCACTGTCATGACATTGTGTTCGGCCAACTTGTTCCAAAACAAACGACGCCCTCCATCTATAAACTTCTCAAACAACAAAACAAAAACTGGACAGTAAAGAAAATGCTGCATCTTAGAATAGACTGGCCTGTACTGTGTCATACAACCAAACTACTAGTGAAACAGCAAGGAAGACAAACAGTCTTCAGTTGAGTAAGGAAAAGAAAGAAAGCCCAAAGGGTTGTGTTTGTAGGCAAAGCAGGCTCGGTGGTTTGTCTTACACAGATACTTCCAGTATCCATCCCCACGGACAGCCTCCTTGTCTCTGGGTTAAAGGACATACAGGAGCATGATGCTGGAGACACAGAGAAACAAGAATAATAGTGAACATTCTGCCTGTATGTATGCATGTACCCTTTTTTCTCGGAATATTGAATAATATGACTGTTTTTGGAAGTTTTGGTGTAAGACAGAATCTCTAAAGAACTTAATTTCTGTCGAAAACTTGTTTGTCTGATTTCATGTGGTGAAAATAGACCCAAAATCAATATCCTGTACATAATTTAGATAATTTAACCACTTTGGACAATGGTGTGTTGTTGCAATATCCTGAATGAGATAGCTGGGGTTTGGGGGATACAAAAAACGTAGGACCAAAGTCCCTGCAATTTGACTTCATCTGAAAGTTTTCACAGAGCACAACAAACATGAAAAACGTGTGACGAAGCAATTCAAAGATGCCTTTATGTATGAAAAACTCTGAGAATGAATCCCTTTTACCTAAATAATATACATATTTAAGTCATTTCAGTCAAGATTTTTGCCCTATAAAAAAAACTGAAGGACAAAATGTAATTGCTATATCCGTAAATCCTGAAAGTAGTGATTACTATGTGCAATTTCAGTTTTGATATTAATTAACTAAAATGTGTAATATATGCAGCCTCTGGCACTGCTGTTGTAAGCTACAGATACTGCTGATGGCAGCATTGAATTTCCTTCAGTTGCACAACTGGAGGGAAACGAGGACAAACAGTGTCAAAGACATGCAGCACTGCAGTACTGAAGAGAGGAGAGAAGAGAGTCCTGTAGTGAATGATCCTACAGGAGCTCAGATGCTGAATCCAATTTCAGGAGCATGTTAACTCTGCATTGTAGACACAGTGGAGTCTGTGTAAGTCATTATGTTCGTGGTGATGAGTAGAGACACTCACACAGAATCAAAGCAAACACAGAGGAAGAGCGAACAAAAACAAGAATGAACAACAGGCCTATTTAAAGAAGTACATGTTATCTGAACAAAGTTAGTTACTGAAGTTACATACTCGTGACTTATTGGATTACACACAACAATCATTCATCTTACTCAAACACAGTCATGCCTTTGTTTAAGATATTGCCTTAAAACAAAGGCCATAAATCAAACATTGTAACACAGGTAAAATGTACATATAAACATATCAACAGTTACACTTGCACACACTGATTGTTCATGTATTGTCCAAGTCTTGTCTGCACCAAGCCTTTATTGTTGTTTTCAGTTGTCTGTATCGGTCTAGGCCATGCTAATGTCCTGTACCAATGTTTTTGTCCTTATGTGCCGAAACTGTATTATTGTTTTAGCTGTCTGTATCTGTCTAGTCCATACAAATGTTTCTGTCCTTATGTACTGTAAGTTGTGTCCAATGTTTTAGGTTTCTGCAAAACAGGAACCTGCTGGAAACCAGTTTTTAAACTGAGTCAGGCCCGTTTATATTGTAACTTAATGTTACTTTTAACTTTCCTGTATAATAAATGAAAGAAAGAAAGAAAGAAAGAAAGAAAAAAGAAAGAAAGAAAGATACTGTGGGTAAAAAAAAAAGTGAGCAAGAATACTTACTTGACATAGTGTGGTAGACACTGGGCCAGTACTGGCCACTGTCTCTCTTTAGCCATACCCGAATTGTCCTGTGGGGTAAAACCATAATGTTTTAGCATCTGCATTACCAAGAGCCCTCATTGCATCTGAGTTGTAACGCTAAACTCCTGAAGTGTTGCATTCTTCACTTTGTAAAGTGTGCTGTGTGTAACAAGGCAAGACAGCAAACATTATAAAAACGGAACTCATAATCTATCATTCAGATGTACACTGGTGTAGTCGTGGGACAGTTCAGAAGCGGTTCAATTCGCTGAGATTTGAAATTGACAATTTTTTGGTTGAAACTAGCAACACTGAGTGGTTGGTAAACCTCACTTTTTTAGGTGCTCTCACTGGTCATCTGAACACATTGAAAAAAAGCTTGCAATAAAAAAACGGTGGTCTTGTGTTGCAAGTGTATACACATGAAAGAATTTGTTATGAAGCTTTTGACTTTTTGGCAAGCAGATCAGCGATGGCAATGCGGTACACTTCCCAACTCCTGCAGAAAAACGATCTCAACATTTCGGTGAAAATGGGGAAGTATTTAACCAGCTTTCTGTAAGCTTTCTCTGCTAAAGGAATATAGGAGAACGTGCAGTTAAAGCTTAGTAAAATCCAATGTGATCAACACCCAGTGAAATCTAATAGTGAGAAGTACATCTTAGTACAGATTCAGATTGGACACCCCAAGCTTCACAGCCTTCTTTTCCCAGCTTGAAAATTGCTAGGTAATACCACAGTGTTTCCTCTATGTTGATTTGACCGTGGCGGCCATTGTTAGAGTGCATGTCGGAGAACGTTTGTATTTTAGGTGCATTATTTACATGCTGAAGTAGTTACACTGCATTAAGATAATGTAATTAATAGTGGGTTTATTGTTATTTGCTACAGAATGCTTAGCCTATATGTCAAGATCAACGTTGGCCTATATAGTAACTCAAAAAATACAGTTCAATCACAACTGAAAATATGCCTCATTCTGTGTGTGAATAGAGGTGAATAAATATATTTGTTTGTGTTGCAGCAAAGTGTCAGTTCCGTATGGTTCGTTCATATTTAAGACATATTTTCCCATAAAAAATGTTAACTGAAATGTTCCAGGAAATGTATATATGATATATTTCACATATTTTAAATTGCATAGTTTCTTCTATGTTTATCTGTACTATGCACTATGTTTATTGTGACTGTTGTGACCAGCGATGGAAGTAACGTGCTACAAAAGTAACGCAATTACTGTAATGTTTTCCTTTTTGCTGTAACGCAGTAATTTAACGCATTACTAATAAAATTTCAGTAATATTATACCCGTTACAATCTCAGTGACGCGAGTTACACCGCATTTTAACCCGACATTTAGTGGCGTTTGTTTTTATAAGAATTCACCAACACCGTAAAACATCACTGTTCCTGTGGGTTAGAGCCAGAACTAGAGACGATATAGCAGGGGCGATTCTAGGATCAGACCTTTAAGGGGCCTCAGCACCTAATGAGAATCTGACACGGATACAGTGCCTTGCAAACGTGTTAACCCCCGCTGCTAAATCAGTAATTTCACTGGATAACAATGAATATATTTATTTATTATTATAATAGAGAATAAATGTAAAATATTGGACATGTGAAAAAACTATGAAAGTCCCTCTATAGACCCTCTATCCTTGACTGGGTTACAGGTGCAGAGTATTAGTGACACAGGATATTAAACCTGTTTCTTTGAACCTGTAATTGTTTGCCCTCTGTCACTAACAGACAACTTCGCAAACTCTAACTTGAAGCACTAAAAAACATTTTTTTTTAATTATTATTATTATAATTTTTAGGGGGGCTGAAATGAAATTTTATAGGGCTTGAGCCCCCCTAAGAGGGGTCTTAAATCGCCACTGCGATATAGGGACATCTGTGTCCTGTCAGTGCCAACAGCAATATGATCGAGCAACTGACAACGTGTTGGGAATTAATGTTTAGTCTTGCTACACGTAATATCATTACATTTTATCAGCAGTGGAAAGTAACTATACCGTAGGCTACTTCGATTCAATTGTAAGGTGCTTTTAATTGAATATTTGAATTTAATCCTACTTATTAGGCTACTTCTAGTCCACCACAATTCAGAGTCAAGTAGGCTATTGTACATTTTACTTAACTAATTATTTTATAGCTTTAGTTACTTTGCAGATTCAGATTAATAATACAAAATAATATGAATACATTATGATGTATATAGTGGATAAAGATGAGACTTTGTTGATCCCGTGGTGAAATTCACGAGCTACCTGCCAAGTCATACTTCTGCTTTTATTTTAGTTTAAGTAACTCAAAAGTAACGCAAAAGTAGTGTAAAGCATTACAATTCCGAGACAGTAATATTGTAATATAACTAATTACTCTCATATGACAGTAACTAGTAATCAATAATATATTACATTTTGGAAGTAACTTGCCCAACACTGGTTGTGACTGCATCAAAATACCAAGGCAAAGCTCTATGTGAAAACAAACCTGAAATGAGTAAATATAAGTAATTAAAGACAACTTAGATGTAAAGAGGTAACTAACTGTGATTGCACAGGCTTTACAGGGCATACAACCTTTGAACATGTAAAGGATCACACCTACCCTCAAGCACTTGCAGATGTCAAAACACTGGACACTCACACACTCACACACAATACACAACACACAACATACAACACACACAGCCCCAGGCAAGTGTAAAACTGGAAGAGTGAGGGGAGAAATGAAAATGCTCTTGTTTCAACTATAGTGACCTCTTTAAGGGCCCCAACCCCAAGGTTGAGAAACTCTGTACGGTAAAACCATGTTTTACTAGCTTTTAGTGCCATAACATGTGAAACACATGTTATAACACATGTCCAAACTGCTCAGAGGGGAGCGTATGTTTTTCTTCTGAATGGGTTATTTTTTGGTAGCTAGCAAGCTAAGGTTAGCCGTTATTAAAAATGATCATAGCCAACAGTAAATCAGATAGTTTGTTTTATTGACGTTAAGTTTACTTGGATAATGGTAAATAAATCAAAAAATCAAAGAGCATACCTTTACTGTGGTTAACTACCATGAAATACGCTCAGCTAACACTTTAGGGGATGTTTTCTTTGTAAATAGCTGGACTGTTTTCTGTATGAAATTATTAAGCCAGGAGGAGTTCAATCAATGACCGACATGAGCGGTGATGGATATAAATTGGGATTTGTAGTCTAGCCGCCGCTCGGCTCAAAGCATAACGTTACCTGTCTTCGGACACGCTGATAACGCCGTCTTCCTTGGGAATGATGACCGCCGTGCTCACAACGTCTTGGAAAGCCTCGATTTTGCTGAGAAGACATGGCTTCCGAGCCTGCGGTTGGGGTTGAATTTCGGCCGCCATGAGTTGGTGGTGCCCTAACCTCCGTCTACGGTTCTGGCTCCGGGAAACATAACCCCCACCCTCCCCCCCGGTCCGACTGTAAAGCCTTGGCTAGTAGCTGCTAGCTAACTGTCAACAAGCAGCACAGTGTTGTGACGGCTGCCAGAGATGCTGCCAGTCAGCTGACAACACACACGCCCGCCTACAGTCAGACACCATGCCTTTCCTGTAAAACATAATATCAAAATAAGACTTCCTGTCAAACTTCTGCTTTATTTTGTTGTATTTTCTAAATAAAAGCTTCAGACTAGTCAAGTGTAACTAGGCATGCAAAATGAGGTGTTGTGGTAATACAAAAAATAAGAATAATAAACTATATTTATATGGCACTTTTTTTAGGTTACAAAGTGCTTTACAGAAAAAAACACCATGTTTTTTTTTAAACATTTAGAATTGCAGACGACTGACTGAGAAACCTGTGACACCGTTGTTAATGACTTTATTAACATTTGTGGTGTAGGCTATTACAAATACAGAGTAGACTACTTTTTATTAAGGAGTTATATTATCAATGTATTTTGTATGAATGTGTTGGGTGGTCTTCTCTTCAAGAAAAACGTGATACTCACTTGCATTTCTTTATCTATAGGGTTATTATTGTAAACTACCACCCATAACTTCTCAGAGGGAATCAAACCCGCTCTGCTGATTGGCTTTTGCTTCATGTTCCACGATCTTATACTCTGAACTTGGAAATGCCTTTTGTACACCTGACTCCTGGAACAAATTTCAACAGTTAAAATCAACTCATTTGTGCCACGTCTACTTGTAATTGCTTTACATAGGCCTAATTGTACTTTCTTTTGCATCCTTATTATCCTACTGTGATTGATTGATTGAGGTGTCTTTTTTCAAATATCATAATAAAAACTTTCCATTCTGTGCTTTTTCCCTATACACTTTTACTATTGTAGGTGTTGATGGTGGATTTACAGCTAATATCAGCAATGACTGATAAACTGTGGGCTAGTTCCCAACTTGTAGGCCTATATCACTTATACGACATACAACACTTTGCTTTATTGTTTGTTCCCTTTTTAATATATTTATTGTTTTCTGTATGTAGCCTAGGCTACCAGGGCAAATTCCTTGCAAGTGTAAACTTGCTTGGTGGCCTAACATCTGATTCTGATTCATATCAGCCTGCTTTTATGTTGAAGGCAAATAACGTTAAGTCTCTTTTACATTATTCTGGTGTAGCTTTACACATTTCACTGACGGGGCCAACCATAGACAGTAACACCATGGCCAACACAGTAATCAAGTCTGCGTGACAACAAAACATCCCACTTCCGGTTATGACTTTCATAGTAAAACCCTCACAGACAATCCTGTATGTTTTAGTAACGTTTTTGATCCAAGCTAATTATTAGGCCTATTATAAAACATATAGATATACATAATCTATTTAGGTGTTGTGTGTTAACATCAGCAAACACAACAATATGACACATTATATGAAAACACTTATAGTTAGGGTGACCAGATTTTCTAAAACCGGGACACTTTGCGCGTGACCGTAGTGTTTGTGAACGCACACGCTTTTTAACGTGAACATGTGCCAGCCCTGTTCAGACACAGACAGTGACTTCATTATTTTGATCCTAGGCTCCTCGTCTAATAATAAGTGTTTTTTCCTGTGAAATTAACAAAATTGCAGTAACAGCCTTTTTCAGTTTAGTGTGAGATTTATGTTGAGATTTTTTTAAGTGTTATTTATTCCAATAACAGCAAAGTAATTAAAGTGATTTATTGAAAATTTTGAGCATTAAACACTTAATTTCCTGCATTCTGGTGAATTTTTATGCACCTATTTCTACCTTTTTCTGAATCAATGTATGCTGCAAATATCTTTATTTAAAGAGAAACAGATTACAATCCAAATATAAAAACATAATGGAATATATTGCAGTAAGGCTGTCAGGCATTCTGTATTGCTTTCAACTATTTATTCTCCTTTGGATGGACTTTTCTAATTATATCTGAGTCAGCACACATGTAGCCTATAGGCATCATTTACTCTTCCCTCCTGTTTTGCGTCTTTTGTTGGTTAAGTAACCTCCTTAATGTGCATATGACAATTATTCACCTCAATGATACATTCATTCATTTTAATTTATTAATAAACCCCCGGACTGTAATATTTCAGATGTTTGAGCAAGATTTACTGCTCTTGTCCAAAACTTTGTGCACATTCAAAGTATATAAATACAGTCCTAGTGTTCTCTGTGATTTGGAGGAGTCGTGATATTGTGAGAAAAATAAAGTGATAATAGGCTATTACAAGAATAAAATCACAAGCTATATTTCAGAAAATAATCTATACCTGCACCATAGTCTGCTGTGCATTACGTGATTGCTCTGCTGATACGGTAGATCTCAGACCTTCTGACAGACACAGAGCCCCGTTTGGGTCTCTGGTCTCTGAATGAGACACATTTTGTATCTATGGAAGTGGCTGTACGCTGCTCTACGTCGGAGGTGGAAACCCGAAACTACAGAAATACACGGAGCACAAACGCAACACATCTGCCGCAGCATGTCCACAGCTGAGCGCATCCATAAACCTGAAGCTGCCCTGCTTTTACAGAGAGAGTGGACACTAAGAGACCCACAGGTCTGCTTCAGAGCTCCGTGTGGTTGAGTCTGAACCGTAGACTGGAAACGTCACGTCACGGGAACTTCAAACTAAATCATTAGTATTGCGCTCTAAACTTTGTGTTGATGGCATCACTGTATTAAACTGATTTGGCTACGATTCCTCCGAAAACTTCACCCCTTTCACAGCTTTCCTCACGGAGAGACGGTTGCTAGGTGATAGCAACAAATACAGCATAGACATAATTATGTCTATGAAATAAATACAGCATGGTCGGACCCCGCACGTAGCTGCCCGTTCTATTCGCCTCGGAAAAATAAATGGACAAAGTTACATTCGGGGCTACACTCAAAACATTCGGGGCTGAAGACGCCGCTCCTGGTGTAAACTGGGACATTTTAGCGTCCCGACAGGCTTTTGTCGGGACTCGGGACAAGCAATTAAAAATCGGGACTGTCCCGGTCAAACCGGGACGTCTGGTCACCTTACTTATAATACCTCCTTGTAGGCATAGACAGTATATAAGCTTGTAGGCGTTTAGAAAGAGTTGTGAAACACGACGAAAGTTATTTCCGGTCACATTTTGTCTGGACTTCAGAATAAAGGTCTAAAACTAGTACGGTAGGTATGCTGGTAGAAAAATTATGAATTTGAGCTCTGGATGTTTCGGGGATCAAATTGGAGCAACAATAGAAGGCTAAATAAATATATTATATAGTGGAACAAATGTTGCATTTGTAACATAGCCTATTTGAAACACATAACTCATACCATAGAAAACAAGTGCAAATTGAAAACAAATGTATATTATTTTGAAATTTTATCAAGACAAAAAAACATAAAGAAGTCGAAATAACGGAGAACAAATGATTGAGGATAGCTCACATTTGTGATGTAGCCTATGTTTACTCTAATGAAGAAGTCAAAAATAAAGGCCACAATGTAAAAAATACTCAATAACAAGCAAAAGCCCTGCATTCAAATTTAACTTACAAATGTACTGATATAGAAGCTTAAGCAAGAAATTACTTGCCGTATCATTACAGAATGACCAGTTTCAGAGAGTTTTGTTACTATGTTATATTACTAGATTTACATCAGGCCTACTGAAGCATTACATGTAAGCATTATTTTAATGTTGTAGCTGGTTGTGGTGGAGCGATTACTACTTTAATGCTGTTGGGTAGCCTAATTCTTCAAATATAGGCTATATCTGTAGCCTACTTAACTTAAATAAAATACTTGAGTAAAAGTGTGTTACTTGGTTCCTTTACTTTTCACTTCTATGTAGGGCTATACCATATCAATTTGTTCACACTGGCAATAAATAAACTACATGTGTACAATTTTGCCCTCTAGATCACATTACACCAGCCACATAAATAATTTTATTCTGAAAGACATGTTAGTGACACGCCGGAAAAGTGTGTGCGTACGTGCGTGCGTGCGTGCGTGTGTGTGTGTGTGTGTGTGTGTGTGTGTGTGTGTGTGTGTGTGTGTGTGTGTGTGTGTGTGTGTGTGTGTGTATATTGCTCCAATAAACCCTGTCAAACAGGCAGACCTTCCTCCTCTTTGCTATCGCCAACCACCGGTTGGTTTCCGGTTATTTTTGCGGAAGTGATGATATTATTTTCCAAGGAGCTAATTATGTAGGCCAAAATAGTATTGCACAATCGCGGGTCTGGCTGAGTGACATGTGGCATTAAGAGTGGTGGATCAGTCAGGATGATGTGTAGCCTGTAGAGGATCAATTGAAATAATTCTTAAGTGTGTGTTACAATAGTTGAGATATTATATGACAAAACTACATGTATAAAGCCAAAACTGATGGGGCTAGAACAGAAGTCTGCCTACTATCCTACTTTATTAAATCTCACTCATTTAATCTATTTTCAGAACTATATAGTTTTAATTTCTTATTTTTAGCGAATATGTAGGTTGTTGCACATATAGAGCTGCAGGGTGTGTGAGTGCGTGCGCACGCATGTCAATCCCTTGCAGCGACTATTCAGCTAAACCTCTTTTCCTTCACATCGTTTCGCAGAAAGGGCTGTCTTTATTTGGTCATCACATGAAAACCAAAGTACCATAGTGTCAACGAGTACTTTCTGTATACCCTTGGTGCATTCCTCTGTTAATATTTAACTGTTTTATCTCTCTCTCTCTCTCTCTCTCTCTCTCTCTCTCTCTCTCTCTCTCTCTCTCTCTCGCAATATATATATATATATATATATATATATATATATATATATATATATATAGTCTTTCTTTTGTTCTCTCTCTAGGGGTTGTCTTTCACATTAGCCCACGCCCGTACACATAGAATTAAGTAAATGTTGATTATGTAATCAGCTCTCAAGGCACACACCGGCTCATTCTTGAATAATGTGCTTAAAAAATACGGCAATGCTCCGATAAAGAGTGCTTCGCCAGGTATGTTGTGTCCTTTAACACATAATGCATGTACAGAATATTTTCCTTGCATTCCTGCCTCTCAGACAAGCAAGCATGCGCATGAGAGGCTCAGCTTTGGCCTTATTTGGATATGGTAATGAGTGGCTTCTGACAGCCAATGAAGAGCGAGATTTGTCCCACGTGACGATGATGGACCATTTGGTAGGCGTGGTCCAGCGCGGAGCTTTGGTTAAAACCAGTGGACAAGACACAGCGCATTCAGTGTAGGGAGAAGCAGGGACACACTATGAGGGGGAACTTTGTAACTATGAAACTTAGGAATATTTGCAAAATATTGTAAAAATTATCAAAATCCCTCGTGAATCAATAACCTGCCCCTAGGGTCTGAGGTTGTTAGTTTAGTTTGCCCGAAAAGGGCTTCTACACTCACTATTCTTACACTTTTTTGAAAGAATGTGTGAGACAGAGTTAGCCAGCTAGCTAGCTAGCTGAGAGGTGATACAGGCGGCAGGAGAACAAAAGATCTTTTTGCGTTTTGGCCGGTTGTACTGACATCAAGTCCATGCAGAACGTGTCATTACCATCACAATGCCCGTTTTACTTTTTCTGATAGACACGTCCGCTTCAATGAACCAGCGCACCCATCTGGGCACTACCTATCTGGACATAGCAAAAGGCGCTGTTGAGACTTTTATGAAGGTACTGTAACCACGGGACACATGAATATTGGGAGATCCCGAGCGGGATTGTACTGTTGCAAGCTCGCCTGTCAAACCCGATCTCTCGGTAACCGTAAATAATTCTCTACTATTTCCACAGCTCAGAGGGAGAGATCCGGCGAGCCGAGGGGACCGGTATATGTTGGTAAATTTTGAAGACGTTCCGTTCGGGATAAAGGTAGAGTTTGTTTTCGGGTCATGTCCAGCTTTACATTGCGCAGATTGACTGTCCCTCCATCGCTCCACCACGTTGTGATCACTACATCAATTGTGTAGAGAAAATCTTCAGGAGGAGCTTTCATACCCCTTTTAAAACATGGCCGACATTTTGTTTCAGTGTGAGCAGCAAGGAACTCTGGGTGTTATTTATACAGCGAGGTGATATCTGGGGGGACAGGGAGGAGGAGGAGGAGGAGGAGGAGGAGGGGGGGTGACAGACTAGCTTACTTTACTTGTTTAGACCAAATTGCCACTTTAATCCCGGCACACATGGCCACTTTGAAATTTATGATCGCAGACCTGTCGCAATAGCCTGTTAGAAACGGATCTTAACTGCAGTGCTGTCAAATTATTGGCATGGGCAAATAGAGGGGAAGCGACCTATATATTTATGTTTATCCGTTCAGAATCATAGTCAAATAAAGTTAACCATTGAATTCTGCAGAAGTTATCTGGTGCTCACAACAGTGGTGTAGTTATATACCTTTTGTGCATGTTATTAACCAACATTTTTTGTTTTGTTTTTTAAAGGCTGGATGGAAAGAGAGCCATGCCATATTCATGACAGAGCTGAGGAACCTCCAAGCAGCCGGACTAACATCTATTGGCCAGTCCTTGAGGACCGCTTTTGATTTACTCAATCTCAATAGATTAGTGACTGGGATAGACAACTATGGACAGGTATGTAGCACTGAAGAGGCAGGGAAGAAGTCAAGTTGATGAAAGTGTTATGACAAGGTGCTATATGCCCCTACAGACCCCCTTCACCCACCCCCTACTCCCCTTCCCCTATCCCCAGTCTTACAAGCATCAACCACCGGCATACTGTGACCCAACACACTTTCAGTCATGTGCTCGTGACACAAACATAACCGCAACAAAGTTACAAAGAAACAGGAACAACTTATTTCTTTCATCTTAGTAACCGTTGATTTGTGGACCTCTGGTGTTAAATACTGCCACTATGCTTTTAAACCATGTATAGCTTCATGCTAACATTTTTAAATGTACAGAGATTAGAGTTTTAAATTAGCTTTGACACTTAAACCGTAGAAGTGCATGATGTATTTCAAACTTAAGGATCCGTTACAGCCTTAGAGGGATTAACAGCCAAGTCTGCATAGATCTGAACTCAAGTTATTTTAGTAGCTGCATCTAGCTAAAACTAAAGCACTTCCTAACAACAGATCCGCTTTAAACCCTGCCGTCATAAGGGTTATAACGTTCAGTTTTGTTGAAGCTGTTTCAGAGAGGTGTTATTTCAACTTAATGGTCAAGAAGGAATTGCTGTTGAATTATATTGTATTATGATGAGAGATGTTTCTGATATTTAGTCTACTCTCATTGACATAAATGGGGTGGACACAATTTTCGAAACTCCTCTCAGTAAGAGTAGAGCTTCTGAAAGGACCATAACGGAGAGTCGGCACCTCTCTGAAATGTTTTCAACCACAACTGAACATTAAAACCTTCATAAAGGTGTGATTTATTGCTGGGCTGTTTTTTCAGAATGCATAATGTTTTGCTAGCCTGGTCCTACCAGACTCTCGTACATGTCATTTGTACAGAGAGTCCGGCCACACTCCATTGACAAGTGTTAACTTCCTTGAAGGCGGGTACTCTGTTGAAGTTTAAAATTATTGGATCTGCCCAGAGCCACTCTGGATCTGCCATAACCAGTCGCTAATGTTTGGTTGTGACGTCTGCTTAGAATCGATAGCATTCGCCTTAGCCTTAGCCAACTCCTTCACCACTAACGGAGCGAGCTGGAAAATCAAACTTTTCCCGAACCCTATGGGGAAGAGGGCCACAACATCATGGCAATCATGGCCCTGCTCAGCAAATATTGTTCTTGCTCGGGCTTTAACTTCTGGATATTCGGCAGCGTTGCCACAACGGACCGAATGGCTTCGCTCACATCTTTCTCCGCCGCTATTATGGAACTACAACTCAAACTCAAAAGCGCACAACCTCAACGTCATCATTCTCAGCCACTCCCTCTGTTTGCTGATTGGACCAGTAAAAATTTGGCTGTAGAAAACCCGCGAATATACCGCAAACCCAGACGTAGTACTCAAGGAACATGAAAATTGAGCGGAAGTACGTAGGAGGGCAGAGCCAGGCTATAAAGAAAATTGTAACTTAGTGTATTTTCTTGCTTGCCAGAGGGCCTTTAAACTTGATTTGGGTTTAAATTCCCTTCTCACGCTTTTTATTTACTGGAATGTTTATTTGGTTTCTAATGCTGGATTTTTTTTACTTTATTTTCTATTTGAGTCAACAGCAAACCTTGGGATTTAGCTCACAGGAAAGTCTTTGAATGATTGAAATATTCTGTTCACAAGATCCTGAACGTTAGGATATTCAAAAAAAGGCTTTACAGGAAGAAAAAATGCCCTAATCTAGACGTCATAGATGTTATTTCCATTGTGTTGCGCAACTCAGTTTTTAACTTGTGAATTTAAAACAAGTCGTCTCCTCTAGCTGGAACAGCAGAGTTGCTCTGATTCACTGCTGGCATTAAAAATGATTTGGGACTAAATATGGCAAACAAATATTCTTTGAGCTCACAAGGTCTGTAACTGATTGAATGTTACTGGCCCAGTTCCAAAAAGTGCCGCCTAATGACATCACATCTCTGTGTGGTCAAACTTCCCAGAGAGGAAGGGAAGTAGTTTTTGAAATGAAAGCTGTGCGAGAGAGGGGGTATGATTGATAGAAATTGTGAGATTGTGTTTTACAGTTGGATTACTTTTCTAATCTTCTTTCATCGTGCCACTTAGTACGGTGTAATACAAAATGACCAGAGTGGATCTATCCCGATTTAGTCTCATTTGAAAGCAACAAATAACAACTTGCAGTAGCTGTATCGCATCACCCTGTGAGGTTTTCTTGTCTTCTGTCCAGTGTTTTGAAATGAGTTGCAGTTTTCTGCCGAAATACTCGATACAACTGTAAGCTTAAAAGTCTAGCCCATATCCAGTTTGACTGCTAGGTGAGTCTGCACGCTTGGGGTTGATGTAGAACCTGGACGTCTGATTTCCAGTATGGAGGTAAGTCGAGAGGAGCAATAGTGAATGCTTACTAGCATTTCCTGAGTAACAAACCGAAGATCCCTACCATCAGGGGTAATGCATACATACAGCATACATAATGTATGTTAGACACTCTCAGGCAGTTTGAATTTCAAATACCGACCACGCTATCACACTGGCATAAGTGTTAAGGACACAGACTATAGACTGTGACACAGACACGTGCCTGTGAACACAAACTGCACATGCTGTGGTCAAGGTTACCGTTTATTGCTCTGGTCACCACTGACCTCTAATGACAGGTTGATTTAACAGTATTTCTAATTTAATGACCTCCGTGCCTTTTCAGAACTGCAGGCCAGTCTCAAAATGAATGGCGCACTCACTATATATTTGACATCATAACCGATGTAACTATTGTATTTTGCTTATGTCCTTCCAAAAGAAGAGGTATAAGGACCATTGTTAAATGGCTGAAACTAACAATTATTGGTATTATCAATAATCTATCTTTTTAAAAAAAAAAAAAAGATATCTTTTAGTCTTAATGTTGTTTAAAAATAATGGAAAATGCCCATCTCAGTTTCCCATAACCCAATGTGACGTCTTTGTATTACCACTTTTGTCCGACCAACACTCCAAAACCCAATTCAATTTACAATCATATATAAATTATAAATTTTCACTACATTGACTAATTTATTAATTGACTAATTTTTTTAGTATTATACTAGTGCATCACATCTCTTGTGAACTGCTTTCTGTTGCATTTTTATTTAGTTACTCTTTTTGTTTCCTTTAAGTGCAGGGAAGTGGAACAATGGAGTTTCTGCAGAAAATTAATTTGTTCATGAGCAGATAATGTGGTAGCAGATTATAGTTTGAGAGCAATGGTCACATTTACACTAATACTAATACTGGGGAAACCCTGTATATATTTTTCTTTGAACTTGGACAAACTTATCTAAAAGCTAACCCCAAGTAGTCAAAACTGTCAAAGGTTTCATCAGCACTCCGATGACTCTACACACCTTCCTTTATCTTATGTGTTTTTCTGGATTAATTGACTTCAACGGCTGTAAATCAAAGCCAAAGTGATGTGGTAGCTTCACAGTGCTTTGTTGTATTTGAAGTGCCCCGTGTAATAACTCAATATCATCCGCTTTTCTTTCCAATTTAATTCATAAAAAAAAGTCAACTTTGATTTTTCATCCTTGTGTTCGTAAGTGCTCAAGGTGTAAGACGTTCATTTGGGCAGAGCGCTAGAGAGGGAGAAGACAAAAGGGAGTAAAGCTGTGGGGGAGTTGATATTGCCCTGGAGTGCTTCTCTCTGCAGTAACAAGGAGCCCTCCAGGTTGCCAGGCATCTGAGATGACTCTCCCCTGGGAGATGAAGATAAGTTTGGAGGTAGGGAGCCAGCCAGCGGGTAATCATGACACTTATCACGGTTTCATTATGAGAGCAATGAAAGAGCAGAAGAAATGGAGGACAGCAAAAGAGGATAGTGAGGAAATGATATGACCGGTAATGTTTGGTCAGAAGTTATCACGTCAGCGCGGATGATAAACCGGGCTTTAATGGATCTCCATCAGCCTGGTGTTGTGTTAGCAGACCAGCTGATCCTGCAATTTCAGATGGACTGTAGCTGACTGCATAGACAACCCATCTATGAAGTCTGCTCCAAATAATTGGGGCTCCAAATACTGATTATTTTCCTTATTGATTTATGCCTTGATTATTTTCTCGTTTAATCATTTGGTCGCAATTTCCTAAAACCCAATGCGATGTCATCCAGTGGCTTGTTTTGTCTGACAAATAATCCCAAATCTATTCACCGATTCAGTAAACTATTACATTAGACAAAGAAAAGAATCAAATCTCCACATTTCTGTTGATCTGTTGCTTATCGTTTCAGCTCTACATGTGATAATACACTGACCTGTCAAACTGTAGTGGACGAGATTACAGGAGCAGAGCTGGCTGCTGCTCTGTATCGTCAGTATGAACTGATGTGATGTCCCAAAATCTAATTTTAATAGCTACATTTGGCCTTTTTTTAGCCCCCTTATGACCAACACCTAATTGCATAGCAACAGTAAAGCTAAGTGAGCAGATGTGACACATATGAAATCATCTCGTTGTATCGTCTGTTAGCCTCATCGCCAACTCATTTGCATGCTAAGAAAGTGCTCGATCTAATGGGATTTTGGGGTAGAAGGTAATAAAAAAAATTGCAAGGTTGTCATGGATACCTACAGTACAGTGGATCTTGGTAGTATCCTGCTCTGTTTTCTTTGGGCTGTTTGTGTAACTGGACAGATCCATCATTCAGCAGAAACCACAGCCTACAGGTTGAGTCCAAACTGAGTGGGTCCACATCCATTAATAATCACAGCGCTGCCGGAACAGGATGGCCTTTATGAAAACTCCGTATGACTCTGCAGTGAGGTCCAGTGTGCTGACTGTTTGCTGACAGGACTGCGTTGAGGTTTTACACTGTTAACTCGCCAAGTTATTCTGTGGAGATCCCACAGGGCTGATGTAAAGTGATAAATGCAGTGCTGCTCCAGTTTCATTTTATCAGTGTGTGAAGTGCTGGTGTCCTGAAATATTGTGAGGTCTAGCAAAAAAAGAGGTTTAACATAGATCCTCAGGTAATGTACTCTGCCATTGGGGAGGATAGAGTGCCCATATAGTGCAGATATACACTAATACTCTTCATAGATGTACAGATGTAGTCACTGTGCTAAAGACTGTACTCTTACTGTTTCTGTGCATTATTCCCTTGAGTAAAGGTTCTCTCTCTAGCCACTCACTTAAAATAGATCCCCTTTAATTTCGCTGTATAATGATACTTTTATCTGCACTCATTTATCCCTTAGAATGCTATAAATATACACCTGCTAAATTCTGTGTTTTTTTTTGTTGTTGTTTGTACTCTTTTTGGTCATTGCTTTTGTCTGCCAATTTGGTTGAGTGTTTTAATTAATTGTGAATTTGTCTTCTTTATTCTTCACAGGGAAGGAATCCTTTTTTCCTCGAACCCGCCATTATAATCACAATCACTGACGGCAACAAGTTGACCAGCAGCGGTGGAGTCCAAGACGAGGTCAGCCAACATCAGGAGTGCTTCCTGCTTGGTTGGATGACAACTCAGGAGCCTGTCTGATCACACAATGTTCACTTTAACACAAGCATTCATCCAACCCTTCCCTATGATCTGTCACCACGGAGGCTAAAATTAAACCCACAGGACAATTACTATTACAAATCATTTTTAATAGTTAAGGTCAGAATCCTCCCATGACTATATAAAGCAAAACAGTCCTTACGTATTGTACGCTCACAGCATATTACCTGTCTTACTGTGAGCTATCAGTAACTACATATCGTCACATTAGAAGAAAGATAGAAACTGTAATGCTAGTCAGTTTTAGCTTTGAAGTCACGTTGTGGTAGGGCCTACAACTAATGATATTTTTTATTATCAATTAATCTACTGATCATTTTCTCAATCGTTTGATCTATAAAGTGTCAGAGAATCTTAAAGAAAATACCCCCTCACAACTCCCCAAAGCCCAAGTTGACACATTGAAATTGCTTGTTTTATGTGACCAGAATTCAAAAACTATATATATAAAATTTACTCTCATAAAGGACTAACAAATCAGCAAATAGTCACATTAAAGACTAATTAATGAATCCCCCGGCCTTTAAAATGTTAGAAAATAGTGTAAAAAGGCCCACCATAATTTCCCAGAGCCTAATGTGATGTTTCCATTACCAACAGTAATATAAAAGACAAAAATTGAATTCTTCCCGTTTGAAAAGCTGGAACCAGCAATTATTTTTGGACAAATCTGCTTGGTAAATGACTTAAACAATTAATAGATTTTTCTAAATCTCTGTAGTTTAATTGATTAACAAAGTAGTTTCAGCTCTAGTGATGATACAGAAGTACAAAGGTCAGTCGTGTGAGCCTGTAGTGTTCCCTTTGAAGGGCTGTGTGAACACGAGGATTCCTTTGAGGTCTGTTAGTCAGAGAACAGCTGTCCTCCCAGTGACTCAGTAACTTATTCTGCCTTGAACTATTAATTTATTTCTGCCTCCATCTGCAAGTTGTCATGTCTGTCATCCATGTAGAATATTTGTGCTGCTACTCCCTGTGAGATAGAGAGGACTCACTCTATTAAGCCATGTATTCAGTTTTGTAGCTTGAGAAGCAAGCCACAGTCTAATTTATGCCATCTGTGATAATTCCAGGCTTGTGCTTGTTCATACTGGGCAAAAGTTACAGAGTGACATTTGGTGGGAAGTTTTGACTTTAATTGCAGCTCTTCTGGCGATATTTAAATGTCTGAGCTTCCTAAGAAATATCTGAAAAGATAATTTATGAGAAAATCAGAATCTGTATTTGAGGAGCAGTATGATGGATAAAAGCCTGTTACCATGAAGGGATAATGTGTCAACAATGAGATCTTATAATGGCACTAATAGCACAGTTTGCAGTCGGTATTTGCTTAAATGTTAATTAATTCATCTTTGTTGTATAATTACAGATATGATTTTGTATACTTGAGGCCAACCCAGACGTGGGGTGGGCAGTATGAACTAAATATTCTGTGACGCTATATAGTATATATAATTGTATATTGTAATAGCAATATTTTCTGGATGTAGTACATTTTCTGCAAGTTTGTGTGGGAAAAAAAGGTCTACAGATAACCAAATGGGAAAATCTGTTTTTGGATATTGCAGGGAATTTAAATATCTGTTAAATGAAGGCACTTAAAGCATAACTCTCGCTAAAATACATCCTAGGGTCTTTTTGTGAATGTACCTGAGTCAAACTTTTGTTTAAAAGCATAATAAGGATGGAAATACCACTTTTAAGATTTACCTTATTCTCGTTTTCAGTCAAATGGCCTTTTGAATGCGAGAGCTAGGGGCACTGCTACGATAGCATCAAAATCTCTATTTTTAAAACACTAAGAAGGCTCGACACAACATGAAACTTTGCTCCAAGTATCACCAGGGGCTCTACACATGAACTCCAGCATTGAGAACATTGTTTGTGTGCACAGAGTTTACTAAAACAGGTTTTCAACGACTCACTTTAGCAGTTGTTGTTTACGCTATCCGCCATCTTGATGGTCAAGAAGAGTCGATCTCCGAATGCAAATGAACGGGCTCCATAGGAGGAGATGTCATTCTTATGAGGCTCCTTTTTCAACTACAAGGTAAATGTTGTTTTTCTCTGATGACAAAACAACAAACTGTCTGTGCATTTATATGGAACTAAGCTTTAGGAGCTTTCCATCTTCACTCTCCTCCCTGTTACGTCACGTTTGGAGATCGACACTTTTTGACTGGCTAGATCGACGGCGACGGGAAAAACCAACAACTACAGTGAGTTGTTCAAAACCTTTTTTTAGTAAACTCTGTGTACACAAACAATGTTCTCAATGCTTTTGTTAAAGTGTAGAGCCCCTGGTGATACTTGGAGCATAGTTTCATGTTGTGTCGAGCCTTCTTAGTATTTTAAAAATCGTGATTTTGATGCTATCGTAGCAGTGCCCCTAGCGCTCCCATTCAAAAGGCCATTTGACAGAAAATGAGAATACGGTAAATCTTAAAAGTGGTATTTCCGTCCTAATTATGTTTTTAAACGAAAGTTTGACTCTGGTACATTCACAAAATTTTGGCGAGAGTTACGCTTTAATTCCCATAAAATTCCTGCTGATTGATTTTCAATTTCAGTTCTAAAACAACCTGTGATATTAAAGAAAGAGCTACCTTGGTATAAACGTTAAAGCAAAATCTCTGACGTATTTCAGTCTCTTGGTGTATGTACTGTATATTGTCCAACACTTTGTCTCTAGTTATGATCCATGCTTCTTTGTGTCAGTAACATTCAATCCTCTGTTTCTCTCCTCCACCGTCCAGCTCCATCTGCCTCTGACCACCCCGCTGCCGGGTAGCGAGCTGACCAAGGAGCCCTTCCGCTGGGACCAGCGTCTATTCGCTCTGGTGCTGCGCATCCCTGGTAACGCTTCGGTGGAGCCCGAACCCCTCGGTGGCGTCCCGCCCGATGATTCTCCAATCACCCCAATGTGTGAGGTCACTGGAGGTAGGCGGACTGAGTAAAAGCTGGTGGTGTTTGGTTAATGTATAATACTGTATGTGTTTGTAGAGTGAATTGCTTAAAGGGGCACTCCCACAGATGTTACACATAAAGGTTGGTTTACTCGTAATAAGAAGTACTTAATTAGTATAAAATCTGCAGCTCTAGAGAACTTTGTCAACTCTGAAAAATAATCAAGAGTTCTCTTGAGTTAGATTTTAGATTCAAATATTTGACTGAAGACTTGTTATAAATGATGAAAGATGAGGGATGGGAAGGTATAATGAAAGATGCTATTGAGTTGCATTATAGGAATAGTAGAATCCAGTGTTTTTGGTGCCCACAGGATATCTCAACCTAAATCTAGAGTATTTTATATATATATATATATATATATATATATATATATATATATATATATATATATATATATATATATAAAAACCAGATCCAGCATTTAGCCCATACATTTTGAAATTATACTTCAAACAGTCCAACAATTTAGAAAACCAATGTACGTAATTTACATAATTAGATTTAGAGGCCTTTGTGTCTGCAGCATTTACTAATAAAGTATATGTAATTTAACCTCTTCTACTACATAGTCTTTCTTCAACAAATATTCTTTGTTCATGTGTAAACCAGAATATTTAAGTTACTTGTTGTTATTTACAAGTATGGCCAATTATTTGTAAATGGATGTCATTATAACCTTTCCTTGGAAAAACACCATAAGCATATTCCTCTTGGGAGTGACCCAAGCCTCATTTCTACAGCAGAGCCCAGTGGAACATGCTGCGACAAGCTCAAAAGTATTTAGAACACCAGATCAAAATAGCTATTTGTTAAATGCATTCTGTTGCACAGCTGATTAATCATCTCTGTCAATACAAAGGAAGAGAATAACAATAAATCAGAATTCTTTTTTTGGGGGGGGGGGGGGGGGGGGCTTTTTTTTTTTTTTTTTTTTTTTTTTTTTTTTAAGAGGGAATTTTTTGTGACTGTAAGAAAGTTTGCCTTGGCAGCTGTTTTTCACTCACACACACCCCCGAGCTCTATCTCAGCACCATCTTGCTCAACTTTCAGAGTTACTTGTGTTTACAGGTTTGCCATCGGGAGCTAAAAAAATACACAGTACAAACACAATATGCTCTTGTTTCAACCGTTGAGCAGGTCTGCTATAGCTGTTGTGGACGAGTTTAGTGCTTTGCTCAAGGGCACTTCAGGAGCAATTGTTTAAGGTTAGAAAGCTCAGATTTTCCCACTTGGTCCAGGATTTGTCTTACTCACAACACATCAAAATACTTCTATCCAGGCCAACCATGGCTGCCTACAGTACCTACTACCTACCAGTTTTAAATAACATCCATTTATAGAAGTGGACTTGTATCCCTCCTGTCTCCAGTCCTCATGCTGCATGGTTTTGGAAGCAGCTGGCAGGATGAACCGACTAGAATGATGCTGATGGCAGGTTAAGATTAAAGCACATAGAGAGACAGAGACAGAGCACACCAAAGCTCTGTGTAGCAGTCAGTGATGCTGAATGCAGAACATGACACAGCTCCATTGTCAGTGACAGTCTACAGTGCATGCTGCCTGTCCATTACTGCTGATGGCAGACCTGACACAAAGCCACGGCCTATTGAAAATGAGTGAGTGAATGGGTGCATATAACAAGGTCATCAGAGGTGAAGTTGGAGGCAGTAAATGGCCAGAAGGCTGAATTAGACTAATCAGTTGTAGCTTTGTAAGACAGTGTGTCTGATTCACGGTCTTTACTCATGCAACCTTTGCTGCCTTGTGACTGATGCTGTGACAAATAAGCTGCAGACGTTTTAGAGCTTTAGAGATCTACGTTTCATGCAAATGTACCTCTTTGCATGCCAGTAACATGTAGTGAGTGTAAAGGACTGATACAGCCCCATGAACATGAGTACAGTGTTAAGTCGGGAGCACTTGAAATTGTTCTGTATCTGTAGCCCAGCACTGCAGTGTTTTGAATTAAATTAAGAGTACTCTACATTCAGTATAATGCGCTTTCAACCAGTATTATTTAGAAGTTTTAATAGGTGGTTGATAAATTCATGGTTAGGTTTGGGTTCTGAAAGCTGGCACCATTTTGGAACTGGTTTTAAGTTGGTAAGAGATCCTAGATTCTTTAAGCTTTGGGTCTCAAATGTTTTTTCTTCCCTCACAAGAAAAGCAACATGTAGAACATTCAGTTCACTGATCTTCCTTGATTTAATTAACTTTGCGTCGATTTTATTCTTCTTTTAAGATGAATGTCAAAGTGCTTCCCAGAATGTATCCTTGAAACTTACCCTTCTTTTTATTTCACACGCAAGTAGCTATCACATACTTTTCCCCCTGCAAAAATAATAATTTTGTCTACACTGTAATAACTTGATTTCCACAATTTTACACATCATGTAGCCCTCGCTGTACTGTTTCTGATGAGTCACCACAGTCTACACGTTTACACGTTACAACATGTTATGCAAATGTACACTTATTCACTGAGTAAAGGCAAATGATGCAGATGCAAAGATTAATTTTGGAACTTTTTACTCAGGACTACTAAATGGAAAATCTCAATGTAATCTGTCTTTCAATACTTGAGTTTTAGTTAGATTTTAGAGATATTTATAACTAGCCAAAGCATGTGTAATGACTCTGACTACATGTTATGTAAAAATGGTCGCTCATTGTAACAAACCCACAGATAATTATCACCCATCTCTAGTAGTTTCCCTCCACTTCATGGAGCCTTCCAGTCTCTTTTCACTATTTAGCTTTCAGTATATACTAGCTCAGTATTTTGTTTTTTTATGGCTCATTTAATGTGTGATTCAGCCTTTACCCTGTTCCAGCAGCAGTAAGCAGCTGTTTCCTGTTATCAAGCTCCGATAAACTTACTGCACTCTACCCGTTGAGCACCAAACATTAGAGAGACAAAGTTAGTGACTTTGTCTGTGACTGGTGAAGAGGAGTGGAGTGGAGCGGAGCGGAGCATCTAGCAGCTTTGATAAAATGTAAATGATTGATTGTTCTTTCAGCTTGTTCCACTGTGCCCAAGTGGCCCCAAATGAATTAGTGCAGCCTTAAGAATGTCAGATAAAACTCCTAAACAGAGTTGAAAGGATTCATCTTTAATAAGTGGATTCAATACCTTGTCAATATTCAGTTAAAGGACCAGTGTGTAGTATTTAGTGGCATCTAGCTGCGAGGTTGCTTAGTACAGGGGTGGCCAACCAGTTCAGCATAAAGAGCCACAAAAAAACACACACCATAGCAAAACGCCACACAACACATGCACGTCCATATTATAACCGCAACAGTGACTTCCAGATCTAATGAAAGTCATAATACATAGCAGTTTTCATAGGTTTTTTTTTCTTACTTAGATTGACTCAGTGGGAAACCTGACAGTCTTTGTTATCCACAATCCTTTTTAGGTCTGGTTGTACTCTGTTGTGGCCACTCTTTCACTCATTTGTCACTAGAGGGGCTTTCAAACAATCAGCAGTAAAAGGGTTAATGAGGAAGGTGATCTGTGGCTGGTTGCAGAATCTGTCCATAAAAAAATACTCTGCTGCATTATTTTTTATTTTAAAATAATTGGCAAATGCATCATTCAAATTTTTTTTTTTTTTTTTTTTAAACTTATCTGAAATATTTCAAAAAGAAAAAAAAAAAAATCTACCAATAACACAGCCCCCAGCCACACAGTAAGAGCCTCAAAGGAGCAGGCAAAGAGCCGCATGTGGCTCAAGAGCCACAGGTTCGCCACCCCTGGCTTAGTAGAACCTACGGTGCCCTTCAGGCAACGTCAAAATACTCTCCCTAGAGGCGATGTTCGGTGTTTGGTTTGTCCTTTCTGGGTTGCTGTAGAAACATGGCAGTGCAACATGTCGGGCTCTGTGGAAGAATCCTTGCTCCCTAGATGTGAAGGGCTCATTCTAAGATAACACAAACGCACAAATTCTTAGTTTCAGTTGATAGACACTCGTGAAAATATAGTTATGAATATTATATTCTATTTCTGCCAATATATTCCCTAAATCCTACACACTGCTCCTTTTTTAAAAGCCATTGGAATCCGGTTTAATTTATTCCCATTTTCATGTGTCTGTGTTGCAGGACGTTCCTACAGCGTGTTCTCTCAGCGAATGTTGAATCAGTGTCTGGAGTCTCTGGTGCAGAAAATCCAGAGTGGAGTGGTGATAAACTTCGAGAAGACTGGGCCTGACCCTCCTCCTTTAGAGGGTACGAGACACTTTTGTTTAATGACATTTTATTGCTGACTCTATTTCTGAAAGACCTTTTTGACAACTGCTGCACTGCATCTGTTTGATTAGTAGATAATCTCTTTGCTCTCTCCCGCTCCCTGTTTTTTTTTAATCCCCCCTGAGCTTTTCTTTGCTGTGGTTCATAAGCAGCTGGTGGATGTCACGGTTTAAAGCCCCAACTTATTATTTAAACTGCCCACACGCTGTTACAGTTCATCCAAATCATTATGTCGTGTTTCATACCTCACAAACACCATCTTTTCTTAAACGGCTGCTGGTTGTTTTTCCTGTGAAGTCAGCTTCCTCTGTTACTGTCTGTGTCTGTCCAGATGCTCCAGCTGAGGTGGTGAAGTCCGGTCCACAGGCTTGGCATTGTTGTCACAAGCTGATTTATGTAAGACCCAACCCCAAAACCGGTGTCCCCATCGGTCACTGGCCCATCCCTGAGGCCTTCTGGCCGGACCAGAACTCCCCCACACTGGTAAGAAACTTATGGAAGAATCTACAAAGCTAAATCACCAAATCATAAAAATTTATGGTTTGATCATACATCTTTTATAGTACCTTTTAAAGCCATGATTATAGCTACATGATGATTTTTACAGTGCAGAATGTTAATGTGATGTAACATAACGGTATTATAACAGTATTTACTTCTCCCTCTGTGCCCCACCCAGCCCCCCCGCTCAGCCCACCCCCACATTCGTTTCTCCTGTCTGGACGCGGAGCCCATGGTGATAGACAAGGTGCCCTTTGACAAGTATGAGCTGGAGCCTTCGCCTCTCACCCAGTACATTTTGGAGAGGAAGTCCCCGCACACCTGCTGGCAGGTACAGCACCATCACAACCACAACACAGGAAAAATAACGAACACTTTGTGGGAAAGGACTCAAACATTAAAGCTGAAATCTGTAACGTTTCTAACCTCAGCACCTGGTGGTTGGATGATAATTTCAATCAGAAGTTTATGGTTGTTTATGGTTTCCTCTAGCAGTTTTAACCTCATCTTTTATGTGTGTGGAATGTTTTTTTTTTATGGATGCAGCATGGGTGAAAGCCCAAACCAAATGTTCTACAATGTGGGACAATCAAGTGAATCTTGTATTTTTCTATCCTATTACTAGTTGTCTCTCCATTTTTCATTCATCCCACTTGTTTGTTTCTTGCTGTACATCCTCAGTGGGCTGCTAAATATTTAGACTTGTTTTTGTCTGCCCTCTACAAATGCAGGTTGTTAAATACATTCATGGAAACATATACTTAATTTTACAGTAATAAATGCACAGCTATCAAACGCTGTGTGCTACTTAGCCAGAGGTTAGTTGAGGTGAAAACATTAGCTTGAAAAGCAGGTGTTTAAAGTGCTGACTTCTATTTAAAGATATAGAAATAGTTCATACGTTTTCAGCAATAGGTGCATGAACATGGCTCAGGCTACAGATCATGTTCATGGTCATATTACAGTTATTGAGACGGTTAACAAAAACAACCTTCTGCATGTCTTGTGTTTGCTGGTTGAAGAGTTCTAATGTCACCACACTGTGATTGGTTTCCTTGTTGTCTTTTAGGTGTTTGTGTGTAACAGTGCCAAGTACAGTGACCTGGGCCAACCCTTTGGCTACTTAAAGGCCAGCACAGCTCTCAACTGTGTCAACCTGTTTGTGATGCCCTACAATTACCCCGTGCTTCTACCACTTCTGGGTAAGACTGGCGGTTCACATTTGTCGTCCTTCCCTCATTTTTAATTAATTTTAATTAATCCTTGAAAAAGTAAGAAATGTAAAATTTCTCTCTTGCAAAACCTGGAGGCTTTTATACAGGAAATGTTGCAGGTGAATGTCATTTTTTAGTCTAAATTTGTTTTCTTTCTTGCAGATGACTTGATCAAAGTGCACAAGTTCAAGCCTACCATCAAATGGCGGCAGTCCTTTGAGAACTACCTGAAGACCATGCCTCCATATTATATCGGGGTCAGTGGAAGTTTTTTTTATTATTATTATTTGTGCCAACATAGGAAATAATAAAAGATATGCTCTGGTCTTATTGTTCTTCTTCCCACAGTCCCTGAGGAAGGCTCTGAGAATCATGGGAGCACCAAACCTGCTGGCTGACAACATGGAGTATGGCCTGAGCTACAGCGTGGTCTCCTACCTGAAGAAGCTCAGCCAGCAGGTAAGAAGTTGGGATGTTTTGTCTTGCTACCTCACATACAATATCACAGAAAATCAGTGTCTATCTGCTGTCTGTATGTTAGCCTGATGCATCTCACATCCACTGTCCTGCTGCCATAATAACTCACCAGCACACGAATCCAAAGCTAGAAATTGTCCCCAAATGCATTATTTACTCCTATTTGAGTAAACTTTTAAGTAATTTGACAATAACAAACAAAAGTGTTTAAAACGGTCACAAAATGCATGGTCACATTTATATCCTTGGTTACTTATTCATTTGAATAGATACAGTGTTTGTTAATATTATGCTTAATTTTATAGTTAATTGTATAGAAGCACATTTAAAGTAAGGAAAACATTATTATTTTTTGATGTGGGTGCAAAAAATTCAATATCATATTGACCCTGGTATCAAAAAATGACACTCAATTCTAGTGTGCATATTTTCGAATTGTTTATACATTAAGTAAGAGACTGAATGTGACTGTGTTCCAAATGCATCTAGTCATATTGCTTATTTGCATACATTTCCAGTCAAAAATTGAGTACGACCGCCTGATTGCCTTGATTGGTAAGAAACAGCCACCTGAGGCCGGCATCAAGGTGCGTTGGCGAGGTGGAGGTATTTCTCTGGCCCAGCGCAGGGACTTCATCCAGCAGCTGCAGAGTCTCTCTGGGGAGGCTCCGACTCTGCCCTTGGAGCTCAACCCCAAAGAGTTCCAGGGCTTCCAGCTGGCACTGCTCAACAAGGTAACGATGGATTATTATTCATGTTAAAATCAAAGTTTTTCAAAGGATAAACGGATTCTATAAGCAAGAGTTATTCAGTCAGGGTTATGCACATCAACATTTTCTTTTACTCTTGTCTACTGAGCTGCATTTACTTTAACTATTTACATTCATCAAATATTATTTACTATTTATGAAAGTTGTGGTAGTGTTGTTCCTTGCGAAAATCTGACTCTTTCACTTTCTGCTTAGACTTTCTCTGCCTTCCTGGCTTTTCAGCCAACAATCCTCCAGAGGTGTTTATTGAGATGAAGTTTGTTTGGGTGCTTGTTTGAGGGCTTTGGCATTTGAAAAATGCTCCTCTCTCCCCGACAGTATCCACTGTATATCCTCTCTGTTATAGCCAAAGTACAACCGTATTTCACCAGAAAACGACCATATTTACTGGCCTAATTTAAACTCCCATCGCTGTCTTTACAATGCCCTCTGTCTTATGTCCTCATCAGGGCCTAAAGCCGCAGAGCTTTAGGAATCCCTACGACATACCCCGCAGCCATCTGCTGGACCAGCTCAGCCGAATGAGGAGGAACCTGCTTAACACCAGTGTCTGTACTCTCAGAGGGCAGGACTCCGGTAAGTCACTGTGCAAGACTTGTTTCTCACACCCACTGTTGGTTTGGTCATAATTGTGCTCTGGTATTCCTGTAACCACACCCAAAAGCTCAGTCACGGTGAAAACATCAGCCACTGACTGAAAGGTCATCAAAAGAAAAGATTTTTAGCTGGTATTAAGAGCAAAAATTGTAAAATTCTGTGTGTGTTAGGGCTGTTGGAACGAATTCCAAAAGTAGAATATAATTCGAATAGTAAAATCAATGCTATTCAAATGCTGAAATTACTACTCGAATGTGATATTTTTATTTTTTTATTTTGATAAATAGGTTGGCTAGCGTTAGCTAATCTCCCTCTTCTCATGTCACGTCTGAACAATAAGTTACAGGAGTGAGAAACACAAGGCATTGTGAACTAACTCTATGTACCAAGTAACGTTAGCTCAGGGGGAAGTGACAGGCTGCGGCTGGAAATCAGAAGAAGGATGGGAAATCAATATCCACCGACCACCAACCGCTTATGTTATCAACAGTTAGCTCGTTCTGGCTTCCTAACTGCATCGCGTGTTAAAGGAGCTAAACTGGGAGCTTCATGGAGACAGCTAAAGATTATGTAAGCTGCCCTACAGCTGTCAGAGTTAGCTTTATATATTACCTTCTAACAGCTGTATTCTCAGTAACGTGACAATCTGCAAGAAACAGGTTTGCTTATAAATCACTAAAATAGTAGTGGCAGCACCGTTTGGCTTAGTTATCAATGCCGTTAGCACCGTCGCTAACACTATTGTTACTTAGTTTATGACAAATCGTTTTGGCTGTGCTTTCTAACATGATGTCATTGTGCTAACCGAGCACCGTTAGCCTTTACAACAGAGCTGCTTCAATACACTTGTTAGATAATGTTTCATTCCAGAGCACAAACAGAGAGCGGCGTGCCAGAAATGCAATTTGCGATGACATATATCCCCTTCAAGGCCAGGCTGATGTTGGAAGTCCCTCTAGTGGACAGAACGTTAACAACAACCACATGCTTATAGTGGCATTGACAATGCATAAGCTTGAGTAGTGTAGTACATATTTATAACAGGCTGCATATGAGCATTAAATATTTAAATATTATTTGAATATTTAAAAAAAATAACAGATGAAATTCTAATGGTATTATAGAGGAAGACTGACAGCTCTAGTGTGTGTATTAAATGTTCCGGTCTCCTGTCCAGATCAGCTCCACAGTGTGCCAATAGCCCAGATGGGCAACTACCAAGACTTCCTCAAAGCTGCTCCTCAGCCTCTTCGAGACGCAGACCCTGAACAGCCCAAACGCCTCCACACATTCGGCAACCCCTTCAAACTAGACAAGAAGGTAATATATCGGCCCTGATATACAGTATATGATAACCCTGATCCTCTTTCATGAGTAACAGACAAAAATTGTTAATTTAGACAAATGTAAATTGACCACCTTCATCACTCCCCTCTCAGGGCATGATGATCGACGAGGCAGATGAGTTTGTGACCAGCCCTCAGAACAAGGGTAAGAGACCAGGAGACAGCAGCAACATGACGGGCGGAGGGCCCAAGAGACGTCGCTGCATGTCGCCTCTGCTGCGTCTAGGCAGAGCCTACACCCCTCCAGTAACGCCGCCTGCCAGCCCTCGGCCAACCGGTACAATTACACGTCTTTCTAACTATGCAATCCAACTCTGCAATGTATCTGACTTAGCACAAATAATACAGAAATGCCTGAAAAAGCCAAAAAAAATGGCTCATGTCAGCCAAAGTCTGTTGTTTCAAGTAATTTAGTGCTAAACAAAATTTTATAAATAATATTTTTTTTTTTTTATCTCTGAACCTGCAGACATGGACACAAATGACGGAGCAGCTGAACCGGACCTGATCATCAACCACCTGAATCAGAACCACTACGGCTCAGACGAGAGCTCAGACTCTGAGCTGGATCAACCCTCGGAGCCCGGCGACCACCAGGAGAACCACACGGCTGCGGAACCAGAGGACCTCCGGCACGGGGACGTGGAGGAGGAGGAGGACGAAGAGGAGAACGGGCAACCCCGGGCAGGCGAGCTGCCGCCGGGCAGCGAGGGAGGAGCGGAGATGGTGCTGGTGGAGGACCAGCCCCCTCGCTACCTGACACCTGCAGCTCTGAAGAAGCACATCCACATCGAGACCACCAAGGTCAACAACGAGCTGAGGACGCTCATCACCAGGGAGATCAGGAAACCTGGCCGACGTACGTAGCCAAACAGTCTGGGGGAAGAAATAAACGGTCTACTAGGGCTGGTTTTAGATAGATATTCTGTTTATCGGTTGGTGTTTTAAGCCCCCCCAACATCTCCTTCCAGGCAGCGCTGCCTGGAAGGCACTAGGATTAGGTTATGGTTATGGTTAGGATTAAGGTTATGGTTAGGATTAAAGTTATGGTTAGGATTAAGGTTGTGGTTAGGTGCCTTGAAGTCAACGGTCGCTGCGCTGCCTGGAAGGAGACGTTGGGGGCTGATATTCTAGCAGATATTCTTCTATACCAATGTTGATGTGGTAGCCAAGTTTGGTATATATACCGAAGCGATATTACATTTTTAATTAATATTGAAATATTTTTTAATTTAATTTAGGAAATATAAACATTATTTCTTCAAAAGCCTTTTTTTTTTTAAAATTTTATTTTACAAAAGAAGACCTATGTTACATATTGTCTAAACACAAGCAGCCATTTAAAGACCTATGCCTGAGTTAAAGAAAGCATTGGCAGAACTATAGTTTAAATCCTCAAATGACTAAAGAGTAAGTTAAGAAGACCTTGTACTTGACAGTTTTTGATACTTGATGTTATGGAGAATGCGGTCAGTCTACAAAACGTATTGAGGTTTAATACCCAGCTTTACTTAAGGACTTCTGCAGTCCTAGAAAACACAGCATTAATTGAGCAATTATTCCTCATTAACTTTCTCTCTTTCTGTCTCAGACTATGAGAAGATCTTCCTCCTCCTGAAGCAGATCCAGGGCACTCTGGACACCCGACTCATCTTCCTCCAAAACATCATCAAAGAGGCGGCCAGGTACAGAGTTAAACCCTCCTCTGATGTCACAGCGTTACTGTTATTACCCTGCTGTCTTAAATAAGCTGGGACAGAACCATTTGGAGATGTGGTTAAGAAACAAATCCCCTGTGTTTCACTTGTAGATCCTGTATCGCTCAACTATCTTTGCTTAGGCCCGCCCTTTACGACTCGCTTCAGAAAAAGAGCAATTCTATATCCTAGTGCTGTGATCACCAGCAGCATCCTGTTCCTGACATAAGAAAATGTGACTATTCAAACGCCTAAAATGTTTGGTTTAATGGACTTGCTTGCTACAGAACTAACCCTAACCCCAAAACAACCTTTTGTTTTTATCGTTTGTTCCTCGCTTTAGGTTCAAGAAGCGCGTTCTCATCGAGCAGCTGGAAAACTTCCTCGAAGAGATCCACAACAGATCCAATAACATGAACCACGTGGACACGCTCTGAGACCGGCTCATTCCTAAACTTAACTCGATGAAAATGAACCTGACAACGCCCCACGTCCTTCTGAACCCCCCACCACCACCACAACCACCCCCACCTATACTTGGCCCCCGCGGAGAAGAGACAATACAGCATCTAGCTCTCAAACTATCACCTCTTCAGTGGACTCTCAACATTATTGATGGTCGCGTTGGTTTGCACACAGTTTAAACTAAAGTCAGTGTTGACCCTAGATGATGCAAGTTTTCAGATATCCAAAAGGGGGAGTGAGGAAGCATTTTATTGCTACAGGTGAAGTGTTTTGTCTACCCAATGAGATTTTTGGCCTGTAGAACATTTGAGCATGGCTGTTTTCTGATCTGTGGACCCGTCCTGAGGCGTCCCCCTTTGCTTATTCTCCTCCTCCAATTTAGATTTTCTTTTTTTTTTTAAAAGACAAAGTGAAAGATCTCTCAAACGACGAGGTGGATAAAACGAGGCAGTGCAGGACTTTTCTGTAGAGCAACAGATAGCAGCCTGCGTCTGAATGTTATGCTCAGTTGTGTTTTATTTGTGATGATGATGATGATGATGATGTAATGGAGCGCCAGTGTAGAAGGGTTCAGGTTGTGTGTTGGTAACTCAGGGTCAAACAGGATCCAGTGGAGATGCTTATGAAACACTTTTCTTCCCTTACGTTCATTTACTTTTCCCTTCTTGTTAGGTCGTCTACTGTTTGTTTTGTGGGATGATGAGTTTGTTGTTCTGTTTGACTGTTGGAATTACCTTACACTCCACTAACTGAAGCACTCTAATGCTGAGTATGACTTGGCTCAAGTAATCAATTTGTGAACTTGTGGTTTACCTACCAGACTGGCGTTTAATATTATTGAGTAGTAACTTCAGAATGAATAATTTTGACAAAACTGATCCACAGTTGTCATTACGTCTGGAAGCGTTAAACTTAAAACATTCTGTGTCTTTTGCAATACAAGTTTTCTGAGAGATCAACACAAAGTTAAAATCCTTTTGAGTGATGCAACATTATTGGTTACAGATGTTGAAATACAGGGACAAAAAGCTCAGGAACTAACACTTACGCATCATAATCAGCAATAACATTGGAGCTACTTTTACCCCGCATTTTTATCTTAATTTTAGCCTGAAACAGCTGATATGCAACACAAACTGTTGTCCCCTGGAGTGTTGATGAACCAAGGTCTCAGATGCCAGCTTGTCCCAACATGCTGGTCGCTGCCAAATAACTTAACCTGTCCCCAAAACTCCTCCCCGCCATGAATCTCAAACCAACTTCTTGTCACTTAACCGTGAATGCACTTGTGTAAATTTGAGAATGTTTATTTAATGTAATTTAAAAGAAAAACTTACCTTTTTGTTGCAAAAGTTTTTTTCAGTCCTGTTCAATTTTCTCAAATATACACAAATAATCTGAAGTAAGGTCTGGAGGTCAAGAGTTGATTTCTGATTCAGGGGCAGCCCTCTTCTGTTCCCTCCCTCCTTGGACAGGGACCCAAATCTGCCATACTTGTCTTTGTTTGTGAAGAGGCCGCTACCAAAAAGAGTATTTTGAATACACTGTAAAGATGTAAATAACCCTAGAGTACTATTTAAAGAGAATGTTCAGTGGAAAATGGCCTTTTTGTAAGTATTTCCATGAATAAAGTTTCTATTTTACACTGTGAAGGGCCATGTAAATAAAGTTGTTCTGTAAAGATGTGACTCTACATGTTTTTGTCCACGTTCGTTGGCAAATTTTTTTTTACTTCACAACAATGGAAGAAAGGACCAAACACCCTGAGCTTAAAAACATGTATTAAAATTTTATTTACAGACATGTACAAAAATAGTGTCCCTCTTCCTGAAGTGTCCATGGACCCTCCCGTTGGTCCACAAATAAATACCAGTAGTGAATAGGGGTCAGGGTAGGATTGTGTGTGAGCGTGGTTTAGGTATATGAGCCTAGGGTGCTTGGTCTGTTGGGTTCATCACTCGGCCCATGAACAAGATGGATCCTGAAATGGAGAACACAACGAAAAACAGTTCACCAAGATGGTTTTTCATCTTAAAGGATCAAACCAGTGGTTTTTTGTTAATTTAAATTCCTAAAAGACACTATGTGGAGAATATTTGTGATTGTAGCACAAAAGAAGGCCTACTTTTTTGTTTGTAGAAATAAGACGGTGAAAACTGTTGCACTATATGTTGTATTTAGCCCATTCCTTTCTACTTTCCTGACAGCTGGTGGTTTCAATTAATTTCTGTGTGTTATAGCAGCAGACTTGTTTGAGTTGTGTAATCAATCTCTCACAATGAATCAAGTCTGTATACATTTTGTCAAACATAAGGATAATGTTGTTGTGGTAACTAAATCCCATTTTAAAAAAAAAGACCAAAACCCAACAATGTGTTGGTCCAAAAAATGGGATTTAAGACAAATTAAAGACCTGTGGCTGTAACAGCAGAAAAGAAACGCTACAGCATGCTTTGCAAAACATCTAATCATGATGTAAACTGTATGTGATTGGTCATAAGGAGTTAAAACATGCAAAACTACTGGGATGTTCAGTTAAGCAGACTGGAGTGGCAGTAAAAATAAATACCTGTGTTAATCTGTCGTAGCAGAAATAAGAATGGCCGGTCGGCCTTGAAAACAGGTGCACGGGATCGTTTGAGTAGCACCATAGCTGCAAGGTTACGAAATTATTTTATTATTCTGTTAAAAGAAATGGTTGCATGCAAGTAGAATCATGTTAAATGACATATCTATATAACTCATTTTATTATTTTGCAGGGTCATCTCTCACCTGTAGCAGCAGCTGCCTTTGTCCCATCTTCTGTGACTTCTATCCTCACTTCATGGAAGGCATCAGACACGTAAAGACTCTCCTCCACTGTCGGGAAGAAACAAACTGTCAGCTGCCAGCAGAGCTATAGTAATCTTTGTGTGGCCTTCAGCTTATGGTACGTTATACTGTTGGTTATCTGGGGTACCTTTAAAGCACAAACAACTGGAGCTTTATGGAGGTGTATTCTGTGAAAACCAGATGAATCACTGTAATAAAAAATCAACAGTTTGAATGTATTGTCGATGTGTATTGACCTGATATTCCAGTGAAATCAGCTGCTGTCGGGTTAAAGGCATCACTGATGCCCATGGCTGGAAGCGCTGACCTCAGATTGAACTTGTTCTGCATTCTGAACCTGTGAACACCAGATAACAAATTGTTTGTACGTCTGAGAACTTTGATCAACCAAGTCTTAAAATCTTCTGTAGCAGGGGGCATGATCTCAACCTGGGTAGGAAGATGTCCATTTTGGTTCTGCGCAGGCCGGTGTCCCAGGAGGCCAGCTGGTGAGCGGTGAGCTGGGACTCGAGGGAGGACAGCGGCGTCTTCCTCTCGCTGGCCAGGACCACCTGCAGGCTCAGGGAGTGGCCCAGGTACGGCAGCTCCAACACGGTGTAACGCTGATCTGATGCTGTCCTGAACTGACCTGCCAGGGACAGCAACAAGTTCAGGTGAGTAACATCTGACTATTTCCATTGATTTATTTGGTGATTAATGAAATGAAACTGAGAAAAACTAGCAAAACTATGAACAAACTGTATATTGTACTGTATATAACTATATACTTGACATTCACTTTACAGCATGATGGGTTTATCACAACAGTTATGTTGATGTTAAATTTTTGACAAAAGAGAAAAAGGAATTAGTTCTTTCTTATTTGATGGATGGATGGATGGTGTCACTTACCAAAGCTGACCTCTGTAGCCTGATACATCATGGGCACCTTGATGGCACTCCCATCAGAGAGGGTGAAGGGCAGGTTCTGGGTGTTGGTGAACAAGAACTGTTTCTGCCAGACGCCCCTGAAGGCCACTGTGTTGACCAGGGCCATTTGCAGCCGGTGTCCCCACCACAGGGCCTCTGCCTGGGCCTCGCCTGAGCCCGACAGCTCCCCGCTGCTGCTCCCTGCCTGGAGGGGCCACGTCTCATCTGCGAGGTAGGAAAGGGGAAGGGCAAAGTTTAATGTAAAGGTATGTCGTGTGCAACTCATCTCTTAGAAGCCAGCCGTCTCCAGACTATTGGCAAATGTGGACTGATAAATGAATAGAAGAAAAGCATTTGTAAATACACCCAGTAGAGGTTTTGGGGGGTATAATTTACATTAAAAACATTCCTCAAACATCTTGGGCACTATTTCACAACAGGGACAGGGTCACAAGATGTTTACCAGGATAAGAAAGCTGGAGAAAAACTATATTTCCTCCACACACAATGTTTATCTTCTCTTTATTGGACTTTAGCAAAAAACTTCATTTGAGGGGCCACAAGCTAAAGCTGTAAGAATTAAAATTAGAAAAGATAATGCTGCATTAATCAAGTTTCTAGGTCACTAGGGGGCAGAGAAACCCCACAACAAGGTGACACATTATCACTCTATAAAGTTGTTTTGGCTGACATGTTAGGAAACCGTTTCCTATTTACACATCCACCAGAAACAGAGCCACATTATCATTCTACTAAAGTCTCCTTTTAGCTCTGGACTGGACTCCATTTGCTCCTATGTTCACCAGCTCATCGCTAACTTTGTCTGCCTGCTGTTTGGTGCTGGGCAGTTAGCGTACAGTGGGTCCATTGGAGCTTGTTTGCAGCAAACAGCTGCCTGCTGGCGCTGGAACAAGGTTCATGACAGCGTGGAGACTGAACCAAACAGTAGCAGCTAAAAGAGGCTAAAAGGCTCCATGGAGCTGCAGAGCTGATGATAATTCTCTGTGGGTTCACTAAAAGCAAACCTTTTCATATTACACGTGGAAATGCCATTCATTCTCAATATGAAAATGGTAATAACGGGGCTCTGACTGTTTTAGAAAGCTGTCTTGCTTACCGTGATTGTGTCCAGCTCGCTCCAGCTTGCCGCGACTGTGGTTGGGCTGGCTGAAGTTGGCTCGGACAACGCTGGTGTTGGCCCAGGCTGCTGCATGCTGTGTAAAGTCAGTCAGGAGCTGGACGCCGCTCTGGACGAATAATGTGCAGGTCTGCTGCAGCCACATCCCCTGGCTGGTGTTGCTCATGTCACTCTGTGAATGCAACAGGAAGTCCTGTACCTGGGCATCTGCAGGATAAGAAGACACAGAGGACGGGTGAGATGTTGTGGTGCATTACGAGTTTTAGGAAGTTTATAAAAAGGGAAGACTTCCGTTTGAACTTCATCAGCTGGATATAAAAACATGTACGTATGCACAAGAATGGGTTTTGCACCACAGAGCTGCAAACTACTAAAATACTGCCAGCTGTTCATCTTTTTGAACTTGTTTAGAAGCAGCTTTACTATCTATCAATCGTCTGCTCTAGTTCAACACATGGTTATCAGCACTGTCAAAGAATTAGAATTCACACCACTTTCAAAAAACTGCTGAAAAAGGTTTCTGCATCAGAGGAGTCATTCCTGAAATGGTTTCAACTCAACAGCCTTTGGCTTGTTTCAGTAGCAACCTAACTGAATTTGCACCATATCCCTGCAGGACTGTGCACAAACAAATGCTCATTTGACTTAATTTGAGCTTTGCTTAACACAGTCTGCTGAGCACTGCAGACCACAGGGACCTTCTCATCTGATAAACTCGAGGCATTTGTAGATAAAATTATCCATATTGAAGTGAAACACAGGTTCTCATGACTGCAACATTTCATTAGTGCAAAGCAGTTATTATGAGCAGAAAGCAGTCAATTTTAGGTTGGCCTCGTGTCATGCATGATTTGTATTTTATTTTATTTTTGGTGTTGCTATTTTTGCGGGATTTTGTTTTGATTTTGAGTAAGGGGTAGATATGTCGACTTATTTACAGCAATATGCCAATTTTCTGGTTAATAATTCTTTCTATTCTTTTGCACTCTGCCTCAGCCTCTGATCTTAAATGTTTCTTTTTATATGTATGGCATTAGAAGAGCAGTCATCAGAATCAAATGAGTATTTTCTATAAGCAGTCACTACACAGTGTGATTTCTTTCTATTCTATGCAGCAGGGTTAAACTGAACAACAAAAGATTGACCCTCGGTCAGTTTGAACTGTTTTACTACAAAAACATGACTTTAGGGCTGAAACGATAAATCGATTAGTCGATCGTCAGAAAAGAAACTATTTTGATAATTGTTAAAGTCATTTATCACGCAAATGGTCCAAACATTTGCTGGTTCCAGCTTCTCAAATGTGAGAATTCCCGGCCTTTCAGTGTTTTCTATCATTGTAAATTCAATATCTTTGAGTTTTGGACTGCTCAGATAAAACAAGCACAAGTTTTGGCATTTTCTCTACTTTTTATAGAACACACAATTGATGATTTATGAAAATAACAGTTGCAGCCCTACACGATTGTGATGTTTTAGCTCAAGTTAATTTAAAATGACTTTCTGTGGAGCTGATCTCAGTTGAGGTTTCCTGCTGAATTAGAGCCCAATATCATCAGTTTCTATCCCTGACTGACATGTCAGATCACATCATGGAGGTAAAAGAAACAGCAGCTCCAACTCTTACTTTGTCTTTAATTAAAGCTTTAGTGCATAACTTTTTGATATTAATGAACATCCGTTACATTTGAGCCATTGCCAAATGAGTTGATACAAAGCTAATTAAGACTATCAGCTCCACAAAACTCTCTCTGTATTTCTCAACATGGCTATGTTTAGAAATTGATGTTGTCCCGCGACTTTCGCACGCAAGATAATGATCTCTTCTGAAGAGTCCATTATGTTTTTTTAATCTTCCGTGTCCTCCTTGGCTACTAGCAACTGCGTGGAGGAGCGGTGGGGGCGTGATTACGGAAGGCTTGTGTCATTAGGATGCAACAACAGTGGTGTTGTCATTACTTAGAATTCCTCATGGGGGGGGGCAATAGAAACTACGCACTATAGCTTTAAACACACTGACCTCTCGACCCAGAGACCGAGCTTCAGGAGTGGTTAATGAGATTAGAGTGTGGAGGCAGGTATTATGGCTCCAGACACCACTGTGCTCTGCAGGGCCAATAGCAGTAGCAGCACCGCTCCCCACTACCTGGTACCAACAGCACTGAGGGCTAACAACAACCTCTCCAACCTCACTCTCACAGCATGAGGAGCAGCTAATGCTACCTGTAACACAAGCTGTGCCTTTTTCATCTCCATATCAACAATCTGGGATGAATCCTACCCTTCACATTGTATCCGAGTGTTCCCTCCAGCTGAGCCAGTGTGTTGCCCCTGGCACCGAGCTGCAGCAGCCCCAGAGACAAGGAGACGCTCACTGGTGACACGATCAGGTTGGAGTTGTTCTCTGTCTCGATGAGCGTCTGATAGAGGCTGACAGCGAACCTGGTGTGCAGCTCCCCCATGCTGTCCTGAAGGCTGCCGTTACAGTGGCTTCTCTCCACCAACCAGAAACAAATGAAGAGTGAAGCCACTGGCAGGCGACACATGTCCTCAGTGCTGCAGGAGGGGGACGTATCCACAGAGTGCAACAGAAGACCCAAAAAACTAAATCCTGTATGACCAAAAGAAAGAAAGTAAATACCCCACTGAGGGCGGTGAAGTCAACAAGGAGCCAAGTCATATTGCGGTATCATTAAAAAAAAAAAAATCTGTAAAAGTTCTTGACTTACACTGCATGTGTGCTGATTTACAACTGTTTTGTTGGATGTAATGCATAAAAATTGAACGGTAGTTTATTGAAACATCAATTTCATAATTTCATATGTGGGTTTTGCATACATTTGCTGTATCGTGATATATATATATATATATATATATATATAGAAATCCGTAAAATATTGACTAAAAGTGTTTCATAAATTCTAGGTCAAATTTATATTAAGCAACGTGGAGTGCAAAATCTGAAAAGACATATTTAAGATGTATAAAAGACCACTAAACATTAAAATAGCAGGCAATATGCCAAATGGCAGCAGCAGCAGCAGCAATAACAGCAGCCATATTTGGCAAAATTTGTAAAGTTTACTAAAGTATACTATAGTAATTCAAGGTCACTGTGGAGAGATTAAAGCCAATTAGGTAATGTTTTGTCACCTATGGTGACGTGCAAATATCCAAAACATGCAGAACTATTAGTCTATAGGAACAGGGGTGGAATGTACATTTACTTAAGTACTTTACTTAAGTACAATTTTGAGGGTACTTATTTGCTTGAGTGGTCACTTTTGTACAATACTGTACTTCAATTTTTACTGCATTTTTTTAACAGCTGTAGATCACACTATAGCTCCACCTCGATTGGCTGCACCATTTAAATGTTGCTGACATGTTAATGCATGATATAATAATGATAATATAATACATTGCATTGTTGTATTGCTACTTTTAAATCATCTGAATACTTCTTACTGCACTACATAAGTGATGGAAAATGTAAATTTAGGAGCTTACTAAAATTATGATAAGTAGCCCACTAAGATGATAAATAGCCCTAACCCTAATAAGTGCTACAAACTGCCATTAGGCTTACACCTTAAGGTGACCATATATATATATATATATATATATATATATATATATATGATCATTTTTGTCTCCTCAGATGAAATATTATTGTGATCATTTTCCGTTTATATCTCAGCTCAGTTGAAATGATGCAGCTGCGGGTCCTACCTGCGAACAGGTGAGGTAGACTCCTTTTAACTCCAGCTGTTCTCTCAGACTGTCACCAACCATTCAGCCTCTGCAGGGGAGCTGGTGTCCTAGTCTGTCCCCGGCTATCTGTCACTGTCACCTGTTTCTTGTCACTGAATCAGTCCTCTGCTGTCCCCGGCTGTCGGTTCGGTTCTCCGGTCGTCTCTCACTGAAGCAGTCTGTTGGCTATAGTCATAAGACCGTGTTTAGAGGGCAACGCTCCGCGCCGTGTTTGCGGTCTCCGTCGGCGATGTCCGTACCACTCGTCCGGGATTCCTGCCTCCCCGGGGCTATAAGGAGCCAGGCGGAGGGAGGCATGTCACTGACCAGCAAATCCCAAACCGGGCAGAGGGAAGGAAAAAAAAACACACACACACACACACACACGCGCTCACAGCACGCATGCATGCAAGTTTTCTGAAATTTTACACCCAAGGTGAACATTTCTGCATACCTATCAGTGAACAGTTTATCCATGTTAATTCTGTGGATTATCTCTATTTTGAATTTTGATTGCTTTATTTAAATGGTGTGAGCACCAATACAATGCCGCTCACCCACAAAACTTATACATAAAATATATCTGGATGATGGATAGATACCACTAGAGGATATTGAGAAAATAGTAGTTTTAGTAGCCTACTAATCTGGGTGAACTGGCCCTTTAAATAGCCAGAGAAGCGAGACAGTGGTGCGTTTGAGAGGAAAAAAGTCCCACACAACACAATTATACAGCAAATAATTAAGAAGATCAGCCAAAATATGCTGTCTGTGTTGCTGACAAAACGGTTTTTTATTGGTTGAATTTACTATGACCATGTGTGGGCTAATGATGGTGTCTCTTATATTCCAAGAAAATGTGTTTTCATTTGTAACTATCTCTAAGATTTCTTAAAATGTCCTGCACCCAATGTCATGGAGGTGAAACGTTATGCACATCTCAATGTGGAGAGGGAAAAGATATGTTAATTAGGCCTACCACAAAGCAGGGGCCCACAAACTTTTTTTGCCCTGGCTTGTCTAGTGGGTTAATAGAGCTATGGAGATAGTTACTCTATCTATCTATCTATCTATTTATCTATCTATCTATCTATCTATCTATCTATCTATCTATCTATCTATCTATCTATCTATCTATCTATCTATCTATCTATCTATCTATCTATCTATCTATCTATCTATCTATCTATCTATCTATCTGTCTGTCTGTCTGTCTGTCTGTCTATCTATCTATCTATCTATCTATGCTTTGGGTCTGTTTGTGGACGTCATTATTGTTAACTGTGACATTTGTTAATTCTTACGGCATAAATATCATAGGATGCTATGAATATAGGATATCATATTTATTGCATTTTCTTTTTGTTGTGATACTTTTAGGGCTATAGAGTCCTTTTGTAGGAAAAACAAATAGAAATAGTTATTTTCAAGACATGCTTTCTGTTATACAAGCCATTCTGCCTTTTGTTGCGATGATCAAAAGACATTCTGCTCTGAGCATCACACTTCTGCGTCAGCATTTCTAATTGGAATCACTCTGTGGAATGTGGACTCACTCATCATGGACATGTTGCTGCTCCAGCATGTGTAACTGTAATAACAGCATCTCAGCCATCAGGAAGCATTTTATCAATGATGGGTACAGACATGGGCTGCAGCATGAAAAAGGAACGATATTAGAACAATAAAATATAATAGCCTAGCCTATATAACAATGTACAAAATCTTAAATAGTAATAAATTAGGCTTTATTTGCATATATAAAAACAGCAAATAAAAACCTCTAATTAAAAATCTCGTTGTGGATGATCTCTTCAAACCTTGCACAGGATAAAGATAAAAAGCTTTCCATTGGGATTTGTTGATTTACTGTAAAAACAAGTCTACATGCCACACTAGCAGCAGTGCTTTGAGATAAATGCTAACGCTAGCATGGCAACATGTTTACATGGTGTTTTTCAGGTAAAATGTTTACCATGTTCACCATCTTAGTTCAGTGTGATGCCATGCTAACAACTGAGGCTCATGGTAATGCCATTAGTTTTGCAGATATTTCGAGTAATCATAGACCAAGGTGTTGGACAAATTCAAAATTTGACCCGATGATGGCGCTAGATGAAGAGTAAGGAGTCACTAAAGTTTTTCTGAGGGAGATATGAATGTGTGACCAAATTCCAAAGCAATCCATACTAATAGTTTTTGAGATATAGCATTCAAACCCCTAAATGCAGTGGATGAAAAGTCAGTTATGCTACAAAACTTTTTTTGGCAATCCATCCAATAGTTGTCCAGATGTATCAGTCTGGATCAAAGTGGTGGACTGAGGGACAGATTGACATTTCCATCGTCACACAACAGTTCTAATCATTCACCAATGTTTCATTCAGATGTTACTCTTGCTGTAGTAAATAAGTGTCAAACAACCTGTGAAAAGCGGTAGGACCAATACAAATCCTCCCTTACTATGTAAAACAAAACTGCTCGACATCTCTTTAATCCGTTAGTTCTTTGAATGTAATTACCTTTGAAGCAATTACATAGATAAAGCTTTATTGAGTGTGCACATGATCCGTCATTACATTTTACAATCTTAACAGCTATTATAATGTAGTTATTTTGCAGTGAGAAGGAGCAGAGAAAATAAGGGACTTTTGCATAATTAGATTTTTACTGGAATACATCTCCTTGATTTAAGTACAGATTTGATGTACCTTTACAGTGCACTTGTCATAGTCATTGTCACTGGCAACACACAACATATACACTCAACTGAATGCATATGAAGACAAGAACATGAAGAATTGCCCATAGTTTATGATGGTATGCCCTGTATTTCACCTAAAATCAATCTGCTATGGAGTGAGCTCCCCTCAACTGCCCCTCTTAATTGGGTACATGACAGTCAGCAAAATAAATTGTGGACATTTTTTCCCATGAAGGAGAGAACATGATTGGTAGCCATCAGGTATTTGGCTGCTTTGTCTAATGGGGGATTCCGGCCATTACTGGACTTGACTAATTAGTGGAGGCATGGCTTGGCTTCATTAAACGGAGTCGCCACATTCTTTAAAACCCAACGCCCCAACTACAAACACAGGAATTTGGATTTTTAAGGACTGGGATGGAGGGCATGAGATGTCACGGTAACTGACCAAAGACAATTGTTTGAAAAGATGCCACCATAAACAGCAGCTTTCATCTTGGCGGTTGTGAGGCCTTTGAAGGAACACTATGTTAGAGGTTCATATTTGTGAAGTAGAAATAATGATTTGAGCTCTCTGTTTCTGATCCCTGGACCAACTGCAAAGCAAGCTGCCGCTGCTCTGAGGGGTCAGGATGGAGGGCAACAGCGTCACTCTGCAGTGGGGAGATGTGCTCAGGAGGCCGCTGCACGCTAAACATAATCATTCTTCACTTATCTGTGCAGGTAATTATGTGCACCTGGCACTGTTTCAAAAGAGCATGCTGATATTAACAGGACAGTCACTTTCACTGCTCTTTGAGCTGCCAGTTTACCCCGCAGTTTGGTCGGCTGCCACTTGGTTACAGCCAGGCCAAACTGACCTGGCATGCCAACCACTTTGTGCCAGGCTACAGACAATACTGCTGTACTACATGACGAGCTGCTCTGCCCTTTTGGGGTCAAAGTCTCAAATCTTCATAAGTAAACGCACAAGAGTCCAGTCTAAGCCTCAAGTCTGTTGATAAGATAAGAAGTAAAAGAGGGAGCGATAGTGTCTCAGTGTATAAGCGTGTTTCTGATTCTGTTGCTATATTTAGTGATGTGGTGTTAATTGAAGAATTAGTTGTGTACAACAATGGAGAATTACCTTTACTGAAACAAATGGTAAATGGACTGCACTCAGGGGCGTCGGACTGGGGGATTGAGTACCCAGGGCCCAAAAAGATGCTAGAATGAATAACTGTGGATGCGGGGAGAGGCCCATAGAAAATGCCTTTCTACAGGGCCCAGAATTTTGTGCTACGCCCCTGACTGCACTTATACTGCATTGTGCTTTTTCTTTACATTAGCGGACAAAGTGCTTCAGAAATTCTTCATTCACACACACACACACACACACACACACACACACACACACACACACACACACACACACACACACACACACACACATATGTTTGTTTTACTATCTTTGTACACACACACACACACACACACACACACACACACACACACACACACACACACACACACACACACACTGATGACCGTTGACCTACCATGTAAAGCACCAATTTGTGATTTAGCGTTTAGCTCCAGGACACTTCGACGTGTGTGTAGGGAGAGCCGGGGATGGAACCACCAACCCTGCAATTAATAGACAAAATATTGCTGTCACAGTGTGTCCATTGTAATTGCAGGGCTGATTGTGAAACCTCCAGTGTACATACACTGAGAATTGACTTTTTTAGGGAGTGTAGACATTAATGACGTCTATATTCTGGTCCACATCCTCAGCCCGTTTTCACAATATTATAATCACAACATAACGCGTTATCGCAGAAGAGTTCTATGAAATCAGAAACATCCTTTTGAAAACATTATGAGATGTTAAGTGGGTGCATCCTGCTAACTGAAATGAATTAATCAGCACCTCTTGTGGCTCTGTATCTGTATATAGATAAAAGATATTACAAGATTAACAAGCATTCACTGGTAATGTTAGTGTATATTTCAGAATTGTTTGGGTTTAGGAGTAAAAAAAGTGATGCATGTCATTGAAATGTCCTCAACAATGATTCTTATACCTAACATTTGCACGTGCATGTCAGTCTGTGTTTCCAGGTTGTTGTTTTTTGTGTTACTCCATGAGAGTTCTCCCTTCCATTTCAAAATATGTTCATTGATGAGTGTCTGCGATGCCTCCGCCTTTCCCCACTCGGCAGTAACTTAATCCCTAACTAACGGAGACTGTCGCCAGGCTCTCCATTCAGAACGCTCACCCTAGTACCCTTTCCACCACCTGACCTTTGACCCCAAAGGGAAAATGATAATGAACGGAGGAGGAGGAGGGGTTTACAGCGTAGAATAACCACAAACCACAGGAATTCTCTGTGGAAAGAAGAAGAAGGAGGAAATAGGACAACAACAAAGAAGGATGATAAAGATGAAAAAGACTAATGGAAGAAAGAAATACAGATTCAAGTCAGCGTCCAGTGTTGTATAAAAGATGAACAAAAGAAAAGGAAGACGACAAAGGACCACGTTGCAAAGATATTGCTGTTGCCAGTATACAGTTTTAAAGCAGCCTATATGAAAAAGTTGCATACATGAAAAATGGTTTCGAAGCAGCCAAGAGTTCAGTGCTAAGGAGAGATACATTGAGCACAGTTTGGCTGGGATTGACAGACTCATTCTGCTTCACCTCCAGTGTCCTACTTCCCCTCAGGCTCCTGGGCCTTTGGGCAGTTCAGGCGGGGAGGGATTAGAGGGGATGCTGGTGTGCGGGGGCTGGGCCAGGCTGCAACAACGCCAGCAGCGCTGTGAGCCGGTGTCGCCAGAGCGATCTGCCAGGTACGCCACAGCGGATTAAAGCTACTAGTGCTGGCACTGTGAGAGGGGCGACGTGAGGGGACGTGTCCCACGTAGCTTTCACCCCGCAGGAGCATGGCTCTGGAGAACCGTGGGAAAAATGTTTGGTGGTTGTTATTTGGAGAGTCAAGACAGCAACTTTAAAAAGCAGAAATACCCTTAAATGTTTGAGAAATATCCTAAACATTCACTACTGCAAAAAAACAAAACAAAACAAAACAAAAAATAACCGAACAAAGTTTTAGTTTTATGTTGGTTCGAACATTGTATCAGTTACACTGTGGAGGTTTTGGTTTGTGCAGCTTTTCTCTATAGCACCATCTGCTGCCATTTGGTACTGAAGTGAAAGGCTATCTTCTGCATTCAAGGTTCAGTTTTGTACTGTATAGCTGCAGAAGTACCCATACTTCTGGTTAGGAATAATGCTTTGCATCAGGGGTCTTTGATGTTTTTTTTTAGGCCAAGGAGCCCTCAGCTGAAAAAGAGGGACCCCTTACTATATATATTGTATTAAATTGAGTTGCATATTAAACTGGGCCTACAATAACGTGTAGGGCGGCCTAGAGCCAACACATTCCTTTTTATGTTGCATAAATACTAATATTATTAAAATAATAATTGTTGACTTATTCATATATTTATATATCATGTTTTAATGTTAAATATTGGCACAGTGAATATTTAAGCTTAACTGTATCTGTGGATGGCTACCTTATGGCTACCTTATCTATGGGCCAGTAAGCCTATCATCAAAAAAAGATGTATCTTTACAAATAATATGTTGGATTCATGTTATCCATCCATCCATCTTCGTCCGCTTATCCGGTGTCGGGTCGCGGGGGGAGCAGCTCCAGCAGGGGACCCCAAACTTCCCTTTCCCGAGCAACATTAACCAGCTCCGACTGGGGGATCCCGAGGCGTTCCCAGGCCAGGTTGGAGATATAATCCCTCCACCTAGTCCTGGGTCTTCCCCGAGGCCTCCTCCCAGCTGGACGTGCCTGGAACACCTCCCTAGGGAGGCGCCCAGGGGGCATCCTTACCAGATGCCCGAACCACCTCAACTGGCTCCTTTCGACGCAAAGGAGCAGCGGCTCTACTCCGAGCTCCTCACGGATGACTGAGCTTCTCACCCTATCTCTAAGGGAGACGCCAGCCACCCTCCTGAGGAAACCCATTTCGCCGCTTGTACCCTGGATCGTTCTTTCGGTCATGACCCAGCCTTCATGACCATAGGTGAGGGTAGGAACGAAAACTGACCCGGTAGATCGAGAGCTTTGCCTTCTGGCTCAGCTCTTTTTCGTCACAACGGTGCGATAGATTGAATGCAATACCGCACCCGCTGCGCCCGATTCTCCGACCAATCTCCCGCTCCATTGTCCCCTCACTCGCGAACAAAACCCCAAGGTACTTGAACTCCTTCACTTGGGGTAAGGACTCATTCCCTACCTGGAGAAGGCATTCCATCGGTTTCCTGCTGAGAACCATGGCCTCCGATTTAGAGGTGCTGATCCTCATCCCAACCGCTTCACACTCGGTTGCGAACCGATCCAGTGAGTGCTGAAGGTCGCAGGCCGATGATGCCATCAGGACCACATCATCTGCAAAGAGCAGCGATGAGATCCCCAGCCCACCAAACTGCAACCCCTCCCCACCCCGACTACGCCTCGATATCCTGTCCATAAATATTACAAACAGGATTGGTGACAAAGCGCAGCCCTGGCGGAGGCCAACCCTCACCTGAAACGAGTCCGACTTACTACCGAGAACCCGGACACAGCTCTCACTTTGGTCATACAGAGATTGGATGGCCCTGGTAGAGACCCCCTCACCCCATACTCCCCGCAGCACCTCCCACAGTATCTCCCGGGGACCCGGTCATACGCCTTCTCCAAATCCACAAAACACATGTAGACCGGTTGGGCATACTCCCAGGCTCCCTCCAGGATCCTTGCGAGAGTGAAGAGCTGGTCCGTTGTTCCACGACCAGGACGGAATCCGCATTGTTCCTCCTCAACCCGAGGTTCGACTATCGGCCGAACCCTCCTTTCCAGCACCTTGGAGTAGACTTTACCAGGGAGGCTGAGAAGTGTGATACCCCTATAATTGGCACACACCCTCTGGTCCCCTTTTTAAAAAGAGGAACCACCACCCCAGTCTGCCACTCCTTTGGCACCGTCCCAGACTTCCACGCAATGTTGAAGAGGCGTGTCAACCAGGACAACCCCTCCACACCCAGAGCCTTGAGCATTTCTGGACGGATCTCATCAATCCCGGGGCTTTGCCACTGTGTAGTTGTTTGACTACATCAGTGACTTCCGCCTGGGAAATCGGCGACAATCCCCGTTATCCTCCAGCTCTGCCTCTAACATAGAGGGCGTATTAGTCGGATTCAGGAGTTCCTCAAAGTGCTCCCTCCACCGCCCTATTACCTCCTCAGTGGAGGTCAACAGTGTCCCATCCTTACTGTACACAGCTTGGATGGTTCCCCCTTCCCCTCCTGAGGTGGCGAACAGTTTTCCAGAAACACTTTGGTGCCGACCGAAAGTCCTTCTCCATGTCTTCTCCAAACTTCTCCCACACCCGCTGCTTTGCCTCTTTCACGGCAGAGGCTGCAGCCCCGGGCCCTTCGGTACCCTGCAACCGCCTCCGGAGTCCTCCGAGATAACATATCCCGGAAGGACTCCTTCTTCAGTCGGACGGCTTCCCTGACCACTGGTGTCCACCACGGTGTTCGTGGGTTACCGCCCCTTGAGGCACCTAAGATCCTAAGACCACAGCTCCTCGCCGCAGCTTCAGCAATGGAAACTTTGAACATTGTCCACTCGGGTTCAATGCCCCAGCCTCCACAGGGATGCACGAAAAGCTCCGCCGGAGGTGTGAGTTGAAAGTCTGTCGGACAGGGGCCTCCTCCAGACGTTCCCAATTTACCCGCACTACACGTTTGGGCTTACCAGGTCTGTCCAGAGTCTTCCCCACCCCTGACCCAACTCACCACCAGATGGTGATCGGTTGACAGCTCTGCCCCTCTCTTCACCCAGTGTCCAAAACATACGGCCTCAGATCAGATGAAACGATTATGAAATCGATCATTGACCTTCGGCCTAGGGTGCTCTGGTACCAGGTACACTTATGAGCATCCCTATGTTCGAACATGGTGTTCGTTATAGACAATCCATGACTAGCACAGAAGTCCAACAACAAACAACCACTCTGGTTTAGATCAGGGAGGCCGTTCCTCCCAATCACGCCTCTCCAGGTGTCTCCATCATTGCCCGCGTGTGCGTTGAAGTCCCCCAGCAGAACAATGGAGTCCCCTACTGGAGCCCCATGCAGGACTCCAGTCAAGGTCTCCAAGAAGGCCGAATACTCCGAACTCCTGTTTGGTGCATATGCACAAACAACAGTCAGAGTTTCCCCCCCCACAACCCGCAGGCGTAGGGAGGCGACCCTGTCGTCCACCGGGGTAAACTCCAACACAGCGGCGCTCAGCCGGGGGCTTGTGAGTATCCCCACACCCGCCCGGCGCCTCACACCCTGGGCAACTCCGGAGAAGAAAAGAGTCCAACCCCTATCCAGGAGTATGGTTCCAGAACCGAGACTGTGCGTATAGGTAAGCCCCACCAGATCTAACCGGTAGCGCTCCACCTCCCGCACCAGTTCCGGCTCCTTCCCCCACAGAGAGGTGACGTTCCACGTCCCCAGAGCCAGCGTCTGCCGCCCGGGTCTGGTCCGTCGAGGCCCCTGACCTTCACTGCCACCCATGTGGCATCGCACCCGACCCCAACGGTTCCTCCCACAGGTGGTGGGCCCATGGGCTGGAGAGATTCATGTTAATGTAATTATATATTTTCAGAAATATTTTATTGTAATCTTTTTAAACTATCAAACAATAATTTGTCGGCCCCCTTCTGCAGCAACTCTGAGGACCCCCTAGGGGTCCCGGACCCCCTGTTGAAGATCTCTTCTTTCAGAAGCAATTCCAACAGTAAACCCCTCCTATTACTCACAGACATGTATCTGTATGAGACAACGTGGCACATATGGCCTATAAAGACCTCTTTTCTCTCATTCTCGTCAGCACTCAACACTCACATTCTGTGCAAATATTACTTTGAAAACTTATTTTTGTAGAAGAAAAACGTAAGGGTATAAATGTACCATTGCATAAAACATTGTCAAAACTTTGTCAGTCAGGGATTTCTGGATCCCAACTCTCAGACTGATTGGTTTTCCAGACTTCCTCGTCTGTAACCTCTGCACTGTGGAAGCAATACATTACACCACTCTCTGTGTTGATTGGTTGATGATGACATCACCTCTGCAGGACTGCAAGGAGACTTCGCCATGACAACCAGTGTGCACTATTATTGGATTTCCCGCTTCAGCCTGTATGGAGACCTCACAAGGAGACTCACACCTGTTTAAGTGCTCAAACTGTGGAGAGAGGCAGGTTTCACATGCTGAGCTGAAACAAGAGGTTGTTAAAGATGTCCCCAGACACAGAGGAGCATTACACCGAAACAGCTCTGACATACAGTGATGCTGTTTCAACAAGTCCTGAAAAACTTATAGGATGTATAATCTGACTTTATTCATTTAGAAATTAGTTTAAAATCAAGACACAGCTGATAATAAAATCACTTGATGTGGAAATCATGTATTCAAATTAAATCTTTAGCCTCAAAGTTCAACACAAGAGGGCAGCATTATTGCATTAAAAGACTTTACTGTCTAAATAAGAATATTACAAGAACATGTTAGAAGATCACTCATGTTCTTTCGTAGGTCAGAAACTCTTCAGTGTTGTTGAGTCTTTATTTAGTAACAGTTTAAAACTCATCTTAAGTGTTATTATGTTAAATGTTATTATGGCTACATGACTGACCATATTCTGGCTTTAATCTGTAGTTTTCTATATTCCTATAAAGTCCCTTTAACTTTTTGTTCACATGAAGTAAGTAATCCTCAGTTTCCCCTTATTTATTAAGGGGTTAAATCATTTGAGGTATAATTTAACAGCATGTCTCTTACACAAGCTCCCCCATTGACATCAGGACAGCAGAAACACATCTTCCATCACAGACTGAAAACTCATCTGTTCAGACTGTAACTTGGCCCATAAATCAATAATAACAAAAAAGTACAACTGTCTCTTATTGTTTCTAAATGTAGCACTTGAAGCCATTTGCTGAAGTTGATGTACTTGCATGATTGTTTCCACATGGTTGAATGTACTTATTGTAAGACACTTTGGATAAAAGCGTCAGCTAAATAATTGTAATATAATGTAATATAATCTGCAGAATGTTAAACTGGGCAAAGCTTGAGTCCAGTTGACTGCATTTACTACCTTGCCCTGACTTTTAGTATCTTCTGCTGCTGATTTGATATTTTTAAACTAAAATGGCCCCTCCAAATAGCCAAAAAAGCAATTACAACTATGTTTTGCTGTTAGATCCAATATGGGTGTTTTCATTTTTTTTAAGTTATCATCTGGGCATTTGCACTCCAAGCCAACATAGTTATGGTGGTGTCCCTCATAATTACACACTTGTGCACTTTGATGATGTGTTTGGTTGGCAGCACATGGTACAACAGTTCTTACACCTTAAACACAATTGCAAGATAAAGAAACTTCTGTGCTACAAGTCAAACTTCAAGTCCACAGCACTGTAAGTCATCTGCTTCAGTTTAACATTTGTCATAAGGAACAAACTCAAAGCCATTCACCACAGTAAGTGCCAGTTTGCTAACTTAGTTGTTTGACTTTAAAAGTTTGTTACCAACTTGTACCACACTGAGTATCAGTTTCTTTTACTTTGCTCTATAATATCAGGACTATTTGTATTGTTTAAACTCCCATAAATTCTGCATAAAATATGAAATAGCCTGGTAGTCACTTTGCTGTCATTCTCACTAACTTGACTAAGCTACTTGGGGCCCTTCAGATTTTAACCTGCTTTCCCTTTAATCTTAAAGGTCCAATGTGTAAGAATTTCTCCCATCTAGCGTTGAGATCATATATCGCAATCAACTCTCTCGCACCACGCAGTTCAAAGTACGTATTACAGCTACGGTAGCCTTCACGCTTCAAAATGCCGGTCTCTTGCTCTTTTCCATGTCCTTTTTCTTTTTCTGGGCGAAGAAGAAGACTCCTGTTCCTGAATTTTTGATTTTGAGTATGTGTGGTCCTCCATGTTTCAAACTTGCCGGGGCCAGCAAGCTACGATACCCATTAGCAGCACCTGTGAGTTTATCGTGTGACAGCGAAAATGCAAAAGGCGGAGCAGTATGTCCTGTATGTCCCTTACCGGCTAACGTATTTCAAGATGGATGAATATGGAGCGTCTACCCCAGTTCATGTGAATGCAAATATAAAATTTCAAGCCAAAAGGAATACTTGGAATTGATGGTGTTGGTAAATATTCATGAAAAAGGACAAGTTTGTGAACGGTCAACACAGATTTTGATAATGAACAACTAAACACGTTACACACTGGACCTTTAATATGTGCTATGTATAAATAAAGTTTATTATATTCTCATATTAATGCTCAAACCACATTAGCGTTTTTAAATTAACACTTTAACATAAGTAAAATAGAGAATCAAGGCTGGAAAGGTACCTCAAAGTGTGTAGCACACATAATGGAGAAAAACATTTATTGAATAGTGTATCTGTACACAGTGATGTTATTGGTCCTTTAAATGTGCATCATATAACCTGACATTTACACGAAACTTAAAACTACAAGCAACAAAAGCAACATTTACAAATAACATGAGAGCATCAAATACAGTTTGTGCTGTGCTCCAGTTTATATTGTCGCTGTAATTGTAGTTTTACTATCAAACACCAGGGGGCAGAGTAGAGCTGTAGATGGTCTTTACTGGCCTGAGTGAATCCTCTCAGCTTAAACAATAATACATCAAATGTAGAATTCTTGGTCTTCTTCTTCTTCTATCTTGTCCGCCTCTTCAACTGGTGCACTAATAATGCTGCAACTGTCAGACTGGTTTATGGAAACATCACTCAGGGACGTAGTGTTCATGCTGCTGCTGAGGATACTTGACCCAAACAAGGTGGAGGGAGTGCTGTTGGCGGTGAAGCTGTTTGGAATCCGTCCCAGTGTGGCTGCCCTGTAGGCGTTCTCTGGGAGGCCAGGAGAGAGGGATGGACCGATGTCTTCTGGTGGCGCCGATAGCGGCCGAGAAGTCTGTGGCAGGCTGGATTTGACGTACGCAGACACCACTGTGAGGTCCACGTTACTGCCTGGATTCACTTTGTTCCCTGTGTCCACATCCGTCTCCTCGGCCCCAAGCAGAGCGTCCAAGTTGAGCCGGAAGGGCGGGATGAGGGAGGAGCTCCGGTTGAGGGAGTGGCTCCTGTGATGGGAGCTGGGAGGAGGTCCGGGCGAGGAGCAGGTGGAGTGGGAGCTGGCTGAGCCCAGGTTGGGTAGAGAGAAGAGGGAGCTGGACCGGTGGCCGCTCCACTGGGTCCTCCAGGTGTCCGGATGGTGCTGGTCAACCCACTGGTCCTGCTCGTCACAGGCCAGAGGGTGGGAGCTGTGGGAGGTCTGCTGGACTCTGGTGGATGTTGACCGATGGTGGTGCCGACGGTTCCTGTAGGAGGCGGCGCTACGGGTGAAGGTGGATGGAGCTGAGGCTGACTCTGTGACAGACGATGATATGTAGCAGGGATCTTGTTGGTGTTTGAAGTGTGCACCTTGGACCTGAGCAGGAAGGGAAAGAAAACCAATGAGAATGTTTACTTTAACAAACTTTATTCTTTATACTTCTAAAGAGAAGTTTGACCAGAATTAAGTTGCAAAAAAGACAATTTAAGAAAGTCAGAATATCTTATTGTAGGGTGATTAAAAACGGTTCTAATGAAAGAGGTTGTGCAAAGCACCATTTTCAAGGTAACGCATCTTGATAGATTTTAGGGAAGATATGTTTTAGCCTGATAATCAGACTGAATTTCCATTTTAATTGTTGTAGTTGCTGCACTGGTGACTCCTACTTGCACAAAGGAGTGTGTGATGAGGCAGGGCATTTTGTGAACCTCTGTATGTATTAAAACCTTCAGGTGTATAATAATCTTATCATCTACCAAGACAGTCCAAAAATAACAAGAGCCTTAAGCATCTCGCACCTTGCTTCTGCTGAGTTTCGTTTTTTACCCAGTCACCTCTGGCAGAGAGATGTACAGGGTTTCCTCCGTGCCTTCATTCAATGGGGACGGGTTCAGGAGTACCTTGAAAGTGTTCCTTCCCCTGTCTGATGATATCCCTGGCTTATACCTCGTCTTCCCCTCCTGACTCATCTGACAATTTGCCAGAACTTCTTTGAGGCAAACTGTCCTTCTCCATGGCCTTCTCAAACTTCTTCCTACGTCTCTTTTTGCTTCCACGACCACAGAGGGTGCAGTCCTTCTGGCTTCTCATACTTGTCTGCTGCTTCTGGAGTCCGAAGATCTTATCTTATGGCCTGACTGCCTCCTTCACTGCTGAGGCAGATGCGTAAAAGTCATGTAAATAAAAACATTATAATTTAATAACTAAGTTTAAAATGTGCCTTTGGTTGAAAATGTACTGAAGATTGCATAAATAATAACGCAATATTTTACTTTTAAGATTAGGTCTCTTGCCTTATATCTAATCTAATTATCATATCACACACACTTGGCTCAAGAAGACTGTGTGTGGTGTGCTGAATAGAAGTATGCACACATTATTCTTTAATAAATACAAGTTTAGATGTGGGAAACGCTGCATGCATGTTTTTTGGGTCGTTGCCTCTACAGTGGAGAGTGGACATGGCCCATTTGGATTCCATGTCCCCAATTTCCCACAGGTTTGCCTGGTTTGAAGTTGCGTTCAGTCAGTGTTATGTATTGGCCAGATTTCTGATTACCATGCTGGCAGATTTTGTTGGTTAATACTAGCAAATGTGTTAAGATTACATAATATTTAACCTGAGCTTGAAGGTTCATTCTAAACCTTTGAAATCGCAGTTTGATTACAATGTTTTTGTCAAATAATTTGCTTTGTAGAGCACTGTTGCAGTGTAAGAGAGCAAGGCCACTCTCCCATCTTGATGTATGTCCTAAAGAGGTCGTTAAATATTAGGTCACAGGGGTTACATATTCAAGACTTTTAACTTCTCCCTGTAGGGCTCTCATGCAACCAAGCGCTCCTCACGCAATGTAAAGGCAGCAAAGTAAAGGAGAATGCACTACAAGGGAACCATGGTGTTTACAAAAAGCCCCCAACAGGCCTCCTGTTCTCATCCCTGCCACTTTATGAATCACACCAGCAGCTGGAGAATTCATCAGCGTCTTAGCAGCCCCATGTGTATTACACCTCTATTTATGGACCAAAGTATCACAAAACACAGAGATTGCTGTTTAGAAAACCTGCTTCACCACAAATCTACAGATTATCATCCACAAAGCAACAAGTCTGGAAAAGTAAGAAGCAATATGGTAGATTCCACTGTTCTTACACTAATATGGAAATGTTCTTTTCTTTTAACATGTAAGGCAGCTGCAGCAGTATTAATTTCATTGTTCTGTCAGTTCAGTTTCTCCTCTATGTTTTCCTTCAAAGTATTGAAATGCAACGGTTTTCCTCCTCTCTATGCTGATAGTTTCACCATGTTTCTGTTCTCATGTCTGCTCCGTCATCCGGCTTTCCAACCAAACAATGCAAGCAGAAGCAATAACTTTCCACACAGCAGCCTCAAGGCAATTATTTCCGAGAGCGGGGGGATGTAGGAGAGTTTGCAGATTTCCATATGTTCAGGTTCAAAAAAATATCATGGAAGCAAACCTTAGAGTTCCCGGAGAACAAGAGCTGAACTGTGATTTACCACGTCCTCGTGACAGACCTAAGTCAGTGCACGAAACAGGCAATGTATTCCTAACATTGAACAATATCCTTGCTGATCATGATTGGCTCATTCAAAATATGTATACAGTACATATAACTTTAACTTCAGATGTATTATCCTAAATTCATTATTTAAGAATGAATGTATACAAAAGAACGATCTACTATTTTGGATAAAAGTGAAAGGTTACGCCAAGAAAATGGCAAAAAAAAGTATAGTAACAGCAGTATAGTAACAAGTAACAGCTTGTTAAGGGGACACCTGTTGATGCGAGTGTCTCGTTGAGTGCTTTATCGCTGATTGAGTGGATAACAATCAAACCAGAGCTTACAGTATTTCTTTTTATAACGGCATGCTGGGTACAGCTCGCTCTTGCTACAGCACAACAACAAATGAAGAAAGAGACCAGAGATGTTAAATTGTAGCACTCTAAAACATTTGCACTGCTCAGGGCCCAAGGATGCGCAGTGGGGGGGGGATGAGCGGTTCTCGAGAAAGCTTCAAGCCACATTACCACAGGCGCAGCAATAGGCCCGTTTGCACATTTTGAATGGCCATTGCACTCTTCAACTTACAAGTTGATGCAATGTCAATGTTGTCTTCACAATTTGTTTTCACTGCCCTCAAGTGGACAAAAAGAAATCCGTCGATGAAGGTTTAAAGTTAGAGTTAGGGGCTTGGGAATGTATTATATCAATGAGGGTCCTCACAAGGATAAAAGTACAAATGTGTCAGTGTGTGGAGAAGAAAGTGAAAGTGTAACAAAGCCCCAATGTTTTCCTCTCTCTAACCACCCTCTGGTTTTGTTCTTCTGTCTCCTCTGCAGTTCACTGCCTGTTTATCCTTCTCTCTTCTGCACTTTGTCTGTCTTCTTCTTTCCTTCACTCTGAGCCATGAAGCGGTTGTACGGCTGCATACTTATCCCTCCCACACAGGAAAGAAAGAGGCAGTGAGTGTAGTTGTCTACTGTTGAGGCTGTGATTTCAAACTTAATGACACTTTAGGGAGGCCAAAGCAAAACCAGTTTGTGTGTGTTATCCTAAAGATGCTGCAGGTCGAACTACATGCATTTACTAAAGCTATTTCTGTGCATGTTTGGGTGAAAGTGCCTGTGCCTCCGTCTGCTAATAGGACATGACAGGATCTGTCCAGTTTTCCGTGAGGACAACATGCTACAATGCTGGTGAGGAGCCACAGCAGGGGGTGCTGGGTAATGAGGATGCTGATATGGCGATAATCAGACACTTTACTCTTGTAAACTTCAGTAATGTTGGGATGAGCCAGGTCAGCCAGAGAGTTGACCTCAGCGAGAACAAAACAACACCAATGAACAGTAATCCTCAACTGCACAATACTACAGAAGCAAGAACATTTAGGATTTAAGTTAATAAAACAGGTTTGATTGTGGCTCTTTGGCTGTGGTTTTCCAAAAATTGACTCCATTAATTGCAATGAAAACTTAATTAAACATTGTTAAAAAAAAATTAGTTGGCTTTCAGATTCTGGGTCTCTTTTGGATGAATTTGGAAACTGCAGAGTTTAGTTTCTAATAGTGACAATGAAACAAGCTTTTCATTTCCGTGGTTTCTCATGAGAGAAGCTAAAATTATTAAAACGGATTGCCATGTTGTGTTTCTGTGTTAATAAACATTGAGGATACCATAACAACAATGCTTTGAATTTACAATGGGGGAAATACTTATAGAACTACTATAGAACGGAATACTCTGACTACTCAGTACACATATTTTCCTTTTTCTTTTTGTAAAGACTATTTTTGGGGGCATTTTCGGCCTTTATTTTGACAGGACAGCTAAAGACATGAGAGGGGGGAATGACATGCAGCAAAGGGCCGCAGGTCGGAGTCGAACCCGGGCCGCTGCGTCGAGGAGTAAACCTTTAAATATGGGCACCCACTCTACCAACTGAGCTATCTGGGCTCCCTCACATAATATTTTCAAAGGATTATTTTTGACATTGTGAGAGTTTTCTTCTGTCTTTGTGCTAAGCTACGCTAACCACTATTTTTTATTTCATTTTATTATTCATCTCGAACGATCAACAATGTTGCAAAAGAAAACAAAAAATGTAAAACTACAACAATAAAACCAACAATCACAATTTACCAAAAACCGAAAAAGAAATAATAATAAAAAAGGATTAGTTCGAGAAGGAGCAGGCAGAAGCAAGTAGCTTATTAGGTCCTGCCCCTACTTCACAATATCATATTATTACAAAACAAATAGATATGCAAATACAGCATACAATCTTTCAGGTCTTACAATAACTTACAACAGTACAACAATATACAACAAAACTTTTACCTTACAATTCCATTCCTATGTTTCGGTCTATTCTTTTTTGTATTGGTCAAGTATTGATTTCTTTAATGTATGTTGAACTGAATGATATTATGGCTCTGTTTGATGTCATTGTTGCTTAACAACAGCAGTTCGTATCATGACACAGTGTAATAATGCAGTGTGTTACAGTGCAGAGGACATGACTTCAGGCCAGGTGGCAGTTAAGCATCATGCATATGGTCCATTGTCATGACAGATTAGCTTATTGTTTCTATCAGTGCTGGTCCAATCCCAGTAATGGACTGCTGCTTAATCGGCTTGAACTTTCAAAACTACTTATCTGGCCGCCTGGACACATATCCCCTCTGAAATTGAGACCCTCCAAACAAGTGTGTGTGTGTGTGTGTGTGTGTGTGGGTGTGTGTGTGTGTGTGTGTGTGTGTGTGTGTGTGTGTGTGTTCTAACAGCATACATCTTTGTGTGATTATTCTAAAACAGATGTGTACGTGAAAACATTTTACAGTCTGGATAGATGATGGATACATGTATGGCTGGATAGATTAAATGGGCCTACAAATTGAGGAGACTCAAAGCTGCTTTGTCTACTGTATGAGTTTGTTATTTTTGGCTGCAGAATCTGTTTGACATCCCTCTCGTCTTTCTTCCTCTCTCTCTGCTTCGATTGTTCTTTCACCCAAGACACTGACTTTCTCTGTATTCTTGTATGCAATTAGAAATACAAATTGTAGACGGTGCGAGTCAGCTTTCTTCCTTCCTTCTTCTCTTATTTTGTCATTGCAACTTGGCGGCTACAGTATGTGCTCTGAGTGAGAATAGAGTTGCATAGATAGAACTGAAGATAAGATACCGACAGATTTGTCCTGATCCAAGGAAACTGGGAAGTTATGTGGTTTATATGGTTTATGTGGTTAAAGTGGTTTATAAAAGGCCACATGGTACCAAAAATTGATCACTATTTTCTTGGCCCAAGGGCTAACTCATCTAATTGAATTAAAAGGAGTTAAGTAGTTTTGGGGATATTCTGTTAACAGCAGGTATTGAAGACATGACTTCATTGGTGCTGGTCAATAGTGTAACCTGGGTATTATAAGCGTACAATGTTGGTATTTTACATCTTTTTTTTTTATCTTACTCATTAAAAAACACCATGCATGTGTCCAAAATCACTCTCTATGCTATTTATAGTGCACTCTATATACTATCCACCATTTTACTTGAGTGTCCCTTGAAAAGCAGAAATAGTTGACATGGACACCTAAAAACAAAACACTGACACCAACAGAAATCACCCTTACCTGCAGCAGGATCTTATTTCCATCGTAGTCCTCTGTCTGCCAGCGGACATCACTGATTGGGCTGCAAGGGTGGGGCAGCAGGGGCACCAGCATCCCGACATCTCGTACCCTCATTTCCATCACCGCTGACTCCAGCACCGCCGGACTCTGACCTCGCGGGAGCCTCTTAAATGACAACTGGATCTCCATATCCGGGTTGGAGTACACCACAAAGAAGCAAAAGTCCTCCTTCTTCTGCGCTACCCTGCGCTGAAGCAGCAGCTTGTAAAGCCGCACCATGTCGATATAATTTTCATGTCGGCAATAAACAGTGAATCGCACAATTTCTTTCCCGTAATGGACCTGCCGCACAGCCCAGAGCGGCGTGCCAGCGGACAGAGTGAAAAAGTCCTGACTGCAAGGTGTCAGCGGTAACATCCGGCGGCCATTGCTGACTTTTTCAGTGTGGTGGTAGCGCCAAGGTGGCCTCTGCAGAGCGCGGTGCAGCATCAGTATCTGCTCCTCGCCACCGTACGCCTCCTGGAGGAAGACGATAACCGCCAGGGCTGGCTGGCAAGCTGCAACCGGGCTGCCGTTTTGATGGTGCTTGGGCCGGGAGACGGAGGCCCGCTCTGAGACTCGGAAGAGCTGCAGCTCAGGGTGGACCCACGCCAGGACTGCATCAGCAGCACGCTGCAGGAACTTGCCCTGGCCGGGGTCGGCGATGAGGTGGACGCTGACGAGGAAGGGATCCTGGAGCTCGCCCATGGATAACTCACCTCCACATACAACAGCATCAAGACAAGAGATATGAGAGAGGGTGGAAAGGGCGTGAAGAGAAATGGGATGAGAGAGACACGGGGGAAGATGAAATAATATTATAATCAGCTTGCTGACTTTGAGAAAACAAAACTAGACATTGTTACAGGATTACAATGAAACTGTCACATGTAAACAAGAATGGTTAAGGTTGGGAAAAGATCCTGGTTATGGCAAAAAAAAACTAAGTTATGGTTGAGTTTAGGCAACGAAAACGATGAAAGTCAGGGTAAGATTGCGACCCCTTGCATTCCTCATAGAAAGGTTTCTACATAAAGGGCACACTACTTTTTCTGCATTGACACTGAAAGTCGACACTAGATGTTAATCACAGACTCATCCAAAATCAATATAATTCTTAGCCATACTGGGGGCTGTTTTTTACTCCCAACATTTTCTCTTTCTTCTTCTTTGTTCACCTCTTTGTTCCAAGTTTCCCCATCCTTTCCCTCCCTCCTTCCCACAGGTCTCTCACTCCCAACCTTCTCCATTTCACTCATCCATATCTAACTCAATCTTTCTCCCAATTTCTATGTTTACCTTTCTCCCTCCCCTCTCACCCTCCCTCCTCTCTCCTTTCCACCAGACCCATGCGGAGCAGGGCTCCTGCATGGAGGCTCATTAGTGCCATTAGGAGGTCATTGCTGAAGCCCGGAGGAATGTTTCAGACCACAGCAGGAGCGATGCATTCAGGTGTAGCCTCCCCATGATCCTCTGACCTGGAAAAGCTTTGCACCCTGGCACAGGTACGGCAACACTAATACTAAAATATTCCCAAACTATAGTCATACAGTATTTAGCCAGTGTTTTCATTCTTGCATGTTACATGCACACATTCACAGGCATATCTCCTCATCTCCATGTTCTCTCATTTTGCTACGGTCTTTATCTGACATCTCAGGGGACTTGTCCCATTTCGTCTGTGCTTTGAGGCAGTTTGGGAAAGGACAGAGTCTTCTTGTCCCTGGCACAGCCGACTGTTTGGCTGTTGCCAGAATCCCTCCATGAAACAGAGGCCAAACAGGGGCAAGTTCAGTCTCATGAGTCCCGTTGGCCTTTGCAAAAGGACAGCTGACCACAGAGGTGACATTTTCTAAATGTTAAGATCAGGTTTCGAGGAAACATTGTTCAAAAGGTGGCCATTAGAGCTGTAACGACAGTCAGCTCAGGGTCCAGAATCATAAACAAGATGGGGTTCATGTTTTCATACATGGCTGCATTATTTTTAACAAAGTTGGATGTGCAAAAACAATGTTTTAAAAAAATAACTTTAATTGAAATTTCTTTTTCTTGCTTCTGCATTAAGTTTACTTCTTCAACTTAAACTAGGTCGACAAATGAAAACATGCTTAGATAATGTCTTTGAACAGGTTGGACTGATGACAACAAAAGAAATTTCGTCTTCAAAAGACCCCGATTAAATTAAATTATGTCAACATTTTCAGGTTGAGACCATTGAGAGTGTACACTACAGTTTTTATGTAATGTATCTGTCTCCTCTGGTTTTTCAATGTATGTAAATAAAAACATAATAAATAAACCCTTTGGTTTGGATAAGGACTACAACTTCAAATTGGAAATTATAATTATTTCCACTGGCGGTGTTCATGACTTACTGTACTTGTGAATCCTTACTGCTGATGGACAATAAGTTACAAGTCTTGGATGCCAATCATTGACTTCATTTACAATTTCTGTTACTTAAAATTGTAACAAACTAAACCTGAATAGATTTAATAAGGTGATTTGAAAGGACTCAGATTCAATAAGCGGATTTAATATTGGATTTACATTCGTAAAAAATACCATCAAACCCCAACCCCAACATAAGTGTCCTTGTGGCTGAAGAGATAAATACAGCAGGATCAAGAAAGATCCACTGTAGGTTTAAGCTGGATGCCAGGGCACAGACGTCCTGAGACACACACACACACACACACACACACACACACACACACACACACACACACACACACACACACACACACACACACACACACACACACACACACACACACACAGGGTGCCACGCTCATTAATGACTGCCTGATTGATCCCATTAGAATCTGTCTCCCTGACATGTAGCTGCCATGAAGACACCAAACACAGGGATGATATGGATCTTTAAAAGGTATTTACTGTACAGCACATTGCTCTGTCACACAGACCGCTTGATTTCTCTACAGTAACTCCTATTACACACAGTTCTCAGTGTCCTTTTTCAGGAGTCAGAACATGAAGTGAGCCCAACAGGAACAAAGACTTTTGTTCAAACTGTGCGACTTCTGCCTAATCTAACAAGAACTGATAATAAACAATAAAGCAAACAGAGCAGCAAATACATTACTCTTGCTTTGGTTGAAAAAAATTCTTCATCCAACATCCTAGTTTCTTGCTCTTCATTTTCATTTCCATTCCACTCTTTTATTAAAATCTTTTATTATCTGTTTGTCTGTCTGTTTGTTTGTCAGCCGGATTACAGAACAACTACTTGCCTAATGTTCATGAAACTTGGTTAAAGGGTGTAGCATTGGCCAAGGAAGAACCCTTTACATTTTGGAGCGGATCCAAATCACAGGGATATGGTGCATCTGTGCTGCATTCATGTGGTACCTGAATAATTGGAAAAATTAGTTCCCGACCGAGATAGGGCATGGCCTTGGCAGAGGTCTGTGCTCTCCAAAGTCCCCTTCTCGTTTGTCTATTTTTACACATGTTCACCTGTATCACTTTTATTTCCCCGCCTTTCTACTCACCTATCCAAAGTTCTTGGAAGACTGTAACTAAAATGACTCTGGGATTAAAGAAGAATCTAAGTTTGGGTGAGGATCGAGGCCACAGTCACACTGAAGGCCACACACTCGTTTATTTCTGTCTGATCGCATTAGAATCAAACTGTCAAACAGTTTGAAGCACGTGGATGATTAGTATCCAACTGGATATTTAAAATCCTAGGCAGACACTTGAACTTCGCCTTCAAGAGTGCTATTGCCTACCTTTAAAGACAAAAATGCAACTAAACAATTCATTTTGAGTACTAGCTGACAAACGTTACATTTTTAAGCACCAAACATTACAGGTGTGAATAATAACTTGATAGGATACTGTATCTTGAACTGTCTGGTGTGTCTGTGCTGCATCTTTCCTCATCACTCCCTGTCACTAGGACAACAACATACTTATTTTGAGCTTAAGAAGATAATCAATATGCGAGGTCATCAGTTCGTCATCACTCACTTAGAAACTTAAAAAACTAATGTTGCTTGAAAGTTTCTGCAGAGGAAATAAAATGTCTAACATGAGTGTATATATGTATATATCCAAGCGTTTGAGCCCTAACTTTGTTGTTCGTGATACTGTTTAGTAGCACTTTAGTTTAGTTTAGTTTACAGATGCATTTGTCCCTTCAGCCTCCACTTAAAATGTGTTTGTCATTTAATTAGATCACAGTAAATGCATACATAAAGCGTATGAGTAAACTGTAAGATAACAGCCTTGTTTTTAATATACACTCAGTTTATAACAGTGTCCTAATGTACACCAATGCAGTCTAAACAGTCCTGCAATAAATCCTACATAGGTGGTGTTTCTGTTATTTTAGCCTTTCCAGTCCAGAGGCCTTTAGAACTCTGCCAGACCTTTTGCAAAGATGACTGTTTGTGGTTCTATGTGGATCCATCTCAGTGGATAAACCACCCAATAAATACATACATAATTCATTTAAAAGGAAAGTAAATCAACATATCGGCAGATTTAAGTGATGCAGCTTTGATCAATGACAGACATACAGACAGCTGTGTAGTTTACTGTAACGTATCTGCTGTTTGGTTTAAATATCTAAATTCAGTAGATTCACAGATCTATCTGTCACAAATACAACAGGTATAAACACAGGTGATTAGGGTTGGGCATCGAGAACCAATTCCTACTTGGAATCGTTTAAAAAATTACGATTCCATCAGAATTGTTTCTTTATTGGAATCACTTGGAATCGTTTGGAGGATTTGGTTTCAAATCTGATCATGGGTTCTAAAATTAACATGTGCAAGTTTTGGTTTCCGTAGTGGCCAGGTGCTTGTTGTGTTGCAGCCATGGAGCACAGTAAGCGGTGCTCTAGTGTGGCTTTATTTTACATTGAAAAACCCAGGTCAAACTGCAACCCACCTTTGAATCAAAATAAAACTTTCCTCTTATTTGTGAAATGAGCATGTGACCCGTTTCAACTCCACCACTCAAAGAATCAGAATCGATAAGAACCGGAATCGAAAGGAAGAATCGGAATTGGAATCAGAGTTGTTAAAATCTAAACGATGCCCAACCCTACAGGTGATGAGTTGTATTTTATGGTACACTTAACTTTTTTGAAGAAACAACTCGCACATCCCAAAATTCTTCGGTGCTGGTGCGTTGGAAGTTAACATCAACTTGGAAACAAAGGGAACAAATCCCGCACTCTGCTCTCACTCACCGTTTATTTACAAAAAAACAATGTTTCGGTCAGGAGGGACCGAAACGTTAGTACTATCAACTTTTCCAAGTTGATGGTACACTTAACATAAAAGATACAACTTAATACATTGTACATTCAAGCTGATTCTTTCCTCTAGCAATAAGGTTTAATGGGGAGCTGGCTCAGAGAAGAATACATTAGAGATTAAGTCACCCCAATCCTGTGAAGGGAATGAAGGGGGTTTGTGTGTAATGCTGTGGAGGAGTGTGTCTCTAAGCTCTTAATCCACTCGAGTCTTAAAACATGAGCATGTGCACAACCATCCTCAACACACACAAAATCAATTTGCAAATTTATAGAGGCGTGTCTTTCCTCATTCTCACAGACTTTTACCTCCACTCTGTGTTTTAGTGTTAACTGGCAACACATGCTCGCAGCCATACGCACGGATGATGACGTGAGATAAAACAACACGCCTTCTAGTGGCCCCTGCACATATGAGAGTGATTAGCAGCAAAACTCAACTAAGGCCTCTGTGTGTGTGTGTGTGTGTGTGTGTGTGTGTGTGTGTGTGTGTGTGTGTGTGTGTGTGTGTGTGTGTGTGTGTGTGTGTGTGAGTGTGTACTGCACTCGCAGCTTCAGCTAGCTTGGATCTCGGTGTAAGTCAAAACAACTGAATGAGGAAATTCAAGATGGGAGCCCCTTTTTGTCGTCTGGTAAAAAGAAGTACCAACGAAATTAAAATTTGTAAAGTTTTGAATTTAATATTATTCTGCAAGTTCAGTAAAACCTTTCATTATTTCAAAATGTAAAACACAGACGTTTTCCTTTGATTTAGATACAAAGGTGATATCATGAATTCGCGTAAACATACACGCCACTTTCCTAAAGCCAACTGGCGTGTTATCTGTATGCATTTTGAGCTATCCACATGTATGTCTATGCTCTATACAGCGGACGGCAGTCTGCAACGTCACAGTGTAAACATACACGCCACGTGGCTTTAGAAAGTGCCACGTGGCGTGTATGTTTACACTGTGACGTGTGTTATCGCGAGGCTACGGTTGGGTTTAGGAACGTCACACGCGGGTTTGGGTTTAGGAAACAACAAACATGGAAAGGAAACATCACACGCGGGACACAAAGTCACACACGGGAGGCAATCCCCGCTCTCCTGTATGAAAGTCCTGTGTGTTACCCATCCTCCACCCTGACCAACCTCCCTATGCGGATTTTCGCCCTTTCATACTACTCACTACGGCGTCAATTCACACGCAATCGCAAGGTAATGTAAATTAATTAATGCAAGCCAAACAGCTTTGATAAACACGCAAAAAAAAATTTATGAGTCTTGAGAACACGCCAATAATGGCATACGAATTGGCGTGTCATACATACGCCACTTCATGAGATCAGTCTGTAGATACACATTACTTTTGCTAACGCTGACATATCAACATCTTTAAGTGGATATAGCAAACATGTTGGCAAGCTAAACAGTGAGCTGAAACTCCCTATAATGCTCTGTAGTGGGGAGTGAAGCTGCACATTCAGGTAACAATTCTCTGTAAGCTCATTGAGCAACCCCTTCCACAGTGTCACATTGTTTTCACATTTTCATTTGATACATGTGTGGTGTTTTAAAAAATATTGATTATCGCCATTTCAAAAGAATCGAAAGTCCACAACATTCTATAATTTTCTTGTTGATAAAAAATCCAATTAAAATACCAAAACCAACAACAAACTCCTCCTACTTAAAAGTATTGTCTGTGTATCCAAAGCCTAATATATCTTATTCCTCTATGCCACAGAGCTCCATTGTTGTCTAAAAACTGTTAAAAACACTATATTTAGCCACATCGTTGCCCTGGATGACCTTTTTTGGTCACTGTCATGGACACACACAACATAGCTTGTTTTAAGTCAATCCCACATTCACTGCTCTGCTGCTGGAAATACCACAAAGCAACAGTGCCTGAAATGGGCCAGTACTCACCAGTACTGAGTACTGGCAATTCTGATTTTCCTCCACATGAGTACCCTTACTTCTAATTGTTATTAATAGTATTATAATAAGGCTGATATTTATGCCAAAAAAGGCTATATATCATGATTTCTTGGGAAAAACCAAAATCACAACACAGCCTTATCCTTAACACAGTTCTCAAATGACAGACATTAACGTGAGAACGACGACAACCAAGTTTCACAGAGGATAAAAGCAATCAGATCAAAATGTGGAGCCGCTGTTTTCTGGCTTTAAACTGCTGCTGGTTTCAAATTTACAAATTAGATTAGATAGGTTACGACAGACTGTCTAAAGATTAGAAGGGGAGACTTAGTAAGGAGACCAAAGCCAGTCAACAGGGCTAGTCCAAGTTCATAAATTCATGCATGCCATGTGACCGTCACTGTCCCAACAGACCTGGGAGAAGGCAGCTTAGCTTAGTAGAGGGACAAATAGCTGAAGAGGTGCTGATGCTGTGACACTATTTACTGTAACTCCATTTTTAATCAGTAGGTACCCAAACATGCCATGCATTTAAATACATCTTGTTTTTTTTGGTGCACGATCAATTGGAGGCCCCCGGGTATTAAACATATTGACACACAGACCTGAGATCAGCAGCAATACAACAGTGCCAACTAAGAAAATTGAAATTAATCGGACTACAGTCCTGTAGTCCTGTTCGGTTCCAAGCAGTGAAAACCTCTATCTCCAACCTCATAGTCACTGTTGTTTTATTGTTTTCACTTTAAATGTGGTAGGAGAGCAGAGCCAAAATAACAAAACATATTTCACTGTGCAACTAATTACAGACTGCACTGAACGTGCACTCAGTGAGCACACACTCACTAATTCATTAAATTGAAGGGCCCACAACAAGGCTGACAGACAAAACTGCTTCAATTAGACCATTAACAAACAGCTGACTGAAGCGTATTTAGCTGCGATCACAGCCTCATAGTCCAAACCTCATTTTGGAGTACGCACATTTGGTAACACTTAATCCAGGCTGCCGTATGGCAGTGTGTGTGTGTGCGTGCGTGTGTGTGTGTGTGTGTGTGTGTGTGTGTGTGTGTGTGTGTGTGTTGAGTTGTTACGGGTGGTCCTTGATCCATCAGGTGCTATACAAACTGACTGTGCTGAAAGTGCCTTGGCTGACATCACTGCAAATGGTTTGGCGTGTAAATAGATACTCAGCACTGAGACCAGTGCGTCATCTTCCCCAGTGTCTGAGTGTGAATGAAAGTCTGTCCTGATGAAAGGAAAAGAGGTAGCGAATGCTCAGACCTCACTTTAACCAATAAGGGTGTAATTTACTAAACACCAAACACAAAGACAGAAATAAAGTGTGAGGCAGAACTAAAGCTGTACTGTACTAAAATTTGAGATTATAAAATACATATCATAGCGTAGCTCTTCTTTCCAAACACAAGCACGTAGCTATAGTTGACTTGCTTCAAAAGGACATGTACTAGTACAACCAAATATTTTAAACTTAAATTTAAAAAATGTAATGTGCAGAAATGTTTCAGGTCAGGGTCAAACTAAAATTAGCAAAAGTAAAACATAACAAAATATAAAAATGCAACCTAAAGCACTTCTCTGTCTTCCGGTGTCTATGTATATAGCTGTCTGCCTGCAGATGAACAAGTTTTACACGCCTGCATGATGTTCAGCAGTTCTAAGTGCAACTTAAAACTACAGCAGAGCTTGAATTATTTTAAGGAAGAAAGTAAAACTTGACAGGCTCCTGCACTTTCACAAGTACGTATGTAATCCACTGCCTGATATACAACAGTGTGGGTCGTGTACAAATGTTGGAGAGTGGATATTTTTTTTAAGTTGCATACACATATGTTCCTGGTTCTGCTAATCTGCTGCCTGTCTGAGCCAGATAACAAGAGCAGGGCCACGGGAATTACTAGATGCACACGCAGTCTGGACGAGCAAAGTGTTTGACTATGTGGTAAAGATTCATAATTTTACTGCTGACGACTTACACAATAACTTTTTTGATGCTGTTGGTCAGTAGCAGGTCATGGTTTGCTACTGACCAACAGCATCACAGAGAACTAAGGACTGGACTAACCCCATTAGTGATACTATTATGACCAGCAGTTTTTCAGCAATAGCCATTACATGTATTTACATTCTGTAAACTTCTTTATACTGTATAGTGGTTTTCACTGCAATTGGCAGAGTCCGCCTTTTTTGTGTGACTCAAGTTGCTTACTAGAGCACAAAAGAGTCAATTTTACTGTTTGGAATTTGATCTAATTGATATCAGGCTCTCTGTTTACTGTTCACTCTCCCACAATATATGTATCAGAGCTGTATAAATGCCTGCTAATGCAAACCAGAAACAATTCCTACTGCTGCATGTTCACTTTAAGAGTGTTCAACTGGGAATGTACAGGGTGACTTTTAATGTGAAGCATCCATCGGAAATAAAGTGTATTTGTCCCGTCAGCAGATTTTGTCAGCAGATAATTGTTCGTTTTTGCAAGCGTGAATAAAGTAAAGCACATATGCATATGTGTGTGTGTGTGTGTGTTTGTCTCAGCGAGCAGACATCTGCTGGTGACAGGCTGAAAATATAAACCCCTGACATCAACTTGTGACTCCCAGGCTTTTGTTAGACTACTATCAATCCTGTCTAGACCCCTGTGGTATAAAAGACTCACTGAACTGCTCAATATGCTGATGCATATTTATTTTATTCACCGTTTTGAAATCTTCCTTTCATTCCTCATTTCTTTCTTAGAGAGATATATTTCCACAGTCTTTGTTTTGCTTCCCATTACCTGCAAACGTTAGATGAATCCTGAATAATTTTCATGTTTTCTTTTCATCTTTCATCCAAGTTTTTCTCTTTTCTCTCTCTGGTTATTTTCTCTCTCTTCCATGTGTCTACATCTGTGCATAATAAATACATCTACAGTAGATTTCTTTCAGATATTCAAGTGTGACAAATCATGCATCCTCTGTTAGTATATTTGTATTCGCGTCTCTGCCTGGCGTCTTTGTGTTGTAACAATCTGACCTATACATAGTTTAAAAACCTTCTTTTGGCCCAAAAACATTCATTACTCTGACAGCCCGCTCCCTCCAGCTTACATACATGTACACACACACGCACACACACACACACACACACACACACACACACACACACACACACACACACATGCAGAAACCCATTGGGGGCAGGGTCACAGGTCACTCACGATGAATGGACACTCATCTGCTGTGACCAATAGAAAGTGATGTTGTGTGATTAAGTGTTTGGGGTGGGGCTCAGTTGAAGCCTCTTGAATCAAAACCTATTTACCTTCTATTGAGCCATCAAAAGATGCTGCACCCACCAGCTGCTGACAGCATAAAGACAGATTACACTTCACATTTTGTTTGCTGTTGCATGAAATTTTGCAACCACCATCTCCACTTCTTAACACTCTCTGAGTGATACAAAATATTGCAAAAGCCTTTGCATTCATGAAACGTTTTAAAGAATACATATAAATTCAAGGTTTTAGCTACTTTTATTTCTAATGCAGAGGTGGCAGTGGTACAGTATGTTATATACACTGTATATCATTTGTCATTTGTTCCATTTTCCAGAATTGGCTTCAGTCTTCAACACGGCAAAAACTACACCGTTAAGTGAGATAATGTTTAATCTTAAACTACATTTTTAATGTAGTTGGATTTGTTCAGTGTATGAAACAAAGACTAGACTAGACTTGTCTTGATAATTATTTTTATTTATTTTAGCTGTGTTACGCTTATGTTTAGAATGTTTTTAGCAGTATGGCTCGGCCAACAAAAGCTTTAAATGAACAATGAACTCTGTTGTTTTTAAGGAGCAACTGTGAAATGCTTGACCCTCGACTGCACCAGTGGGGCTGCTCAGTTTACAGTAATAGACTCACTGTCCTAAACAACTGACAACATATTGACATAGTTTCAATTTCAAGCCATTTGAATTCCTCCAGTGTCTGTTGCATAGGACCTAAAGTAGCGTATAACCTCAGTCATACTGATGTTGGTGGTTTAACATGATATCAGTCTGTCTACAGTGGGGCTTATGGCTGGTCTAAGCTGAGGTCAAAGGCCAGGGGTTAAGACCATCTGTATATACGCTCTCTACCAGAACCTAAATATACTTATGTGGAGGCAGCAGACGAGGGAGACTGATGCTGCATGTACGTTTGCATATGAACTCCGCACACGGACATGCATGAATACACACACAAAGGACAAAAACGAGACAGCCACAAACAGAGTTGAGACAGTTGACTTCTCTACATCGTCCTTTCACATCTCTGGAAAATCATTCATCAAGCCCGTCCTTTCTGTTGTCATCATTAGTGTGGGCATCAGTTTGATGAATAAGCTGACGCTGCTTTTTCACTTCTATCTGTATGTAGGATGTGCATGTTTGCATAAACTAATTTTCTCAGTCTCACAGCTAGTATTGGACAAAGACCTTCCTGTGATTTTCAATAATTTCAGAGATCACTGTTGTCAACCCTGAGACAATCCCTTACTAGCAGTTCAACATACCATACCCTTTACACATTTGAGGGGCCTTGTTATATGAAGTAAATGGACACCTGTCAGCCGATCAGACAGAAGTATTTTCCATGTATTGGAATTGGTAAGTATTTTCTATATTCTATTCCAATCATCCTTTGGATGACTTTCAGTCTATACATCTGAGTGGTGCACAAGCATGGTGAGTTCCTAAAGCAAACAAAGACAACAGCAATTCTGGTCCAGTAGTGTCTTTCTAATTGTGGTCAAACTTTTCCATATGCTGTATTTAAAGTTCTTGTGTTTTCTGACAATGTGTCTATGCACGTTTTGTTACGATCCTGACCTCCAGTGGAGACAGAGACAATAGTGGGCAGAAGATCATCTGATACAGTAAAGACAAAGGAAACATGAGGGGAAAAGACCAAACCAGACACTGCTGGATCAATCTGTGTGTGTGTGTGTGTGTGTGTGTGTGTGTGTGGTGGTCCTCTACTTCCTGATGTGCGGGTGTGGTGCCGGTGGGATAACGCAGCTTCCTGTAGTCCAGATTAATGGCCTAATATTGGATATAATTCTCCCATTGTGAAAGGCCCGGAGACCTGGCAATCAGACTGGGGAGAGGTCCTGACCTCTGCAAACACAGATCTTCACAATCATACACACATTCACACAAAACTACACACACACACACACACACACACACACACACACAGTATGTACAAAAGTACTCAGTAGCAAGAGGCGACCTCGTAGTTCAAGCACTGTTGGCACTTATAACAACAAACAATATTAAGTAGCTGATCTGTAACTCAATGTGTATTTACGAAGACAATTTCACACACTTTCATCCATTTGAATGAAACTTTTAAAACAATTGAACGATAATAAAGAAAGTCCAACATCCAATATCATATTGTATCCCTATATGTGATCAATATCATATTGTGGTATCAATATCAGCATCACAGAAGTTATCACAAAAGTTTAAATGAAAATAAATCAAATGAAAGCCACCACAGATATGTTTGTCTATTTAAGTATAACTCCAGTTTATTACATATCACACTTGGATCAATTCACTCAATATGATAATACTGTATTCATTTATCATGTGAATGATCATATAAGTTATTTCTGAGATCTGTAAATGCTGCAATATCTTTAAAAAGTCAGATGGAGTATCAGATGATCAGATGGATTGTATACACAACAAGAGTTTATCCAGATTATCTAAATCACAATCCAGATTATCGGGCAAACAACTATAGAGTAAGTAGAGTAAGTAAGAAGTTGGTCTGTAAACTGTGATGGATAATAGTTTCACTGTTCGCCTTGGTTTTCTCTTCCAAATAAGTTTGACCAACCTTGTTTAGCAACCTGTCTGACCGCCTGACTGCTGGTGTTTCTTGCCCAATCTTTTTAGCGATGTCGCTGCAAATTGTAGTAAATCAAAGTTATCCTAAGCATGTAACACATTTCATGATTTGTTGAAATAGATTATGAGTGGCGCCCCACATTAATCTAAAAATTCCACTACAGAAATGCTTAGTACACCAAATATTGCACTGACTGCATTCAGATTTTATGGGTGTTTGCTTGTGCTTTTAATCATATTTCCCTGGGAAATGGTTGTGGGAACTGTGTATCTCAAGCAAGTCTATGTATGAAGCTTAATCTTCGTTCACACCAAATCAGGTGTAATGTAAAGGATGTTCATTAATATCAAAAAGTTACGCGCTAAAGCTTCAACTAATGTAAATAAGGTGAAAATATTATTTTCTTTTTTCTTTTTAACAGCACACTAAGAAGAAGTTTTTTTTTGTACCAATCATGTGAAATGAACATGCTTCCCAAAGCTTTATTTTTATTTATTTTTAATTGCCCCATCAAGACAAATGTGTATTTAATTGATTGCATGATTGCCAACCATTCACTATATCCAATGTGAAAAATGTCTCTAGCATGTTCCATCACAGTATATGGACGCTAAGGTGGAAGTAGGAAGAAAACAGCAATCATTTGAGCAATTTGTTCTTACCATACAAACAAATCTTCCCTAAAACGTGCTGTAGGCCATACGGACCACTACACACACACAAACACAATCCTCTCCCGTGAGTGGATTTATTTGTCAGTGTGTATTAGGGAGATAAAGTCCTGGGACTGAGCTGTGTGTGTTTGAGTCACTGCTAACAATGCTTTATGTCACCATTAGTTTACTTACTGCTGGTTGAGGACAAAGGACTGTAATCAGACCTGCAGAGGACGACAGAAAAGAGAAGGGGGGATAAAGTGTGAGAGAGGCAATGTGGACAGGGAGCAAGAGAGAAAATGAGGACATGAAACAGAGAGAGGAGACAGGAGTTTATATTACAGTATGAAGTACAATCCACATGATTTACAGGATGACACACTCCTATTTCAAATAAAGTGCTGACAGCTAGCTAAACAGAAGGAGAGGTCTAACTGGAAAGGTCACCAAAATGCACATAGACATTTCATAGTGGTTTTCGAGTATTTCTATGTCATGCTCCTTTATACTTACTGCATTCCACTATTTTCCAGAGGGAAATCTGGTTGTTTTTACATTTTAACATTTATTTGACAGCCGTAATTACTAGTTAATTTGCAGATTAAGATTCATGATTCCATACTTCTTCTAAAATATGATTGTTGCGCATCGTTAAAGAATGAACTGCCCAATAGTGTATAAAGTAGTTAGAATTAGCTCCATTCCAACCAGCAATAATGCTGCTTACACATTCATGCATATTAACGTAATGACGACTTGATAAGTCCTTCATTACAATTAATAATCCAACAATATAATATATTTATAATGATATGATATGCAATAATGAGTACCTTTTCTTTTGAAACATGAGCCAAAGTACTTAGGTGTTATAAGAAAATGGTGAATGCAGGACATTCACTTGTAACGAATGTAACGAAACTGTCAGTTCATCCACATGATACAAGCCTTCTGTGATCGCACACCACCCCCACCATTAGCTTTGTATCAACTCATTTGGCAATGGCTTGAATGTAATGTTCAGACGTTTATTGATATCAAAAAGTTACGCACTAAAGCTTTAACTTAAAATGCTTATTTTAGACAACATGATTCCAGAAAAAAAAAAAAAAAAATGTACTAATGATTTTTAGTAATGACTACTAATGTAAACTTGATTTGTCTACTGCATCAACTTAGAGCTCTGTGTTCATACAACTTGACTTGTTAAGTTTCACCTTGTGTAAAAACTTAGATGGTTTACAGCAGCAGGTTTCCCTGCAAATTTCTAGTGAAGTCAACTAATTCGGGATAACAGTATAGGGAAGCAAAATTAGATTTCTGCTAATCTGATCTCCTAGGATTAGAGAACAAATTCTGGCATTTTGTGTAATTACACAAATATCTGTGATTTTAATCATACAAGAAGCATACATGCCCACATACAAGACTGATTGAGTAGCTAGCCTGCATCCCACACATGTTATAATTCCCTTAGCTGTCTGTGAAATCTCAGCTCACATGTACACCACAGAACCTGAGATTGTCCCACGGGAGTCAGCTGACGACCAGTGAAAACTGTTCTCTCTCTCTCACACACACACACACACACACACACACACACACACACACACACACACACACACACACACACACACACACACACACACACACACACACACACACACACACACACACACACACACACACACACACACACACACACACACACACACACACACACACACACACACACACACACACAGACTCCATCTCTAAACTAATAAAGCCTCTGGAGCTACAGGACAGCAGGAAGCAGAGGAACATGACTGTTTCCTGCAGCAGGAGGTTATCAATCTAACTAACAGGGGCATTAGTGGTGTAGAGAAAGTAATGGATGGGAAGTAGAAGAGGTGAGCAGAGAAAGGTAAGAAGAAAAGATGACGGGGTACTGCAGAGGGGAAAATGTTGGCATAGGGAGCGACAGAAAAGACAAATATACAGAGCAGATTATAAATGACCAGAAGGTTCCTCCAAAAAGGACACAGAGTGAAACTCACAGACGTGTCCCTGCGTGCACGGAAAAAAATGACAATGTGGAAAAAATACTTTTTTTAAATTCATGACTCTTTGGAGTAGAGTTGGATGTAGTAGTGTGTGCAGTTACAGATCTGTTTTGATGGCTCCCATGGGTGTGTGTATTTGGCAGGACTCCCCCAGTTAGCATCTCGGCTGGAGTTCCCAGTCTGGCCACGCTGCCTTGCTTCATCTCCGTCCAAAGACAATAAACTCAAAGTGAAGTGAAGACAGGCAGCAGTGCGGTCATGCACAATGGGTTTGACTGCAGAGTGACCTGATGGGGTCTTAAGTCTAAAGGGCTTGTTTGAACAGATTCAGTTGTCTCTTATTTGATTTGGGTGGGGATTCAGGGAAGGAGAGAGAAGAAAACAGGAAGATGAAGAGCATGGATAAAGATAGAAAGACACAGAACATTAAAGCAATAAATCCTCCTCTAAACCGTGAATCACGTGAGCATTTTATGGCCTGCCACCTCTATAGTTAAGGTCTGGTTATGTTATGTTCGGGAAAGATTTTTTTGTCATGGTTTAAAGAAACCAATGCTGACTGATGGTAGGATATGCAGTAGCGGTTTTTGGCACGGGCGAAGCGGGCAGCCGCCGGGGCGGCATTTTTTCATCACACATGGGGCGGCACGAGCACTTTAAAAAAAAAAATCCTCAAAGCGTTTTTTTACTGTATTATCTATCATTTCACTGTGTGGGGAATTGGCAAATTGTTGAGTTGATATTAGAAGCACTTTTCCGGTGATGGCTGAGAGTTACTGTGCAGCCTCCAACTGAGCTTGAAAACGTAAATGTGACGTGAGCAACCCATCTGAAAGGTGTAAGTCTTCTGGTAGCTGTGCCAAGAGAAATCTCAATCATTCCGAATCTTGCAGATACGGAGAGCGTAGGTATATGTAAGGAGATAACATGGGCACAGGCTAATTATTACTAACTAAAATGCTAGTTAACATTAGTAATTAAACTTAAACAGCTAATGTGAGTCGAAACTGCCTGCAAGCTTCTCCTGTACTGTATGGTAATTCCTCTACTATGCGACAGTAAGTTGTGTGGCTATGTCTGCTACGGAGCCATAACGTGAGATACAAGGTAATGGAGCCTTTTATACATTGTCGTGTTTCTTTAGAAATAAACAATGGACAGATAGAGTCTTTAAACGCTTCAGATGTAAAGTTATTCGCTGTCAAAGTGGCGTCAAAATGAATGGAAGTCAATGGAATGCTAACGGGAGGTGATGGCTTGGTAGCATCAAAATGGCGCCATAGGAGCTATGCGTTCTGGGGAGAGGCTTACCTCCTTGGTTGATAGTCGTGTGTGTTCGTGTCGGCCGTCTGAAATGCAAACATTTTTTGACTACTTTTTTTTTTTAAAGGGCGTGCACCTGTGAGCACCCACAGAGGAAAACATAATTCGGCGCCTATGTTGCTTGGTCTCCCAAATGGAACGGTCCGGACAAGGGGGGGTGGAATGGGGATGATAAGGATCCATTGGAGATCTAACCCAACTTTAGGATTGCTCTCAGGATTGCACTTAGGCTACTCTGCCAGTCACCGTGGCTCAAGCAGAGATGAGCTTTTCAAATTTAAAGTTGATCAAGTCATAGCTGAGGTCAACCATGTCCCAGGAACGACTCACTGGCCTTTCCATCAGTATCAATCATTCAATAGGGGAGCAGATTTCATACGATAACATCATTGATGATTTTGCATCAAGGAAGGCCATTTTATTATATTATTATTATGACGTTTTTACAAAGAACATGTTAGCGTACAGTTGCCAATTTACATATCTGGCGGACATTAACGGAATGTTTCATTCTCCTTTCAACTCTGGTTTGGTCTCTACCATGTCCTGAGAAAAAAATATGTTTGTTATGTACTATGTTCACCAGCCAGTTTCCAACTTTGTCTGGCTGCTGTTTGGTGCTAGGCAGATCGTACAGTGGGTTTAGCACAGATTGTTTGCTTAAAACAGCTGCCTGCTGTGATATAGCTGGAAATGAGGTTGATGAGACTGAACCAAACCTTTAATGTCCTGTTAAACCAAAACAATGAGCTAAAAGACACTAAAAAATGTGTATTAGGGCAGGCCAACTGACACTTTAATTATAAGGAAGTGTATAATTGTTTACTTATGTTTCTAAAGTACAATAAGGTCTTTATGAAGTCTGTGACTTGGGACAGAAGGAGAGATGCAGAGACAGTCTGAAGTGTAGAGAATGATTAAAAACAGTGGATGTGGGAGCTGAACAGGAAGTGGAAAGAGGCAGGAGAGGTGGAGGATGTGACCTGATAGAGGTGGGGGCTCTCTGGTTATCAGCTGGACACTCCGTGATTTTCCTTTTACATCAGCACTTTACACAGAGCTCTCTACTGCTAAGTTTTCCCATGAAACATGTTCTCTCTCACACACATTATGTTGTTAGGTTCCAGTTCAGCTAATAAAATAGCATGGACGCAGGTGACTCCGGGATTTACTGATGTCAGATGACTTTTCGAGCTTACTTATTTTCAATATGAGAGTAAAGAGGTATTCTTGTTTGTTTTTTTTACTTTTAACATCAACCTTGCCCAGGGACAACAGAGGAAAAATGTGTTTTTTTCTTGATAAATAAATTATATTTTAGTTAGTATCAGAGATATAGGGGCCCTAAGACTGCACAGGCTACAATTTTTAAGACTGAAAAATCTCATAACTAGAGAAGAGCTAATAGGCTGGGTGATATTGACAACAGGAATTATCGGAGCATTTCTTGATATTGACAGCTGACTTCATGTTATATTTACTTAAATACTCAAAAAACATGTTAAAAAGATAACCGTATCACATGTTTTTATTTTACGGTTCAAATAAGATCCTATACATTTCAAAACACACTATGTTATAAAGTATGTGTATGTATTTAAGATTGCATATAACAGATCTGAGTCATTCCGATTTTTGATGATGACTTCAAGGGGCGAAGGGTTATGTAGGATCTGCCTCTAAAACACACACACAAACACAGATCCTTCACTACAACAACACCACATCCAGCAGTAGACAGACATACCGCATGAGAAACTGAAGCACATCTTTGTCTAATGGCTGAAAACAGAGAGAAGAAAACATTCATTTAACTCTCCGTTGTCAAAACATTCTTGAATTAAGCTTCAACAATAATGTGGTTGTAGCCTACTCATTAACAACTAAGGTGGTGATTAAGACTTAACTTTCTACTAAAGAATTATGATCACACCTCCTTCATATGCCCTCATCAGTTGTTTAATCAAGTATTGGCACATGGGTGCAATCCAGGAATATCAGCATAAATAAATAATAAGTATAGCCACATGATAACAAGATTTTGGACCTGCAATGATTGATCAATAACACTAGATATCTACTGTCACTTTATCAGATTGATAATGCACAATCGACCCGTCACTTTTCCTAAAATATATTTACATTACGTTCTGTTTCTGTTTTGTTCGATTATACCCGGTTTCGCTGCTGAGATTGGTAACACGCCAAACTCCATTTAAAACTGTGTCGATTTAATGTTGTCTTGCTTATATATGATAAGATAGCTCTGGTAACATATTTTCTCACCGTTAACATATACTCGCTTTAATTCGGCATATCGTTACATTAACACCCTTTCTAATAAATATATGCTCAAGACATGTTTCAATAGTCTATAACGTTACTAGTAAAAAAAAAAAATACTCTGCGTGGAATGAAGATTTGTGTCTGGTTTTCCACAAAAAAAAAATTAAATTACATTTTAAATGATTGCTAAATTATTTAAATTGAATCTACTCCTACTCCCTCATTAAAAAAGAAATCTATAAGCTATGAATATGATATGTCATATCTCAGTATGATTTCTGCTTCACTCACCCTCCAGTCTCGGCTCCTGAATCCACGCAGTCATCGTCTGCTGAGGTTTTCTCCATCTCAAAGGCTCGGCTGAACAGCAGTTAGCTGCATTGTTTCAAAGTCCCGAGGTAACGAATAAGACAGGGGCATTTAAAAACACGGTACGGTTTAGATAAGACAGTTACATGAACGAGCAGATAGTCTGAATGAGCCGGTTTCTAACTCCTGACATGCGATAAGCTGTCTGGTTAACTAGTTGGAGCCATAGGTTGGAGCAACAGGCGACTGACTCACTGTTCTCTGCGTCAGCTGCGCTCTGTGGTGATGCCTTCTGGAGCAGTCGGAAATCTGAGTACTAAAAGTGGCGCGCACATGCGCAAGAGTGGTAGGCCTAAATCAGAATGTGGGAGGTTGATTTTGATTTTAAAATAATAATAAAAAAATACTCAAGGCAAATCAGTACACATTTTTAATAATTAGATGAGTCAAAATGTTACTTTGTAAATGAAAACATATGGTATTTTTTTAAATATTTGTTAATAATTTATTGACTTGCCTTGTGTATTTTTAGTTTTTTTTAGTTTAGTTTTGTTTTTAGTTATGTTAAGTATTTTTAATTTTTGTTCCTTTAAAATTAAATCTTAAAAAAAATAATTGTGTCCGAAAAGCTTCATAGCAATGAGACGTTTAGATGACAGATATATTTATTTTATTAGAGCCAAAGGATAGCCTAGCATTGTAGTAAGAATAAAAATGGTTTCCCTTAAGTGTAGATAAATGGTAATTATAAAACAAAAAGAACGAACTCTGCTAAAAACCATAGAGGTGATATTGGTATTATTTTCTAGTGTTGCCTATATTTCATTTCATTCTTACTAGAGCTTTAGGGGTAGTGACTAACCAATGAGTTTGCCAAATGTGTCTTATCCGACCAACTGTTATAAAAAAAAGCTCCCAGCTTTGTTATAATTTACAAAACCAAAACCAAAACAAATCATTAAAGTATCCATGAGATGGGGCTGGTAATAGCACGTGAAGGTAACATTAACAAGTGTGCTACTTTGGCTCCATCAACAGGGTGAATGAGGTAATGCAGCATGTATTCCACCAGAACTTATTTCAGGCAGGCCAAGCAGTCATCACATTTCTAAACGGCAAACAATGCCGTTCTGTTCATGTAGTAAACATACCTGCTCAAAGACCCGTGTTGTAAAAACTATGGTTTCCTAATCATTGGACTATTAAATTAGATTATTATTCTACCTTTGTACAACAGAAAAAAAATGATATTATGTAAATTAGCAGTCTTATAATATCATGAAAAGTGTGTCACTTTGTTTAGATTACAGCTTGTGTACAGTTGTGTTCTGCAAGTGTGCAATCAAGTGATAGAAATAAAAACATAATAAATTAACATAATGGGTGAACATATATTGATGGTATGTTATAGAGATAATAGACTAAAATAATATACTGTAGCCTAACTATGTCTTTGTAAACAGCCCTTAGACAATAAATTAAAAATCCCCTTTGCTATTTTTGAGTGTTGAAGAAGAGAAAAATATACGGCATTATTATTCTTAATAGTGTATTATTATTGCCATTATTATTATTGTTGTTGTTATCATCATCATCATCATCATTATTACTATTGTTATTATTATTATACTTTTTTTTTGCAGAAAATATGGAGCGACAACGACGTGACGTTGGAAATCATGACATCATCTGCCCGCGCCACACAAAGCGCGGAGGCAGACAGAGGTGGCGTGCACGTTGATGTTTTTATGAATTAGCTTAGCTAGCTGCAAGACAGATTATCATCATCATCGTCCGGATAGCTTACTGAACTCAAAAATGTCTGTCACCGAGATGTTCAATTATATCCAGGGCTTTCTGAGCGCCGACCAGGACGTCAGAGAGGTATGAATGGACAGCCCGCTGCAAAGCTGCACACAATATTAGCTCTCCGAGACCGTTAGCTAGCGGATAACCGGAGCCAAATCCTGTCAACACACATCATATATTTTTATTCCAGAAACCGCACTATAATGACCGAAGTCTTGTTTATTAGCCAACAGCGCCTCCAATGATTGATTACGACATCTAGCCGTCTAACGTTATTTTATACAGGTTGGTAAAATAGGTGTCACTTTTCCTAAAATATTTTCGTCGAGAACGCTAACACGCAAATTCATCTAAAATATGGTCAATTTAATTCTGCTCCTTATCTGACAAGTAAAGGTGTAAACATTTTTTTTACTGTTAACGTAACGTTATGGCATTACTCGCTTTAAATCGGCCCATGAAAGTACACAATGTTAAGTTAATTAAAAATACGAAAAGGTGTCAATGGTCCATTACAAGTGGGGTTTCTATTGTTGACCTGATCCGAGTTGGGTATGTATCTGGTAATAGAAAATACTTTATATTGGATTAAGAAAAAGGAAGAAAAAAACAAAAAACACTTGTACTTGTACTTTGTTTGTAGGATATCCGTAAGGTGGTCCAGACATTGGAGCAGACTGCCAGAGAAATACTAACAGTACTCCAAAGTGTCCACCAACCATCTGGATTCAAAGAAAGTGAGCAATTCACACAGTATACACTGTTCTGACGGGCACTGATGGAATGATGTTTGCCTCTCCAATTTACACTTATCAATTTTAAAATGAATCTTCTCCCCCCCCTCTTTTCTTTTTAGTTCCCAGTAAATGTGCAAAGGCACTGGAGTTGTTCTGCACAGTCAGGACACAAATTTGCAACCTCAAAACAAAATTTCCTGCGGAGCAGTATTACAGGTAGGAGCCACTTTAACAAAAGTTGCAGTTGGCAGCTTTAATGATGATTAATGATTGGAAGGGTTGTCATAGGAAAATTTACATTTTTATAGTTCATTCATACAAAGTTAATCTGCAGAAATGTGTGTATGTATCTACCCAGAAATGAGTGGATTATTGTGGCCAAATAAAGTGAAGTGTTTTATCTCTCATTCTCTGACTTGTTTGATCCCGCTTTAGGTTCCATGAACACTGGCGGTTTGTGCTGCAGCGCCTGGTTTTTTTAGCAGCCTTTGTCGTCTACCTGGAGACTGAAACTCTTGTGATTCGGGAAGAAGTGGCCAAGATACTCGGCAGTAGGTATCAGTTCATGTGTTAGTGTGTAACTGTTACCAAGGAAGGCAGCTTTACTCTCTTTTTTTTCTGCCCTCTTCACCCTACAGTTGAGGTGGTGCGTGAGAAAGGCTTTCACCTGGATGTAGAGGACTACCTGGCAGGTGTGCTGATCATGGCCAGTGAACTGGTAAGTCTATTGTTTGCTATGATGTTACATCAAGAATATATACTAAGGCAGACAGAAAGACACATTAGAGTTCCCCTGTGGTCTGGAGTTCTTAATGGTCCCCTATACGCTGTGCAATTTTGGGATTTAGCAGATTAAAGTTGACAGTCAGGAGAGACACTTTAAATATTTGGTTGTGAATTAGAGCTGGGCAATATATCGATATTATATTGGTATCGTGATGTGAGACTAGATATCGTCTTAGATTTTGGATATTGTAATATGGCTTAAGTGTTGTCTTAACCTGGTTTTAAAGGCTGCATTACAGTAAAGTGATGACATTTTCTGAACTTACCAGACTGTTCTAGCTGTTCTATTATTTGCCTTTACCCAGTTAGTCATTATATCCACATTACTGATGATTATTTATCAAAAATCTCATTGTGTAAATATGTTTTGAAAGCACCAATAGTCAACACTACAATATTGTTGCGGTATCGATATCGAGGTATTTGGTCAAAAATATCGTGATATTTGATTTTCTCCATATCGCCCAGCCCTATTCTCAATCCAAAACGGTGATCTTCAATCACGCTGTTAGACACGTCTACCGGCGGTCGATTTTAGAACTTTGCCAAAATCCTGACCGTGTCATAAATTTAGGACAAAACTCTCATAATTTGACTGCTGCCGTGACATAAGTCTACAAATGAACCAATCGGAACACGGCATGAATTGACTGACCAACCTGAACATCCAAGATTGCTGTTAGTTCACAGTGTCTAGTGCATTATACAGCTTTCTAGTCCTACAATAAAATAATAAAATGACAGTGCCACAAAATTATGATTATAATAGTTAATAATGATTTCAATAAAAAAAACAAAAAAAACAATGGAACCTTGTACATGTAAGTTGAGTAACTCTGAGTTTAATTTGTGCTGCTGTTGTTTCTTCGTCTAGTCGCGGTTGGCAGTAAACAGCGTCACAGCAGGAGACTACACCCGGCCGCTCCGCATCTCCAACTTCATCAACGAGCTGGACTCTGGCTTCCGCCTGCTCAACCTGAAGAACGACCCGCTGCGGAAGCGTTACGACGGCCTCAAGTACGACGTGAAGAAGATCGAGGAGGTGGTTTACGACCTTTCCATCCGCGGGCTGGCCAAGGAGGGCGAGACTGGCGGGGACAAGTAGAGCTCGGAGGCTGCTGCACCTTTACCCCGTCTGGAAGGCAAGACCCAGGGATCTACCTGAGGCTCCAGCAGCTGAGGACAGGGTGTGCGAGTGTGCGCGCGGGTATGAGTGTGTGTTTGTGCGAATGCATGCATGAGAGGTGCTTTAGATGGATGGCAGTGTGCCAGAAGGGTTGGGGGGGGGGAACGTTAGCGGAGTTTGACACCCTCGTTCAAAACCGAAGGTTCAGTTTGTTGCTGGTTTTTGGAAATCTGTGTTCTCGGCTTCATCTTATTCATCGTTATTGTTTCGCTGAGTCGGTTTTGCAGCTGTTCCGTCTAATTTGCAACAGTCGACGTGTTATTATAAGGTGATATTATATTGATGTTTAATTCATTGGAGAAGTCGGGCGGAGATTGCTCAGAGTGGAGTGTTCCAGCCGCACACAGCTTCTTTTTTTCTGGCTGTTTGTGTTTATTTGCAAAGTGAAATGTGTTCACCAGATCCGCCTGGTGGTATTCCTGAAGACTCTGTGTTATTGCACCCAAACAGATCCAGGAGCCTCGTTTATAAAGGGAAAAGTTGACGCAAAATGATGCTAACAACCAAATACGTTTTTACAGCATTCTTGCCAGATTTTCATCATTACGGACTTTCATAAGAAAAGCCTCCATTTGGATTTTGATCATTATCCCCTAACCTGCATATATACCTAGTTTTTATGTTTTTATAAATGAGGCTTCAGGAGTGGTAGTCAAAGGTAAAAAAAAAACCATTTCACTTCACGTGGCATAAAGCTACTCTAAGATTCCTTTTTTCATGTAATTGTTTTTCAACAGCAAGGAAACCTTGCAGAGCAGTGCCAATGAATACAGTATGTCTGTTGAGACATTTTAATATTTGTTTGTCGGGTGATTGAGCTTTCTCTGGAAATAGTCAGTATATCATGTTCTGCATGTGATGTTTTCCTTTTTTTTTTCTACTTACAAACATGTCGTGAAGGTTTGTTTCTATTGTTGGCATCCATGCTTCTTTTTGCTTCTAGACTGTAGTGGAACTGGGTTGTCTTCTAGAAAAAAAAAGTTCACTCTTTCCATCTTGTGCTTTTTGTTTGCTGGAGTGTTAAGTGCATTTCACTTGTACTGTATGTATTCTTGTCTTTGAATCAGTTGTCTTTAAAGATGCTTAAAATGACTGTAAATATATTTCTACACTCTACCTTTCCAGCTTCATCAGACTTTACAAATGAGCATTTTGCACAGAAAAATACAACAAGCAAGGTCGTGTTTAAAATCTTTTAATATAATTCACAATATATTACATTGGGAAATAATACATTGGGTCTTTCAAACGAGGAAACAAAAGAAACTGTATGCAATTCAGCAGGCTTGGTTTGTTTTCTACATTTTGAAAGGAATAATCTGAAACAGCATCCTCTGACAGCACAGGAGTATTGGTGTGGAGTTGAGCAGCCCTGCCCTCCAAAACACAGTGATTTTGCTACCTTTATTAGTGCTACTTCATAGCCAACGTAAAACAGTATCAGTCTTAAATAGTGGTTTTGGTTCGATGACTGCGTTGTCTCGACCTGCTGAAATCAGCTTTGGTCAACTAGGTTCCTTCTGGTATGAAGAATTGTAAATAAACAAGACTGGGTAACATGCTTTTGTTATACTGGAAAACTTTTAATTACTGATAATAATATTAAAGTGCATTAAAGAAAATAAAGCCTTCATAAATAAAAACAGGCAAAAATAAGAGGATCAGGTTATCACATATCAGCAACCAGGGACTGTCAGAGGAATAATTATATTGCCTGTAAATTGGTCTCAAGTGCCGACAGAGGGCAGTCTAGTCTGTCTGTCAGAGATCAATGCTACTGTGACAGGTTGCAAATATTTCAGTATGTTTTAGCGTAACAGCAATGACATACCAAGGCACAACAGCTCATCGCTAGGTCACATAAAGGTAAAACTGTGTCATGACGAGATGGTTGAGTCAGGTAAACAGGGTTTTCAAACCTTTATCCCAAAATTGCTGAACATATTTCATGTAATCGTGGCAACTTAATGGCATATCTTTGCTTTATAGGGTCATGGGAAGAGGGTGGGATTATATAGGAATAGTGACATATTTCAAACCTATTTAATTGCTAATTACAAACTGACAGTAATTTTATTTCAAAATTGCCAAACATTTGCTTCTTCCAATTTATCAAATGTTGCTTTTCCCTTTTCTGTATAATCGTTACTTAAATAACTTTGGGTTTTAGACTGTTAGTCAAACAAAGCATTAGAAGACTCTTGTTAGGGGTCTTGGAATTTGAGATTTCCATTTTTCAATATGTCAGACATTATTAGACCAAATGATTAAATCCGATAAATCAATAATGCAAATAACTGCAGCCCTACAGCTAGATCAAACATACATCAATACACCTGTTCTGTCCCATGGCCCGGTCTATGTGACCCTACAGGAAGTCCTGAACACAAGGTTGAAAAACAGTGTTTGACTTTACCTGTGTGACATGATGTTAACAGGAAACGGTTAAAGGAGACTGACTAGACTTGTCACAAACTGCTTTCATGGCACTAATTGATCGTAACTCCAGTTCCTTTGTGTCAGGATGATGTAGGGAAGCTTTAAGCCATGAACATGATTAGATTTGAGACTTGAGTCTGCCACATGAAACTCAGGAACACCTGAACGCCAAAGGGAATCTTGGGAAATTAAACGCATGTACAGTAGCTACTTATTTTGGAATTGGCAGAGATTATTGCTGTTATGTGAGTTCTCATTTAAAACACAGTGATACAGGAGGTCTGCTCAGCCTGTCAGAGAGGCTCTGCTCAACTGCATCTCTGGCAGTGAAAGTTGCTGTACCGCCAACGTACAGTAGAGGGCGGCACACAGACAGTAGAGGGCAGTGACAACCAACAGAAACCACTGAACAAAGCTCTCGAACGCATCTCCACCACTACATACCAAAAACAAATGTTTCCCTACCCACCGTCTTGTAAAAAAAAAAAAAAAAAAATTACATTACAATTTTTCTTTTTGCAGTCAGCCATGTTCAGTCATGCTTTTTAAACACACACTCCTTATTTACTGAAACACAGCTCTCTTTCTCCAAGAGCAAACTGTCTTTACAATCAAGGCTGACAAGCACAGCCCATTTTTTTTGGTTGTCCAAGAATCTGATATTTTCAACGACTTGAATCTTCACACACAACTTCATGACAGTATGGCGCACTTACAGCTTTGTAAGAAAAAAAGTGCTTTATCTTCCGTTTACTTTGAGAGCGATTTTTTTTGTACTGAAATCTAACATGTTTTAACAATGCCGTTACTCCGAAATACTTCTTGTTGCCAGTTTAGTTTTGCAGTAGAAGGATTCAGGTTATTTACAGTGTAACAAAAGCCAGGGGATGGTTAGTCTCAGGAGCGGGTCTGGTTTGTGTTGATCATGATGTTAGGCAGAGCATTGCGTCTTTTCCTCCAGGTGCCCAAGTCTCGAGTATATCTCTTAATCTGATGGAACCACTGCTGGGTGCGAGATTTGTCCGAGGCGCGGAAAACAAAAGACTCCCGCCGAATATCGAGCACCTCGAAGGTGTCCTCACAGTCCGGATCTGTCGACACCACGCAGTTTCCCAGACGGATGGGCTCTCTCAGCACTGTGAACTTCCCGCTGCTCTTGTCCTTGATTATAACCAGCACTCCGTCTCTAATGCTGTCACCACCACCTTCTCCCTGATCCCCCCATGCCCCCAGGTCGGTCCCCTGTCCTGGGGCTTCACCAGCTCGCTGTATCCTCACCATCAGCAGAGTCTGGACATTTTGGAACTTGAGGGCCTTGGTGCCCTTCTTCACCCACTGACCATCTGCCGGCTGGGACAACTGGAGGGGTCCCTCCATGACAAATCGTGTGTTTTCTCTTGCCCAGCCCACCGTCTTCATCGACACCTCTCGCATCTCAATGTTGATGACCTCCCGGTTTTTGCGGCTGTCGCGGCGGAACGAGCGGAGGGACCAGGTGACGCCGTTGCCCTCCTGCTTGGTCTTCATGTTGATGTGCTCCAGATGGGATTCGACCCGGCTCTTGGCCTCACGGAGACGCGCATAGTCGGGGTGGCATTCGGAAGTGACCTTAATGATGCGGCTCAGTAGAAGCGGGTATTTAGTGACACGCTGGAGGGGCGCCATGAGGAAGGAGCGCAAGTTCATACGACGCAGTGCTGTGTTGTCATTCTGGGAAACATCCAGGAAGATTCTAAAAAGACAGAACGAGAGACAATGAAGTTGAAAACAGAGACATTCTGTGCATGTCCTGGGAAAACTCTTAAGAAGCTGATTAATGGGAATCACAGGACAGCCTGACTCATGGGTGAGCTGTAGTTCTGTCTAACAATATGAATCATTGCAGCTCTCCTCTCAAAATAGAACTTCTTCTGAATAAGTGATAAGCCGCTGTCTTCTCCATTAAGATTAATTATACAGAACAGTCGTGGCAGGAACTTGAGAAAGCTCCCAGAGTAACTTTTCCATCACAAAACATACAACACACAACACACACACACACAAAGAATCCTTATAGGCTACTTTGTGTGTACCTGAGCAGCTCTTTCTCCTTCTCCAGTGTGTTGAGCAAGTTGACCGAGGTGGACTGCTGCAGGCAGTAGGTCTGGAAGGCAGGCAGCATGTTGACGAACTCCAGAAAGATCTCTCCTATGTACACTGTGAGCAGATCCTCATCTCCCTGAGGTCAAACCACATGAGAAAATATGGTCAATGTGCACCTTATTTGTGTCTTAAGTCATTGTTGTCCATTATATTTTTGTTATTCTTTTTAACTTTCTTTTTCTATATTTTTTGCAAACAGAATACAAACATCGCAGCAATGGATAATAGATACGTCAATAGAAAATATACATTGGAGAAAGGCAAGTGAAATTGCATACGATTAAGTTAAGTTAGAAATAACGGAACAAACCAATGAAGAGAAAATTAAAAAAAAAAACAACAGGTAAAACAAATATATATATATATATATATATATATATATATATATATATATATATATATATATATATATATATATATATATATATATATATATATATATATATAAATATATATATATATATATATATAAATATATATATAAAAACAAGGAAACTTGATGGGGGGTACGAGCAGGTCACCGGAGACTAACAGTATCCTTGTTTTCCCTAGCCACAGTATATCACAAGCAAGGAAAGTTATCACCTCTTTGTGTAAAGTATGTGTCCCATTTTCCCCAGAAGGCATCACCTTTGTCCTTTTTCAGTCTTAGACTGAATGTGTTACGCTTCATGCAATGAATGTTTTTAATTATAACTACCTATTGGTCAATAGTGGGAGGTTCCTTGCAGAGCCATCGCCTTGTTATGGCCTTTTTACTTGTTGCCATACTTTTTCTTTTTTTTTTTAAAAAGGTATTGTTGTCCGTTATTGAGTCGAAAACATCTGCTGGGACAGTTAAATGTGTTCAGCCACCAAGCATTATAAGAATGCCAACCCAAAAGCATACACCAAGCTCAGCACAGCAGTGATAGGGGAGTTTAGCCTCAGAGGCTACAGGACAGGTCAATGCTGGGGTGGAGGAGGTAGGGCTTATGAAATGCTTTATGAACAGCAAGTGATGGCTGCAGTTACAGCAGACAGTGGCTTTCAGGTAGGGCAGGGTACCGAATTCAATACTTTTTAGACACCGACCGAATTGCCTCTGAAGTATCAAGTATCAAAAAATGCCTCGTCATTCAACACCCAATTTCAATACCTAAGGAGTAAATCTCGCAGCGTCAGTGTGTCAATAAGCATGCAGCATGCTTCTACAAAGATCTAATAATGCTGGTGATTGGCTATCTAACGTTACACGTCTTAGAGACCTGCAGAAAAAAAACTCTACGTTACACATAGAGACGGGCTCACGTAGTAGGAGCTGAATAATAATAAAAAAAAAAGAGTTGTGCCGTAATGTGTAATGTTGTAATTTCTTTTTGTTTTATAAAATTGGTATCGAAAAAAGTGTATCAAAGTCACGGCATTGGTTTTGGTACCGGTATCGAAGACTTTTGATCGATACCCAGCCTTACTTTCAGGTGGACAGTGAAGCAACAGGCATGCCAAGGCAAAAGAGTGACCAAAATATTACAACTGGTGCATTAGATATACTGTGTTGCAAGACTTTTTCTAGAAATTACTGTGAGTATCTGGATGGAAACAGACACATTTTGTACTAGAATCAAGAAAAATGACAAATTGACAAAACAATATCATCATAAGGTCCATTTAGTAGCTATTTTGGAACTTCCACTGTATCAAACAATCGTTATCAGACGGAGTTTACCCAGTTGTCATGGAATTATATTTTCTGAGCACTTTAAGGACTTCTTGTCCATGTGGGCTTAAAATGTGGGCTTTAATGTGAGATTAAAGGTTTATTATCCACTTTGGAAACAGCATTTGACCAAACAATCTTATCACAAGGTCCATTTAGTTCTGTTCTGGAGCGGTTCTGGTTTCCAAGGTCAAGAATGACATTTAATTCTCATGAAAAATGATCAAGAGAAATGAATCAAGAGCAGAGGTGGGTAGTAACGAGTTACATTTACTTGAGTAAGTTTTTGAAAAAATTATACTTCTAGGAGTAGTTTTAAATCACTATACTTTTTACTTGAGTCGATTTGTGAAGAAGAACTGTACTCTTACTCTGCTACATTAGGCTACAATGAGCTTGTTACTTTTCTTTTTACCTCGTTAATATTCTATGTGTCATTGTTTTTATCCTCCCCGCGTACGCCTCATTTTAATGTTTTATTTTGACAGAGAGAGAGAGAGACTTCCGCTAAAAGGCTCTACCACGTGACTGTGTTTCACCAATCAAACGTAATTGTGCAGTCTCGTCATGTGACCATACTCAATCTCAGCGGCGGGAGATTGCGGCTACTCTACCCACCTCTGATCAAAAGAAATTGTAAAACAGGCTGAAATAGACAAGTTTTATTTAACTGTTAAGAGAAAAATCCGTTGTCCCTACTAGGACTTGCTCACCGAGGTCAAAGTGTAAATTTTTGAGTCAGACGCCGTTGAGATTTTGAAATCTTGGCTTAAAACCTATATTTTTTCTCCTTTTTTTCAAATGGTGGGGTAAACACTACTTCTATTTGACAACTAGTAAAGTTGATTCCTATTAACATGTTTAGAGACTCATTGGGTTATGTTGCATTACTAAGGGTGTCACAATTTCGATTTTAAATTGAAATCAATCAAAATTAAATTACAATCTTGAATATCGAATAAAAAAAATGGAATCGTCGATACTGCCACGCCCCCATGTCACAACCGGTCGGCTTATCAAGCGGAAAAAAAAACACGTGTTGAAGTGCTGCGAGTCAGTCAACCTCCTGTAACTTAGTCAGTCAAAAGATAGCATGGCAACTGCAGATGCTGGAGACCCATCGACACAACTTGAGCCCTCTCCTCAAAAGCCACAGTTTGCAAGCTGTGCTATGTGCGTGTACCACATTAGCCTAGCAGCTAGCGGATATTCCTTCTGCTTATAGCTTTATCCCAACAAAACCGCACGGTTGAATTTCAGCCTGCATGCATGTTTTGCAGCCTAAACAGAGCAGCATATTGGTTATATTAGAGAGAGCAACAAGTTAGGAGACTGCCCGAGTCGCCCTCTTTGCTAATCGGTCTGCTCAGCTGCTGTGCTGGTTCGATGGTGTTTTCAGCCCCCAACTAAGCCTTCAAGGCAGTACTGCCGTTGTCTTCAACCATAACCATTGCCTTATCCATAGACAGTATATAAACTGGACAAAGAGATCCCTTGTCTCTAGACGGAGACCAGTGAAGGATATTAGAAGCACTTTTCCAGTGATGGCTGAGCATTACTGAACGCAGCGTTACTCAATTATTCCCAATCTTACAGAGACGGAGAGCGTAGGTGTATGTTAGGAGATAACATGGGCACAGGCTAATTATTGCTAACTAAAATGCTAGTTAACATTAGTAATTAAACTTAAACAGCGAATGTAAGTCGAAACTGCCTGCGAGCTTCTCCTGTACTGTAATTCCTCTACTATGCGACAGTAAGTCGCGTGGTTATGACACAATCGTTAGCATATTTTTACAAAAACGTCTGCTACGGAGCCATAACGTGAGGTACAAGGTAATGGAGCCTTTTATACATTGTCGTGTTTCTTTAGAAATAAAAAATAGACAAATAGAGTCTTTAAACGCTTCAGATGTAAAGTTATTCGCTGTCAGTGTGACGTCAAAATGAATGTCAGTCAATTGAATGCTAATGGCGATGATGGTGAGCGTTTGGTATAGGGCTGAACGATTAATTGCATTTGCGATAATATCGCGATATGTTAAAACGCGATTTCCTAATCGCAAAGGCTGCGATTTGGTCTCGATTTGGTGACTGGCGAGAGCAAATCAGTCTGCAGAGAAAGCATCAACTTAGCACGCTAACGCTACACTGTACCTTGAGCTGATCTCTGTCATTCAAACACTTCTGAGTTGAAGTTTAAAACTTTTACAGCTATTTTAATAAAATGAAGGGTTTTGTTCGGGCTCGAGTCCATACATGCAGTTAATGGATACAGGCACGCAGAACTGAAGGCTCGGTTGGCAACGAGCTAGCTCTGATTAGCGGTTAGCTCCGGTTAGCGGTTAGCTCCGTTATAAAGATATGGAGTGGAGGAGCTGCCACTGAGAGGGGTAACAACCAGACTGATAAATGACGGTTCGGGGAGCTTTCACAGCAGCGTGGCCGCGGTGTTTCAACGGTTTTATTAGTACAGTTAATCCCACGGCAAGACCAGCAGCAGCTAACGTAACGATAGCCGCTCTGAGCTAGTGCAATGTTGACGGTGTCATGCACACGGCACGCAACTTCACGAGGGGGAGGGGCTGGAGGCAGCTCCTCTCAGTGCACTGTAAAAAACTACTTGCGTGTGTGTGTGTATGTATATATGTATGTGTATCTATATATACTATATTTTTACTTATTTAACTGTCTAGTGTGTAATTGTGTGTTGTTCATACTATACAATGATTTCTTGTTTGTCTTTGTTGAATAATACAGAAGACAAAGAGCTTAAAAAAATAATCAAATATCGAATTGCAATCGCAATATTTGGGGAAAAAATCGCAATTAGATTATTTTCAAAAATTGTTCAGCCCTAGTTTGGTAGCATCAAAATGGCGCCATAGGAGGTTTGAGTTCTGAAGAGAGGTTTACCCCCTTGGCCTAATCCTATTGCCTTCCAAGCAGTGCTGCCTAGAACTCCGAGTCTGCCCTCAGGATTGTCGGAAAACTTTTTCTTTTTACTTTATTGACAAATTGTCAAGTTTCCATTTGACTGAAGACATGTTATTGTTACATTGTGTTGTTAGCAAATGTTTTAAATTTGACAATGTAATGTGGTACATTGCAAACAAAGGTCAGATATTTTATTATTACATACAAGTCTTTTCTAAAAATGGCATAGCAACCTGTGCTTTAAAAAAAAAGTAAAAATTGAGAATTGAATCGAACCGACCTTAGAATGGAAAATGTAATCGAATCGAGGATTTGGAGAATCGTGACACCCCTATACATTACTGTATAAATAAACTGAAGAAGCTGAATAGTCTTAAATTTGTTTCAATGTTTTAAGAAAATTAGACTTTTTGGACTCAATAACAGACTGAAATGTTTTGTTGCAGTGTTCTGTAGGCAGTTGCACTCCAAAGTGACCAGGTAACTTATTGCTTTTATAAATGTGGCCCTTAAAGGTCCAATGTGTAGGAATTTCTCCCATCTAGATTGAGATCATATATCGCAATCAACTCTGTCGCACCACGCAGTTCAAAGTACGTATTACAGCTACGGTAGCCTTCACGCTTCAAAAAGCCGGTCTCTTGCTGTTTTCAATCTCCTTTTTCTTTTTCTGGGCGAAGAAGAAGACTCCTGTTCCTGAAAATTGGATTTTGAATACGTGTGGTCCTCCGTGTTTCCTTCTTCAAACTTGCCGGGGCCGGGAAGCTACGATACCCATTAGCAGCATTACCAGCACCTGTGAGTTTATCATGTGACAGCAAAAACGCAAAATCGGAGCAGTATGTCCTGTATGTCCCTTACCGGCTAACGCATTTCAAGATGGCGCATGAATATGGAGCGTCTACCCAAGTTTATGTGATGCAAATGTAAAATTTCAAGCCAAAATTAATACTTGGAATTGATGGTGGCGGTAAATATTCATGAAAAAGGACAAGTTTGTGAACGGGCAACACAGACTTTGATAACGAACAACTAAACACGTTACACACTGGACCTTTAAGGTAACTGATGTAATACCATTAGGTGCTTAAAGTCCAGTTGTGTGTGTGTGTGTGTGTGTGTGTGTGTGTGTGTGTGTGTGTGTGTGTGTGTGTGAGAGAGAGAGAGAGAGAGAGAGAGAGTGGGTCACCTGGTCAAAGGCCTGGTCGATGCTGTCCTGCAGGTGTTCAGTGAAGCGGTCGTTGACGTCTATCAGCTCCTGAACGTTGCTAAACACCACAATGAGCTGCTCAGCAGTCAGCAGCCCAGCACTCTGCATGGGGCAGTAAAACTCCTCCTTGATGATCCGCAGGTCCTCGCCGTAGCTCGACTCGGTGTTCAGAAACTCCAGGATGGCTTCCTTGCGCTCGGTGCGCAGCTTGGAGCAACGTTCACACATGCGCTCTCCTCGCTCTTTGGAGGCGCCGTCCCTCATTCCACAGTCTGGACAGGGTCTCTGGGCCTCCCAGGCTCTGAGAGAGGCAGATGGTCTCTTCCAGGTGCGGGACAGACCCGGGCCAATGCCGCTGTCCACGCGTTCCACCTCGGCTCCCCGGTTTCTTCGGTAACGGCGAGGCTCACTGTCCTCCTCCTCCCGCTCATCACTGAGGCCTACCACTCCGCTGTCGACGCTCAGGCTGCTGATGGTGCTCCAGCGATGCTGCCCGGAGCGAGTCACACCCAGACCCGCCTGGCGCTCCTCACCAGGGGGCTCTGAGCGACCACGAATTGCTGCTGGAGCTGGAGAGAGAGAGAGAGAGGTAGAGATGGTCAGATTCATTAGTGCTCATGATGTTTATGGATTTACTTTGTTATTCACACTGCATGCACGGACGCACGGACGGACGCACGGACGCACGGACGCACACACACACACACACACACACACACACACACACACACACACACACACACACACACACACACACACACACACACACACACACACACACACACACACACACACACACACACACACACACACACACAATTTATAGCCTCCCTAATGGATGCCCATTTAATCTGAACTAGTCATTACTGGTCATGTCAAAACGAAGAAACTGTTATAGATATCAGCTTTCTCCAATAATTTGATCCCTAACCCGGTCGATGACTTAACCTTTGTCCCCCTATGCTTGTCAATACTATTGTGCATGCGTTTAAACCTAAACAGAGAGACTGTAGGTGTTTGCTGAGACAAGGTTTCAAATGTTTTATTTAAACACCTGGCTCATTAAATGGTGCTATCTTAATTATGTATTAATGCACTGGATGAGAATGTTTTGGTACTGAGGGGAAAAAAACTATTTCTGGCATATATATCGGTTTTATTTTAAGAGCAACAAGGTCATCATTAGCATATGCCAGCCATATTGACTGACATTCTGTGGTGTCAAAGAGCTGTTGACAGGGCAGAGCACAGTATTAGCAGGGGAACTCTGGGGAGGTGAGGTGAGGACAGAGTGCAAAGGCCAACATATTCAGAGACAAGCATGACACTAAGTTGCATGAGAGAAACAAAACAAATGCAGCTCTTAACTTTTTGAAAAATGCGAGGCGCTGTAATGTCAGGCTTAGTCAGACATTCATTTAAAATTGAGGGTGATTCATTTCATTTCATTACATTACGTGTCATTTAGCTGACACTTTTATCCAAAACGACTTACAGTTGCTACATATGTCAGAAGTCACACGCATCTGGAGCAACTACGGGTTAAGTGTCTTGCTCAGGGACACATTGGTTGATGTATCGCAGTGGGAATTGAACCCAGATATCCCACACCAAAGGTATGTGTCATATCCACTGCGCCGCCACCACCACCCGCCATTCACCTTCCCTGAAGATTAAAGGGAGATAGGTAGGGAGGAGGAACTAACAAAAAGATGCTAACGAGTTGGGTTATGGGAAATGTACCATCCAGTGTTTTTGTAGCTTGATCCATATTAGGGACTCAAAGTCCAAAATATCTCTCTCTGCTGCTATAGTTTTGGCCATACATCTGTCTTTTGCAAATCCCCAAAATCGTACGGAAGTGAAATACTAAATCACTGAAGTAGTCTATTTAATTTTTAAAGACTATTTTTTGGGCATTGTAGGCCTTTATTATATAGGACAGCTGAAGATGTGAAAGGGGAGAGAGAGGGGGAATGACATGCAGCAAAAGGCCGCAGGTCAGAGTTGAACGTGCGGCCACTGCAACAAGGACTAAGCCTTTGTACATGGGGCGCACACTCTACACTCTGGTGAAAAGGTAGGCTCAAGAAATGATCGATAGCCTAATGACTCATTGATCAAGTGATAAACATGGGCATTCAGGACAAATTCACGACGATAGGCCACACTGCTCATTTTTACCTATACAGCTTGACCACAATTGTGAATGACTTTATTTTGGTGCAAAAAAACATTCGGGTAAACCGGAGAAGTTTGTTGTTTTACTGTAAGTACAATGGATACAATACAATGGATTACATACAGAAAAGCGATCAAACACTGACAACAACAAAGTGACACAGTTGTCAACCATGTGTGTGTCATGTACTCACCACTGTCTCTGTCTCTGTCGCGGTCTCTGCGATGGCCGTGGAGTCGGGCGGCTGCAGCGATCTTCATCTCCAGCTGTTTGCGCTTGGAGGCGTCGGCTGGCATGGGATCGCTGTAGTGGGGCCGGAGACGGCACTCACGCTGCGCCCTCACCGTCTCAGCCAGCTCATAGGCTGCGTCCGAGCTGGAGCGCCTGCAGCCCAGACTGGTGTGCTGCTGGTTGGAAGGATGTGTGTGTCAATCAAACGGTCATGTTGCTATAGCAACAGATGAAGAGGGGCAAAACTCTCCGAGGAGATAAGGTGAGAATGAAGAGAGAAATCACAGCTTGTGGATCTGTGTGTGCGTCTGTGTGAGGAGTTGTCATGTCACCATGTTCGCTGTCATGACATAATTACATAACAAATGTTGGTTATCTCTCTGATCCCAGCTTGTAGAACTGACAAGAATCCAAATTTCGTACTGAGACGCAGCACTAATCGTCTGCCAAGTTTTGTAACGGAGTCTAAACACAACATGGCCACACATCCAGAAATCTGCTCTTATCACAACTTGAAACCACCCAGCCTTGAAGATGAGAGATGTCCCCCTAGTGACAATTCAAAGCATTTCTTTCAAAAAATGTTCTTTAATTTTTTTACATAAAGCAAGGAATTCCCCGACATACTGCAGCATTCTGCACGGACAAACAATCATCACGTGGCTTTTAAAAATCCTTTTAGGGTCTATCAAGCCCCAAAGAGTTGACCTAAGATGGAAAGTTCAAAGGTCATCGCTATGACATGCGACTCCTCACCCCAGATGCATCGACCCATATCCATTGCATTTGATTATATTGGCTTTACATGAAAGATTACAAATTTTGACAGTTTTCTCATAACTAACAGCTACGCATTATGGAAAGGCGCAGGACGATTTTTATCGTCCTATACCAGAGAACAACATGATATACAGCTTGCAGCAATCAGGTAAAATGAAAGAGAATAATTCATGTTCCGTCGAATTATCAAATTGCAGCCCTCGCTTTAGGAATGCAGAGGAAGGGTCCATTGTGGATTCACAGCCAAAGGCAGAGAAAGGCAAGAAGCAAAACGCACCCCGACATCTGATTTCTAAACTACCTATGGCCTTGTAGCATGCAAGCAAGATGTGACTTTGTGTCAGTCCGGCTCCTCTGTTCTGCAGATGCAGAGAGGAGCACAATGCTAGCTGGAACTGAGGCTGGTGTCAAGCTGCAGCCAGCCAGCCAGCAGAGAGGAGTCATGCAGAGAGCAGGAATGAAGCGCTAGGGTACCGGCAGCCGACTGCTGGAGGGGGGCTTAATCCTCTTTTTACTGCAACCTCAGATGTCGAGCTGCTACTGGAAGACAGCGCGCTGCATGCTCGTTCTTGTCTCAACAAATACCTCTGCATCAGTATGTGTGAGTGATGTGCATGTGTGTCGCAGTCCCCTTGCTTGTCCCAGTCATCCTTAAATACCCACAGATCTGTGCGTTTCTGTACACTACGACGAAACGATGAAAAGCGCAGAGCAAAGACACGCACAAGACGACACATTAAAGACATAAAAACATCAAAATGAAAAAGAATCCTTACACATTCTCCTGCATCCACTCTTCCTCCTCCTCCTGCAGGCGTCTCGTCGCCAGCTTCGGCTCTGCAGGCCGTTGCCGACGTTGCCATGGCAACGGCGGAGGGCTGACAGTCGGCCAAGGGGGTGGTGATGTCACAGCCTCCGTCCCGGTCACCTGACAGCCTGACGGGGGCCTCGGCGGAGATCTCTGCACTGCAGCTGGTGGAGAGAAGAGGAGACGACGGTACAGAGGGGGAGAGAGATGGATGGAGAGAGGGGAGGGGAGGGGAGTGAAAGAGAAGGACAAGGGGAAGAAGAGAAGGCAAGGAGAGGAAGAGCGAAATAATGGGAAGAAGAGATGTAGGAGAAGGGAAGGGGGGGGTTGGGAGGATAGAAGTAGGATGTGGGAAAGAGGAAGTAAATGAGGAAAGCGGAAAAGTCAAAGCAGGGAGAAAGAAAACGCAGGAGGGAGGGATGGTTGAAATTATAATTCTGGCACAGTTCTCTTCTTCTTACAGCATCCCTGTCATACATTCTTCCCTCTCAAGCTCACATGCCTCTCTGCTTCCTGCTGTGTCTTCCTCTATTCCCATCACTCACCCTCCTCCTTTTCCATAATCTTTCTACCCCTCAAATCAATGCCTCTCCTCCCTTTTACCCCCACCCCAACCCCTCCTCAGGAGGACAGCAATTAGACACATCAGCTGACATTAACACCTGAACAACAGGGACACTGCCAGTACACAAACACACAAAACCATATAGAGGCATAATTTTCTTCATTCCTTTGTCTGATAAGTGTGGATCCATTCTTGCAGCACACAGCCAGCATGTTCTGAGACAGCCCACAAACACACTGTACTACCACTGTACTAAAATTGCACTGTACTGAAATGCACATACCCATAAGCACAAACCACAAATGCATGCCTGCAGGAATTATGCATGCATTTGTAAGAGCACATAACAAACACATACAGCAGAGACCAGAGGACTGTGCACCCTATAGTAGTCAAATTCTGACCATGAACCACAATGTGCTGGGAACATTTGTTGCAAGTCATTCTCCATCCCTTTCTAAGCCCTCATTTCCTGTTCAATCTCTCTACTGAAAAGGCATACAAATGCCACAAAATAGTAAAGTCGAAGCAGCTTTGTGGCAGACCTGTCTCCCCATTTTACTTAAAGCTGTATTTATTTTGATGGCCACTTGGGGGGAGAGACGACCACCACAACACACACTTCTGACAACGCTTTTTAAAAGATGTTACGGCAAACATCCAGTCGACACAAAGCAACATGATCAGTCATTTGGAGTCGTGCTTCTGGACACCTGATGAATATAAATCTAATATCCAATCTCCTTTTACCTCTGGTTTGGTCTCCACAACAGTGTAGATTTGGATTCAGAGGTGGGGGGGACACATGAGGTCAAAACATTCTTCAAAAACCAAACAAACAAATCCAAACTGTAATATGTGCATGCTATATCCTGCGTTTATATATTTCTATCATTCTAGCATCATTTTACAATGGAATTGGTTATCCGGCTTTCCTAATAAATAGTAGTCTAATAATAAAAAAGAAAGTTTAAAACTCTACTAAATTTTGCAATATTGTTGACAGGTTGTTGTTTTTTAGGAGAATTCTGACTATAAATAATAACCTATGATTTGTTTACCACAAAAACCCAAAGGAGTTTGCAGTATTTTCACAGCCCTGAGTAGTGCCTGTAGATCTTTCTCTCAGGTATAACGTCCACCAATCAGAGAGTAGAGCTGTTGCATCTACACTGTAGCCTGAAAGGCTGCTTGTAAAGCTTAATTACTGAGAATGCACAGATGGACATATCAACATTTTTATCAACATCTCTCCCCTGGATTTTGGCAGCTGGACAGTATGAAGATTCCGTTTAGAGAGATTTTAGTGAGTAAATCAAACTGAATTCTTAAAACGGAGGGGGGGAAAACGGTAAATGTCCCATCAAACCGAAAGTAGGAGCAAAAAGAGGCTATAAAAGCTAATGACTCCATCTGGGTTCCTCACAAAGATTCCTTTCACGTTATATGTAGTCATATTGATTAGTAAAGCTTTAAATGAATGCACCCACCTTTAAATTCTGCTTTCACACATTATTAACAACAGGAACTACATACATTCTATTCATTTTTTTTTTCTAAAACACTGGTGAGCTTTACAGCCCAGCAGACACGAGGGTGAAACACAATATCATTGCAAGAGAAAAAAAACCTACTGTTACAGCAATTTTAGAAGATTATTATATGTTTTACTTAAAATAAATGTGTTTGTGGTTCTTTATCGGCTCAGCGGGTTTAAAAGGCCCAGGGGTCAAAACCCATTATAAAGTCTTAATGTCTGGCTCGCAGAATGAAAGAAAGGCTGTACTGTACATTCCTGAAATATTGACTTTTCCCCCCCAAAGTGGTATATGTAACAAGAGAGGAGATGGCTAGTCTCAGGAGCAGGTGGGGTTAGCGTTGATCATGGCATGGCTTTATGGTTTATCCAACAGCAGCTATACATTTGGTGATATTGGCTCCTGAGTCCTGAGCTTGAATGTAATGTTTCTTGTCATGGCCACGGTAAACAAACTTGTTTTCATCAGTTAAACTGCTGCTGTTACTGTGGCTGCTGTGGAGACGAATGTTTGCATTATCTTTGCCCAATTCCAATCTCTTAAACTGTCCTTATTGCTTGTTTTAAATAGGATTGTAACTACTGTACAGGTCATGTCCATTATTGACCAATCTGTCAACTACTTTTATTTATTAATTGATACATTGTTGTTGGAAATTAGTGACCAATAAATAACCCACAAGCCAAGGTGACATCTTCAAATTGCTTGTTTTGATACAGATATTCAATTTACACTGATATAAAACAAATAATCAAATTACATTTGAGAAGCAGGAGCCAGAGAATGTTTGGATATTTGCCTGCTAAATGACATAAACAATTAACTGATTACTGTCAATCCTTTAATTAATTGTTCCAGCACTAGGTATTAACCTCTGCTATGATATTATGCAGTTCACTACGGCCTGTTATGTATCCTCAAATAACCCTGTGGCGATTTAACACGAGGTCTCATTATTCAAATGCTTCTTACATAACTGTCTTTTCTGAGCCCTGTCCCTCCCAAACCAGTTAAATTGCTGAGCTCTTTGTGGACACGTCAACTTCGCCGTGCACACATATTTCATAATAAACTACAGCAAACCCTGGGAACCTGTACTGGTTTGTGTTACACAAGTAATTACCAAAGCCAGCACAGTACAGATGAAAAGGTGTCCAGATGTCCTATTTAAACTGTTGCCAGTGTGTCAAAAAGGCAGGTATAAATAATGCAGTTTTGATTACGCAGCTCTAAAGCGTCCAACGAGTTTTTCCTGGGACAACATTAAATGCCTTTCCTTCACAGTATGAGCTGTCACATTGCGGGTGATGCATGGGAAGTAATAACCTGCAGCTTAATTCATCAAGGAACCACTGTATGTGATAGATCACCGCTCAGCACGGCACTATGTGACATTGAAATTAGCCCGGCTGTCATTTCCGCTGATGCATATCACTCCAATTAAATATATTTATGAGTGTGCATCTAATAGAGACAAATAAATAGAAACTGTTAGATACAGTGGACACATGCCTCCCTCCACACGCTCTACATAACTGGTGCACCTTCACTGCAGTATACAATAAACTCGGAGATGCGTTCACTTCTATAAAACCCTCCTAGGTGTAATAATATGAATATTACTGAAATAATATAACTAGAGCTGTATTGTGCTCCGTATGATAGTTTGGCTGCAGGATACATTTACAACAAACACAAAGAGATTTATTGGTGAAAGTCAAATACCTCAGGCTGCAGAGATCACACAGAATACAGTCATGTTTAATTAATAAATCTCCAAGTACTAAAATATTCACAGAGCCTCAAGTCAAATTTAAATCACAGGGGGGGCGCGTACGGTGTAGTGCATTTTGGGCGCTTTTTGAACAAAACAATGTTGAACGAGAGCTGCTGGGGCTGTCAATAGGCTCTGTGAGAGGGCTGCATCAGTGCTGAAATGATTAGTTGACTAATCAATTGGGAGAACAGAAGATAAGATAATCGTTTGAATTATTAATCAAGCAAAATACTAAAGTCTGGTTCAAGCTTCTTAAATGTGAGAATTTGTTGCTTTTCTCGGTTTTACATCATCGCCACCTAAAAATATTTTAGTTTTTAGCCTTGCTAACGACATGACCTTAGAGATGGTAATGTGAGTCGTCTTGGTCGAGACTGAAATATATAAACAACTATTAAATGGATTGCCATGGCATTTTATAAAGACATTCAGAGTCTGAGAGGATGAATCCTAATTACATTGGTGATGGTTTTAGTTTTTTTTGTTTTTGTTAAAAAAACTAAATTATTATTGTTATTACTGATCGAATTGTCATTAAATTTTGTACAGAAATTCATGGTCCCCTCAGGATGAATTTCAATAACTTTACTGATCCTCTGACTTTTTCACCAGCTCAAAACTTAAATTTGTCCAATACTTGCCTAAGTACAGCCTCAAAGATCCTTGAGCATCTTGATTAGATAAAACAAGCAATTTAAAGACATCATTTTGGGCATGTTTCACAATTTTGACTATCATAAAAAATAACCTTTAGCTGCAGTCCAAGACTGCCGCTCTGCACTTTCTCATATTGAACATATACACAAAGACACACACACAGCAGTTATTTTTCTGCTGCCTTCATGCAGTCGAGCTTCAGACATCAATCATCCCTTCTAGCAGCGCAGACAAAGGAGCGACAGTCAGTGGAGAATCCCGTCAGGCAGAGAAAGATACCGTCTATATCTCCCATCTATCACAGCCTGCAGAGGGGTGGAGTTGATATTCTTCAACAAGCCTTATCAAGTAGCTCCTCTGTGCTCAGGGTCTAATATTTACAATGCATGGAGGCCTGGACCCAAATGGCACCACAGTGCTGTAAAACACACCCTCCTCTTGTTTGTCCTTGATCAGAATGAACCACAGTGGAGTAAAGCCTGCATTTATTTAGCCAACAGCTGACAGCAAGAGAGAGAAAGAGAGAGAGAGAGAGAGAGAGAGAGAGAGAGAGAGAGAGAGAGAGAGAGAGAGAGAGAGAGAGAGAGAGAGAGACACACACACACACAGGGAAACAGCAAGTCTGTAGGGACGGTGCCAGTCTTCCAGTCTGTCATGCTTCATGCCAGCCTCCCGCCCACCGTCTTGTCTGCAGAGCCAACCCTGTTAGCTCCGACAGCTGTTACCACAATAACTGAGATAAATCGATAACACAACAACGCACACTGGCTTAAACAGATTCGTACACACCGTACACACCGAAACAACAGTCTGGCACTACAAAGCACACACGTTGTGCTCACATACACTTCACTGATAAACACACACACCTCTGCTGCTGAAGGTTGCCACAGGGCTCAGATGATGTGTACAGGATCTAAATTTGGCCAAGAGTTTGACTGGATTTAAAAGCAACATGCCTATTGCTGAAATACTCAGGTCTCATTGCAAGTACAGTGCAGCACAAACAGAGAAATTAGAAATCCTAGATCTTTTGTTCTCATTTTTCTACCTGCAGTAGAAATGGGTTGTATTTAAAGTTGGAGTCACACACAAAGGATTTTCACAACTCCACTTTGGTGGGAGAAGTATTCAGACTTTTACTACTACAAATACTACAGTGTAAAAGTACTGAATTCATTCCTGCATTCCTACTTTTACTTTTGTCAGTTGTCAGTATTATATAATATACACACACAATAATCAATGGTGAAAGTCCCTAAGTACAAACAGTATATTCAAGTACATTTTGGAGTAGTTAACCTGAGCTTTTCAACTGAATGGTACTTCTACGTTATAAATATGACATATTGGGTGATTTTCACTTTTCATAAAGTATGATCAGCAAAATGTACAGTACTTGCATACAATTTTGACTTTTACATGTGATGGAGTATTTTAACCCTAGGCTACATATAATCTTGACCTTTAACTTTAATCATGGTGTTTGTTTTTGTTTTACTTAAGTAAAGGATCTGAATACTTCTGACAATGATAGACACATACACTGCCCTCCTCCCAAACTAACCTCTTCTTGATGAGGTCCAGTGCAGAGCCGATGAGGCCATCCTTCATCTTATAGATCTTGGCGCCGTAGCTGGACAGGTCCGTCCCCTCCAGAAGGAGCGCTGGGCAGCAGCTGGAGGGCCGACCCCAGTTCTCCCTGCTGGGCGGGAAAGGAACTGACCCAGCTGGTTCCAGACTGCTCCTCCTACGCCTGCTGCTCCCATCATCTCCCCCTGCAGCAGGGGCTTTCTCCTGGGTTGAGCTGGCCACGGGCTGCAGGGGTGAACGTGGAGACGGGCCTGTGCGGATGGGTGAATATGTGCTGGTAACGGAGGTGGAGATGGGAGGGCTGCTACTGTTCACAGTGTTACAAGGAGGTCTCTCTGAGGTCCCTCTGCTCATTTCTCCCTCCAGCTCCTCTGAATCTTCTCGCTGCTCTCGGTTTCCTCCACTACAGCTCAACTGAGGGACGGCCCGATCAGAAGGAGATATCTTACGGTCTGATATTCCTGCTTCTTGTGACAAGTCAGCCTCAGATTTTCCAGATACCACAGAACCCGCTGTGGACTCTTTGCTCTGTTCACCCTCTTTCTGCCTCATCCTCTTAAACTCCTCAAACGTAGGGATATGTAGGCGTCCCACAGGGGGTCTGCGGCGCTCCGATGCAGAATCTGATGCATTCCTGTTACCTGCAATGTTGTCTGTTGTGTATGCTGTCTTAACCACTTTTGGGCTGGATGGAGAGCTATGGAGAGCCAGGTTGGGGCTGCTGTTCTGCCGCCGGAGCTGTAGGCGCCTCAGGACCTCCTGCTTGATCTCCTCTGGGCTGGTGATGCGCATTGTGCACAGCGGCCTGGACCCAGTAACTGTTGAATTGACGTGATGCACACCCTCCCGTTCGATGGGTGTAACACCCGGGATCACCTGAGGCCGCAACGGAAGGGGCTTCAGAGGCTCAAGTGATGACCGTGCACTCTGGAGGCGGAGTTTCTCCCGCAGGCCCTTCCTCGCATCCCATTCGTCGACGCCACCTGAAAACAGCAACTGAGGGAAGAGCGGTAGGTCCTTCCTGGGCAGCCCATGTCGAGGGTAAAACGCCAGACTCTCTTGGTTGGGTACAAATCCATGGCCACCCACCATAGATCCATCTGGAGGCCCATCATACCAGTGGCTAGTGGAGGTGTAGCGTAAAATAAACTCACTGTCCACACTCCTGTAGGGGGCGGCACTGAATGCACACAGGCCAGAATCTGCCACAGTGTTCCAGTTGAGGTTCTCCATACTCCTGTAAGGCCTGCCGCCATTGCTTCCTGTGTGGTTGCCAGAGCCCGGCGCCGGCACCTGACCCGGCCACACCCCCAGAGGGCCCTGCCTGCTGGAGCAGTACCTCAGCCCCAGGTTAGTGAGCAGGGTGCTGCTGTTACACCTGGCCATGAGCGGGAAGGGAGCCCCCTGGAGGCCCGGGTAGTGAGGGATGCTGGGTCTGTGTCGGGGGAAGGAGGACAAGGGGTCGGGGGACAGAGGGAGGTTGGCGATGCAGGGCTCCATGTCTATGAGGAGGTCGAGGCAGGAGGCGCAGCCAGCAGGAGAGCCAGCGGAGGCTGCAGCGGAGGAGGTGGAAGGGTAGTCACATGGTGGTGGAGGCTTTACGTCTGGCATGGCTGTGGGCTCAACGAGCAGCCCTCAGACACACTGTCAGCAGGTATGAAGATCTGCAGCCTGCAGGGACGAAGACAGAGTGTGTGATGATAAGATGATAAAAACATATATATATATATATATATATATATATATATATATATATATATATATATATATATATATATATATATATATATATATATATATATATATATATATATATATATATATATATATATATATATATATATATATATATATATATATATATATATATATACATATATATATATATATATATATATATATATATATATATATATATATATATATATATATATATATATACTGTATATAAGCTGTAATTATGTCTGCAAGGTTTAGCCAATTTACTACAAATCACTAGCCTGACGTGGTCATACTCAGACCTCGAATGGCTAAATTCGGCTGGCATGCAGGCTAACAAATCACTTTACATCACAATGTTTCACATTCATTTCTGTAGAATATCAAAATTAATAGCAGGCTGTTGCAGTTGAGCAGTTATATCTGAAACCAGTGAACATAAAGTCTGCATTAGGTGTTAGTCAGTATTATATTATTGTTGCATAGTAGTTTGTGAATGAATTACACAACTCCAAAAACCTTAATCTGTATACTGTAACATACATTCAAAAACATGCTAGCTCCCAAAATGCTTTTATGATGATTTTCTACACAAAATGGTTTCTTTGGTATCTCTCTCAAATTTTAGATCTATGCTGGAATTGAATTTGGAACTTTGTTCTTTGTTTCTAAACAACAGTTTGGATGCACAATTTAGGTTTATACCCAAAGTTGAAAGTCACTAAATTTAGTAACTTCATTTATCCAATCCTGAATCTGAAAGGCAAAGACTAAAGCGGATCTTAAGTCTGAAATTGGCAACGAATTATAATAATAATTCTGCTATCTAAAGCTGGGAAATTATTCAAAATGACTTTTGATGGAATGATATGATTATATCATGTTATGGTTTTACAAAATGTTTAAGAGTTAATGAATGGTTCCAAGCTAATTGTAATTAAGAACTGACTAATGAGTTCACACCAAATAACACTGGCACAAAGTGTACTGCATTCAATATATATTTACTTATTGTTATGTGCAATTGTGTGTACATTTGCCATATTGTGACAATACCACATGGCCCTTCTGTTATCAGACTAGACTCCTAGACCAGACTAGATGGTTTTGGTTAAACTCATAATAGAGCACAGCTCTTATACTTGTGCCATGTGACAGAGAATTGTCAGAAGTCTTCAGCCACAAGGACGATAGCACAGTACACACATATTGGAATATTGGATAACCACAGCTCTGGACACAGAGACACTGTCTGTGATGTGTGCTTCCTTCATCAGAATAATCACATTCATTTTATATAAATGGCACCCTGTCTACCCCCTCGGGCTCTTTTTTTCCTTTCTCTGCAGCAAGAATAATAATAGAGGGATTATTGCCCTGCTTGTCAGGCTATTAAAACATGAGATTAAGAGACAGATACAGAGAGACAGGCAGTGCAGGAGGGAGGAAAAAAGAGTTGGTAAAAGAGACAAAGATGAGACGAAGAGAGAGGAAATGAGTGTGACGTTAAGAGAAAGCGGTAAGCTGAGGAACAGTAATGAAGATAACTGCTCGGCTGTCCGCTGGCGGCCGGCTCTGCCCTTTCCTTCTAACTAATCAGACAGCAGTTGTAGATTAGCCAGGAGCCGAGAGAGCCGGCAAGACAGAACGGGGTGTACTGCAGCGCTTTCTCTCTCTCTGTAATGAGTATGAATAGCATGTCGACCGCCCAACCCAAACAGCCATCATCCATATCTCACATTCTGTCTGCAGCGCAGGCTAACGGCTGTGATTATGAAACAGGGACTCAGAGGGCTCATCCCTGATGCATTAGGAGAATAATAAAACCCAGATCATCTTTAGACTCAAACACTCCCTAATGCCAAAGCACGAACAGGCCGCCGTGCTTCTCTGCAGCTTTGCAGTAATGGATAAATCTCTATTCCTCACGTTTGGATGTAAGCAAGGCTGTGATCAGAGGTAATCAGTAACCTCCAACATACCAAGCATGGTATCCCTCAAATGACATTTGTTAGCGGTTTATTAAATCAATGGTTCCCCAAAACTAAAACCAAGAACATCAATGTGTTGTTTTAAAGTGAAACACTGAGGACTGGAAATTAGTGGAAGTCAAAGGAAAGCAATTCATTGAAAATCATCAACAAGAATCACATCAAAAGAAAAGTGTTACAGAGCTCCATTGTCCAAAAACTATTACAAATAACGAGCCACACTATTGCACTGGGTGACACGTTCCTTTATTACCGTGAACACACACACACACACACTGTAGTTTACTTTTGACTCACACACATACGTATGGTCCTGACAGATCGACTAACGCTTCGTTGGTTTCAGTCTTAAAGCAGGCTTACCCTTAATTATTATCATGGGTTTGCATCATACTGCATGAGATGATTTGTATGGCTTTATTTTATAATCTTCATTATATTCATATTTTGATATCTTTACTGTTGTATCTTTTCTTTGAATTTTGTACTTTGGACATTTGGTCATGTGATGGAACAATTTGTACTCCTGTACCTTGTATTTTAGAAGCTGGAAACTATTTATGGATACAAAAAACAAACAGGGATGCCAGTTTTTTTACCTGACAAATCAGTGTATTTCATCTCATTTATTTAAGAGTCATCAGACATGCTAGCTGCTCTGTGAGACTGTACTGAGACACAGTGGAGCTTTGACTTAAATACTCACATGCTCAAAGAGAAAACATAGCATGCTGATACTAGCTAGCATTAGCCAATTAGCACTAAACAAAAAGTACAGCTGAGGCTGATGGGAACACCCATCAGTATTTTTGGGGGGGGCTCAGTCTGTGGGGACTTAGCTTGGGAACCAGAGGGCCGCTGGTTCCAGTATGGAGCATGGACTGGTATTGTAGCTGGAGAGGTGCCAGTTTACCTCCTGGGCAACGAACTGAACCCCAAACTGTTCGGGGTGCCCGTACATGGGAAGCCCCTTCGCTCTGACATCTCTCCATTTAATGCATGTGTATCGGTCCTGTTTGCATGTGTGCATTTCAGCCCTAGTAAAACGTCAGAAGAACACTACAGATATTACAATTCATCCTGAAGGGGACATGAATGTGTGTTCCAAATTGAATGGCAATCCATCCAATAGTTGTTGAGTTATTTCACTAAAAACCACAAATGTCAACCTGCTGGGATCACTAAAATCATTAGGATTCATCTTCTAGTAAGTGACTAAGACAGTTTGCACAAAATATCATAGATCAATGCGTGGGCCATCCGTCTGACATAGCCATCCAAAGAGCCACTAGTATGGCAAAAAAAATCCAATATATGCAATATTGGATTTTTTTGCATATAAAGTCATTAAGCATATAAAGCAGTCTTGCTCACAAATTGGCAACATTCCCCACGACGATCTAATTAGACCGGAGACATTAAATGCCTACCATGCTATAAACGGTGAGGAAAAATATCTGATATTTTATCATGCATTTCATTTGTCCATTACTATGAAGACCCTGTGAGCTCAAAACCGATTGGTGTATAATCAATATTATGCCTGACTAAATAATGGCTTTTAATATGCTTCTTGCCTTTGCTCTGCATAGGAGCGAATGAAGAATGTTTTAATTTCTATGATCAGTTTTATCATCTTGAAGACCACCTTAAGGTTTCCTGGACTTACTGCATGTGAAAATGACTGAGCACTTGGCCTCTGTTATTCTGTTTGGCAGACACAAATATGTGTGTGCATAGTTTGGAATGGAGAAAAAGTGCTGATATGCTGGAATTGGGCTTTAATTAGCATGAACGTGTGTGTCTGAATAGCAGGCAGCATGCTGCTCAGCATGCCTGTGCCTCTCTCTGCCTTTCTCTGGTTGAATTACTGCCAGTATAAAGGCTCTCTGGAGGTCCGCGCTTTTTCGGCTCCCTCTGTCACCGGAGCTAACTGAAGAATAACTCATCCCTACCAGCAGGACAGTAAATCAGCCTCCATGTCCCAGCATGCACAGAGGCTGGTTTCTCCAGATATGATGGCAGAGTGTGTGAAGTGTACAGCATTACAATAAGGAAATCAATCATTTATGTGTTCGGATTTACTGTCAGTGTCTCCATTATTAACTACACTTACAAACCTCCATCTTAACAAGTCAGTTTGTGTATGATATTGTTCCCTACATTTAAAATGATGTGGCCAAAAGTGTGTGGACACCTCTGTTTTGTGTACTCTTGGCCTCGGGACAGATTTTTTTTTATATGGTTTAGACTAGGCCCTTTATTTAGTTCCAATGAAGTTCAATCTTAATGCTACAGCATACACTGATGTCTTAGACAATAGTATGCTTCGAATTTTGTGGTAACAGTTTCTGTTTGTCCCTTTCCTGTTTCTTCATGACAATGCCCCAGTGCTGAAATTCAGATCCATAAAGAAATGGTTTTCCTAGTTTGCTGTGGAAGAACTTGGCCTGCATAAGGCTCTACTGTTGCTGCGTAATTCTGTCTATGCATAGTTTTATCAGTGTGATCTTATATGTGAGTCAGTGTCTATTTTGCTATCTCTCCTCCTCTCTGACTGGGCAGAGGTTATCTAACAGCGAGCATCGTGTTGCAGAGATCAGGTTTGGAAGAAAATCCTCCTGTTGCAGCCAGCAGTTCCTGCAGTGTGCTGTCTGATCTTCTAAACTTACCCCATTTTAATCAAGCCTCTACACTGCTTCTCTCCTCCTACAGGTCATTGGATCAGATCCCAAAGTCCCCGGCTCCCTCTGCTCAGTCTCCTCTTAGTACAGCGATCTGTCTGGATTTTCCACCGAGCCAGACAGACGTGGCCTTAAGCTAAAAGTAAAGAGAGAAAAAGAAGAAAAAAGCATATCAAACAATGAGCTGAACATAACAACAAACTACCACACAAGTGCTGCTGCCTTTCACTCTGTGAGACAAGGAGACACACAGAGCAACAGAGACTTGAGGCTTGAATAGCAGCTGTATCCTGATACTGTAAAATAAACCGTGTCCTCCTTTCGCAGATTGAATTAGATGTTGAGTCAATTACATAATTAGTGTTTTTCTGTCAGGAGACACTAGCAGATTACATGCATCATGCCAAGAGCTTGGCCACAATAGTTTGTGTGTGTGTTGAATCAGTCACAGGTTTCTTTAAAAACAGCCTGCAGATAATTATTCAGTAAGAGAGGAAACAAAAACTGGTGGTGCCTGCCCAGGAGACCACAGAGGATTTTTTTTTTTTATTCAAATCTAGTTCAATTACTCCTTTTAAATAAACAATAAAGAAAACAATGAAATAAACTAAACTAGACTTTTGTACCTGCTCAATAAATAACATAAAATGACAAAAAATTAAGATAAATTAAAATGCTATTAGATTTATTTTATTTATTTATTTTTATATATATATATATATATATATATATATATATACATACATACATACATACATATATATATATATACATATATATACACATACATACACACACACACACACAGCTGTCGCTGCTAACACTTTATTATAAATAAATCTGGTGCAAATATGTGTTATGAATTGCCCTTTTCAAATAAGATATATGAAACAAAATAAACAGCTTCAGCAGTAAGACACCATCCGTACGCTGCAGTTAAAAAAAAGTTGTTTCCTTAAAACACTGTAAATAAGAAAAACACAAAGTTCACTGAAACCAACACGTTCAAACTCAACGTCAAGATGCAGTTCAAAATATACACTTAAAAAAGGAGAAGTATAAAAGCAGTGAGATAAACAACACAAATTCCACACATAACATCACAGCAGACATGAATGTAATGTAGGCCAGCAGGCCTAAAATAAAACAAAAGAGAGTGAACTGCATTACAGACACAGCTCAGATCAAAGACACTACTCAGACTGAGAATTATGAATAATCAGTTCACAAAAAAACAAACAAGAATGATCCCCACCTCCTCTTTAAACACGACTGCTCCACTAAAACCTGCATCCACCACTTCAACATCTTCAGCCACACAATGAGAAATAAAATGTTGTCATTCAAAGCTCAGATCACGTGTTCTCTGACGTTAATAACCCCCATCTCCCCTCCCCTCCAGGGGATGGAGAGTGCTGTGGCTGCATCATCCAAAGCTTTGACAAGTGACTGTCACTATAGAACTGAACCACCACCTCCCCAACCACACACACACACACACACACACACCCAGAGGTGCTGCATAACTGAGAGCATTCCAGAGGATCCTCCGTTTTGACCATGTTGAAATCAACTTTTATATAACCATTTGAATTTTGCAATAACTGCACTTTTACATTTTGTTTGTCATCAGATCTGTTGATTTAAAAACTTTTGGGTGGGATTTTGAGAGTCTGAATTAGCTCAGTTCTTCAGCTGCACTTTGCCCACTGGGAGAAGTCTCCACTCTTAGCCCTCTTGCACACAGAATAACCCCGCTCTGACAATCCCACTGAAACTGATAGGCTTTTCCGAGAGGGAATGATAAATTGGTAATCGGCACTGACTGAAGTGACCCATTTATTTATTTATTTTATCTCTCTCTTTTTATCCGGCAAGCGTTTAAATCACTGAGCCAATTCCCTGCCGTTCCGGCCCGTTTCATTCATCCCCTCAGAAGTGTTTCTGAGCAGACCGTGCTGATCTGTGTGTGCGAGTGTGTGGGGCTGAATGTCTTTCAGATCCTATATGCAATGGTAGAAGAGGTGATAATAATGTGCTCCATGGTTTTTGACACCTCTAGTGTTCCCTACAGACATGAAGACTCACGCCTCTGTCTGTCTGGTCCAGCTGTGGTGTCTGTGTGTGTGTGTGTGTGTGTGTGTGTGTGTGTGTGTGTGTGTGTGTGTGTGTGTGTGTGTGTGTGAGAAAGTGAGAGAGAGATAGAGACAGACAGTCTTTCAGCCTCACACACCGCAATACTCATATTTGTGGTTCCATAAAAACAGGTAATATAAGAAGTAAACATAATCTGCTCTCTGTCACAAGAATTACTTCTGCATAAACAAACATGTGTGTTAGATTTACAGTGTTGCTAATACCATATACTGTATAAAATATATTGCTCAAATACACATTTGCCACTATACCCAAAAATATATATTTGTATTTCATTGCATGACAATTCTGTTTAAATTCTGCTGGAATTATGCATTTATGGTCAGTCATACAAACTGTAAAAGATGACTTCCCTGACCACGCTTGTGATTTCATTGCTTTTTTGTAGGCAACCATCAAGTATCAAATTTCAGAGCCCAGACTTCCACAAATAAATGACATGCACAGGAAACAACATATGATGTAATAATATATGAAAAAGTTTAACTGAGGCACTGAATGAATCAATTCAGAATATTAACATGAAAACATGCCCAAAAATGATATTTTGTTATTCTGCAAAAGGACTCAACATAAGTCAGAACTCTGTCAGGTAGCATGGTGGTTTGAGTTAATTGTATTTAAACACCCTTAAAACCAACATGGCATGAATATGTTCACTTCCCATTGATGTGTGCTGAGGCTCAGCAGGTGTCTCAATCTGAAGCTCCATGCGGTTTGCCAGAAAGACAGACTAACGTTAGCACAGCTGGAAGGCACAGTAGGAGTGTGACAGACACTGTGAGGCCAAGACTGGAAAGGACACACAGTCAGACAAATGCATTTAAATTAGTCTTTGTACCTTCGATTTAGCCTTCTAGCTACACTGGCCGGTGGTTTCTAAACTAAAAAAAAAATGGACCATACTGTACGCCTTCTAAGTCAAGGCTGGGTGCTGTGTGGTAGTAAAGTTAGGAGGACAGCCGGGCAATGTGACCTGTATGTGTTTGTTGTTGTCCTCCCTTTCTACACTGCATTTTACATCAGGTATGCCACCGAGTCGGATACTAAATTGTCACAAACTAAGAAAACCTTTGACCAAAAAGAAATAAAAAATACCAATGAATGTAGCTTTAAGTTTATTTTAATGTATTGTAAGTCAAGTCAAAGGGAAGTCTTGTGGTAATACTACAAATGTTAGGGTGTGTATGTGCTTGAGTGCATCGACACACTGTTTGCCAGCATGTCAGAAAATGGCAGACTGCTGTCCACATACTGTGTGCTGGCATGCAGTCTGGTCTCAAACATGGCGGCTGCTGTGATATTTCACTTGGCACAACAGCAAGCCTGAAGACGCCGGCCACCGGCAAACACTGAAATACGGCCGACTGGTTTCTCTTTTATGAGCCCCTGAAGCCACAATAACAACAGCCTGCAACAGCAGTGACTTACACTGTGACTGAGGGAGCAGAGAGCGTAAATGTAAGGCGGTGAGGTGAGAAGGCTTGACAGGTGACAAAACAGCTCAGAAGTCATAGTCAACATCAAATGCAAAATGTACACTATCACTGCCTGTATTTAAATCTTAAAAATCTTGCCATTTGCATGACATTTAGCTAATATTACAACATGTCAACATACTCATCCACATCTCAACACTTCACTCCTGGTTTAAAGGATACTCCATCCAAAATCTACTTTGGGGTACATTAATCCCGGTGAGCTGCAGAGACCCCAACCGGCCCCGTCAGACACCGCCTACCAAGAGCCTGGGTCTGTCTGAGGTTTCTTCCTAATAGGGAGTTTTTCCTCGCCACTGTCGCACTGCTTGCTCTTGGGGGAATTATTAGAATTGTTGGGGCTTTGTAAATTATAGAGTGTGGTCTAGACCTACTCTATCTGTAAAGTGTCTTGAGATAACTTGTTATGATTTGATACTATAAATAAAATTGAATTGAATAGAATGGAATTGAGATGGCTGTAAAAAGTTTCTACGCAAAATGTCACCACAGAAACTTTGCAACCCCCAACGTTGACTTGTTTTATGCCCCCAACGTCGACTTCAAGGCAGCGCTGCGACCGTCAACTTGAAGGCTTAAAACACCAAACACCTTTTGCAGTATAATCCACTTTTTCACTGTCTATCTTTATTTTCAGCATTTTGCTACTTATAGTAGTTTTGGCAAAATATTTAGAAATAATTTTGGAAAATCTATAACTGTTTGGAACATCCTGAGCGAGCTTATGTACAGTGATAAAGTGGATTGTGTTACAGGAATAGCTGACTAAGTAAGTGAGTGTGTAAACTAAAATTTCTCTAAAGCACTTTTTAGAACTGTAGCAGCAAGGTGCTTTACGGAAGAGAGAAAGGAAAAAGAAAATATAGAAAAAGTGTAAATAGGACAAAACTTCAAATATTTTATCAATCTTACAGGTGGTTTCATATTCAAAAGATAGATAGATTTTAAGTGCAGTATCACTTTAATGGCCTTTCCTAGGTGTGATCTGTGACTCTCTTGACACCGAGAACAAACAAAACTCACGCGGGAGTGGACTCTCACTTTATACATGTCAGATTTGGGCAAAAATATATGTAAATGCATCCAAATCTTTTAGGGAGTGAAAGGCAAAAAACAGAAAGCGTCACTTATAATGCAGATTAAGATAAAAACCAAACAAACCTCATAAACATCTCAAATATGTGACATATGTATCCCGCAGTTTTGCATCAGTAATCTGCCTGTCTGACGGTTTACCTGTCCGCCTGCCTCTCAGTGTGTAAGTCATCTATTAATCCTGCAGTTTACATCTTTATCCCTGTGAAAGTCTATCCACATAAAGCTCCAATCCTCCCAGCGTGATCTGTGCTCAGCAGCAGTCTATTGATTGAGATGCTTATCTGCAGTGTCTTACATAAGAAGAACTGACCGCCATTATCATTATAGATTTCTGCATATAAGCAGGATTTGTGATAGGAAGGGATTTCTCCAGCAGAGTAACATTATTGTCACTTTGAAACTAACATTTCCAGCACATATGTGATAAAAATACTCAAATAGGCTTACATTCGCTGGTAAAAACACAAATAATTACTGTTTTTTAAGCTATTATTGTTGTAATTATTGTTACAATTTATATATTAATCAATTAGTCGGTCAAGTAAAACTTAATCGTTGACAATTCATTTTTAATGTCCAAGAATATTTGCTTGCTTTTCTTATATTTAAGTTTGTTTCTTTATTATCTTGTTAACCTGCCAAAATGAGCACTTTTTTTAGACATTACTTGAACTTGATAACATGGGAATTTGTAAAATGTGGTTGATATTTTGTAAGCTAAACAATTAACTGATGAATACAAACTATGTAATATTCACGTTCCAGTCTCATTCGTAATCAAGGACAATGAGTCATCCAGCTAAATCTCTGTACATCTTAAACTTGTGAGACTCTATTGTACACACACACACACACACACACACACACACACACACACACACACACACACACACACACACACACACACACACACACACACACACACACACACACACACACACACACACACACACACACACACACACACACACACACACACACACACACACACACACACACACACACACACACACACACACACACACACACACACACACACACACACACAAAGTGAAGTGGCTCTACATCTCCTGTCAGGAGGAGGATGGACCGAGCAGAGGGGAGAGGTTAGAGCTCTTGTGGATCAGTGGAGGCAGAACATTAACTGCTACTTGAAGGATTAGTTTACTAAATGGTTGAGATAGGATGCAAATTAAGGAAGTGAGGAGGGTGAATATGAAATCAGGAAAGCAGAACAAGAGCGATAATTATGAGGAATGAAAAAAGCATCTGGTTGGTCTTTGGGACCTGAGCCTCATGCAAACTTCTCACTGACTACATGTGTGAGAAGCTTCCAAGTGCTTTCAGGGTTTTGGATATCAGGAGAAACGGATGGTTACACTGGAAAAGGGTTAACTGGACCTTTAGAATTAGATAAGATAAAAAATAAAAAATAAGATACAACTTTATTTATCCCAAGGAAAATTATTGTGCATAACTTGCAATACAAAGTAGTAAGGAATGCAAATATATAGTGGGTAAAAAAAAATTAAGTTGGATTAAGCATTTTGTGGCTCCAGAGGGAGCAGAGTGAGATCTGATAAATTGCCTCAAATGATGTCACTTGAGTCAGCGTTGGTTGGAGCTGAAGTTTGAGAATGATAAAAATTCTGCAGGTGGAGAGCTAAAAATAAGTTAGCTTAATGGATCTTTGTAGCCCACTGCTCATTTCTGCTTGAGGTTAGAGGCTAAAGGCTACATTAGCTGCCTCTAGCATAACCAAATCGCCGACAAATGGTCAGTTGGCATTGTGGGTAATGTAGGTGTCATGCAGGTTTTGGCAAGTAATAAGAGTGCATGGAGAAAAAAGGCAATATCTCTGGTTCTGCTACACTTATTTAAAAACTTTAAAAAAAAATGTCCATCATGAGTCTGATAATGTTTTAAGAGTGCAATGCTGAATTACTGAGTACTCTTTTAATACACTACCAAGGGGATAAGGACTGTGATATATGGGGAATTGTTCAATTTAAACTAGGAGGAGAAATTTTAAAATCAATAGCAGAGATTAAAAAAGAGCAGATCCAGGACACTTTGTTGGATCAGGGCAACAAAGTAAAAAAAGTTGATTTCTAAACGCTTCTGTGGACTTTTAATCAATCAGTATGCCAGTCTATCATTGTCAGTTGAACGTTTCTGGTGCTTGTGAGCGGCCTACATATTTTCCCCACTTTGGGAGTTTGAATGCACACAGGAAAGGCAATGATGCCTTTCCCATTTTTAAGCTCCAATTTCCACCCATAAATGAATGCAGCATTAGCATTGACGATGACTGTAATACACAGGGAGATGGGTGATCTAAGTTAGGAAAAAAGGTTGTAAAGTGAAAAAAAAACAGCTTCCAGCGTCTTTCATTCGTGCATACAGATGCTGAAGAGTTTCTTCAAAGGCAACATTTCCATTTTTTCCCCCTCTCAGACACATTCCCACATGCACAGACACAGAACCCCCCACATACCCTCCTCTAGGTTTCCCATCAGCCAGTGAAATGTGGGTTAATGAGGCACCACCCGGGGGCACTGTCAGCAACACCTACACTACCAGTCTCATCAGAGGGAGGGGAGGATAGAGAGTGGGCGGGAGCCTGCAAGACACTGAGCACGGGCAACATCAAAGGTGGAAGTGTGGATGAGTGCAGTTAATTAGGCAGAATGACTGTGGTATGTACATGAACTACAAGTCTCTGGGGAGATGAATAGAGTTGTACAGTAGAGACGGTTTACTACAGCAGCTAAGAGTTTGGCTCTGCAGGAATCTGAAACTGCCTACACTGAGCTGCAGAGTTCAAATGAAGGCTTATCGAGTAGTAGCAGGAAGCAGTATTAAAACACAAATGTGTGTGTATCTACAACAACACTGGGTGAATCTTCCTCATTCAGACCACACCAGCACAGTGAGGGTCCTGACTCAAAAGGCTCCAGCAAAAAGCTTGAAACTGGCTAAACGTTTTTCACAAAGCAATGCCATTCACTTGTTTACCTGCCGATTGTTGAGACAAATGAAATGATTGTTACCGTTATAACTTTCCAGAGTTGTAAAATCGTGTCTTATAGTATCATAAACCACTGTGCAGTGCCTCTACAAGTGGATCTACAAGTCGGAAACTGACCTTTCTGGATCATATTTCAGTTTCTCAGTGGAGCCTGAAGCAGCACTTTCCTAGCAACACCGCAATACATATACATACATACATACATACATACATACATACATACATACATACATAAAACATATGGCTGGCCTGCAATATTCAAATATTCTTTTGTCACATTGGTATTTAAATCTTAAATCAGTATATGAAGCTCTTTTTTTCATTTCCTCTGTGCATCAGGTTGCGACTTGCCAACATGCTAAAGCTGGTTCTATACTTATAATTATTCACATGCTTATAGAACTGAAGTTACATCCTGGTAACTTCTATTTCGCTTGGTCTCATTTCGCAACATGACATCATGACTTCGCGTAAACATACATGCCACTTTCTAAAGCCAAGTGGCGTGTTATCTGTACGCATTTTGAGCTATCCACGTGTATGTCTATGCCGTATAGTGGCGTATGTATGACATGCCAATTTGTATGCCATTTTGGCGTGTTATCAAGACGCAGACATAATCGCTTTTCGGATGGTTGGGTTTAGGAAAAGAAGAATGGGACGGTTGGGTTTAGGAAACATGACACACGGGACACGATCCCCGGTCTCCTGGGTGAGAGTCCTGTGTTGTTTGACCCATCCACCACTCCGACCAACCTCCCTATGCAGATTTTCGGGCTTTCATACTGCTCGCTATGGCATAAATTGACACGCAATCGCAAGGTAATGTAAGTCAATGGAGGTCAAATGACGCTGATAAACAAGCTACAAAACGATTATGCGTCTTGATAACACGCCAAAATGGCATCCGAATTGGCGTGTCATACATACGCCACTTATTGAGATCAGTCTGCATTATGTGTGATACTGAGAAGGAGAAGATGCTCCTTCTTAAACTTGCTTAAAAAGGAGTTTTTGCTATAGAGCAAAATCTTTAAGAGTTGGTCCCGGTTTTCCTTGTGTCATGCATACGAATGACAAAATATGCACACATGCACATGCGAGCATTGCAGCGGTGCAATTCACATCCAGCCAAGAATTCACGCTATTCTGCTGATTGGCTGTTAGTAGCGGTAATGCATTAACAAACATAGTAATGCGCCAACAAGGCAGTGAAGAAGAAAACTGCTAGCAAGTAAACAGAAGCTACATTTGTTCAAATAAAATAGTAGCTGTTTCAAGTCTCTTACAGCATTTACTCCAATATGTTGTTACATGCACTACAAAATAGGGCTGCAACTAACAATTCTTTTCATTGTCGATTAATCTGTTGATTATGTTCTTGATTAATCGATTAGTTGTTTGGTCTGCAAAATGTTATTCAGTTTAGTGTCACAGAGGTGAACAGAAATGAGAACATACCTTATTCACATTTAAGAAGCTAGAATCAGAGATTATTTTGTCTTTTTCATAAAAAATGACTAACATTTGTTAATTATCGAAATAGATGGCAATTAATTTAATAGTTGACAACTAAATTGATTAATCTTTGCAGCTCTATTACAAAGTGTTAAAATAAGTCACTCTATAGCATGGCAGTAAGAATACCTACAAAACAACCTGCACTGTTGTGTACTTCTTCTTCTGTGGTTCCAGGTCATCTTGGTCTCATTCATATATTTCATGAGGTGGAAATGTTGCAGATGAAATATACAGACAGCCTATGACCTAAGAGCAAACACTTTGCATGAGGTTTTCCAAGAGCAGCACTGCAGTTCTGCACATATTCAAAGAGGACAAAAGAGGGAGTCATTTCCGCCGAGGAGAGACCGTTCAAAGGAGCCTATTCATGCAAATGATGACCGGAGCTATCATGTGATATGAGGCCATGTAATAAAGATAAAATGCTCTGGAAATACTGGCGCTTTGAAGTGCTACAAGGAGGGTCTAATACTCCTCTGAGATATATGGATTATAATGCTTATCCAGTTGTTATTTTAAATGGAGTGTTATTCAGTTTATTGTATTATTCATTTATCTTATTACAGTTTATGTTTGTGGTTTGATCCATTTCTTAACATAAGTGCCAGGATGTGATTGTAATTGAGAATGCCCTTTTTATGCCCACCTGCCTTAGTGTAAAATAATAAGATTGTTTTCTTTCAGTCAGCCTTGGAGTCATGCTCTTGAGTGAAATTGGAAATGCAGTGTACTTGAGTATAGATGTAGATAACTATACAAAGTGTCCGTTACAAAACTATTTATTTCTTCCTTGACCATCTATACCAGACATTCTTTAACGTTATAGTATTTTATTTAGGCAAAGTTCTTCTGAAGTTATTTGTTAAGACATTTGAAAAGTTTAACATAAAACTAAAACTAAATAAGATAACCGTTTATATTCAGCTAAGTAAGCTATGGAACACATTTCTTTTTAGTAGGGCTAAAACAATGAATCGATCTAGCGCTTATTCAAATCGTCAGATAAATAATGAATGATATTGGATTCATTGATGATAAACATTACCTTTTTATGCATTTTTATGTTTGGATTTATAAAACCAAATTATTAATTGATTAAATGTGAAATCCAGCCCTACTTTTTAGCATCTGAACCAAAAGTCAGGTTCAGATGCTAAAAAGATGCAGGGACCACACACACACACACACACACACACACACACACACACACACACACACACACACACACACACACACACACACACACACACACACACACACACACACACACACACACACACACACACACACACACACACAATCTCTTTTAACACACGTTTACATCGGCTATTCCATTCTTGGTGCTTCGAGTATCCATAATTACACGGAGAAACACACAAACGCAAAGTTATCCGATGTGTAATTAAGCTATTGTATTAGTATATTGAAACAGGACTTTTTAGGACAAAACTAAAAAGTATTGCAAAATGTTTGAACAGCGCGCAACGTGCCTCATGAACCGGAAGTCCAATATCAGTGGTCAATATCTGGTGCAATTGAAGACTGCAATTGTGGCTCATGTTTAATTGATGAAACAGCAAGCCATGTAATTACCCAGTGATCACAGAGGAAAACAAGCCTTGATAAAAACAGGCATAATCTCTGACTGTGTGTGTAAGTGTGTGTGTGTGTGTGTGTGTGTGTGCCTGTCACCCAATCAGCAAAATGGCTTTCTATCACGCCAGCCTCCTATCGACTAATGGAGGGTTATGGATCTCTTACTCAACTTGGTGGATGCATCCATAACAACAGATACACAGAGCTAACCTTAAGAGCGACAGGTAGCGCACGCACACGCGCACACACATGCACACACATGCACACACATGCACACACATGCACACACACGCGCGCACACACACACACACAAACTATCCATCTCTTTTAACATCAATGCTGCACTGTGGTGATAAAAATCCCATGTGACAGTTTAAAGGTCTAATTTTCAAACAAGATGTTTCAAGAACAAGTTTATGAAGCTCCAACTGTGTGATGTATGTTTTCCTTTGAGGGGTAGAAATGAAGCGCTCCCTTCATCATTGCTGCATGATGAACAGGGGGTCTCGTTCCAGAAGAAAGAGAAACAGAAGGAGAGAAATAGAGACTGGCAGATAGAGACAGAGTGTGATATAATGACTAATCTCTATATTTAGCTTTGTGTAATGCTGGGAAGAAAAGAGAGACAGAGAAATAACGAGTTAGTGTTTTCAGGATGAGGCCACTTGCCCAAGGCAGAGCACTCTGATGCACCGTTTCAAATCAAAAGAACATCCTCCATATTCTCTGTTTCTTAAAGCTTTCAAAACACTCTCAGATCCACGCCAGACCACATACAGTTCATTAAAACTGAGATACACTACAAACTGTCATTATGTTTGTTGATCCTTTCACTTTTTGACGTTCATCATTCATTTATCATCTTCTTTAGCTGCTCAAGTTTTCATTCATACAGTTTTTTGTGAAGTAGAGGGAGTCGGAAGTTGTTTTCTTTCACACTATGAAGTCCTTTTCTATCAATGTTCCTCAACACAGAAACACAGGAGTCTCCTGAATAATTTAACTATACTATAGTGAGTATAATGAGTTTAAGAGACATCACAGTTTGTCTGTGTGTTTGGCATGGCGAAAGACTCAAATACAATAGCCAGCGTTACTAAGAAGCCAGTCAGAAGCACATATCAGAGAAGTAGCAAATTCAAAATGTGATGTCTTACAGATCAGGACAAAATATTGCACCATAGTTACCAAATTCATCCAAAACTGATCCAGATTTAAACAAAATCCTAAGCTTCGGCTTTCTGTTAGCCCATCCACAGAATATTTTGTTCTACTATTGGATGTTTTTGGAGAAAGAGGCATTGTTCACTTCTCACCTTTTATTTTATTTTATGTATACATTGAATTTTTTTTTTTTTAAAACAACTAACACAGCTGATATAACCAGGATGGTTTTATCCAAACTGTAGAAGTGTCAGTCAGTCAGCTAACACTGTTTATGAATAAAATGAACCAGACGGTTACTTCTGGAATAATTGATGCCCAAAATAACTGCTATCACTTTACAACTCTATTGTGGTGCCTTCTCAGAGCTTCTTTGTTGGAATAATTATTTTTTCCACAGTGAAATTGCATGTTAGAAACAGACATTAGATTTACCTTTTTATTTAAAGTTCAGTACCAAGTACTGCAGCAGTGTTTTGTATTCATATGTGAGATATGGCCAAAATCTTATTTTCTTCTCCTCACATCAATAACAATATGAAATACAGGAAAACACAGTAGCCTAAACAGTTGAAACTGTTGCTGCTGTTTCTGGCTCTAATTACTTGGCAGGGCCAATGTTTGTGCTCAGTCTACATGAACGAGCGCACACGCACACGCACACGCACAAACACACACACACACACACACACACACACACACACACACACACACACACACACACACACACACACACACACACACACACACACACACACACACACACACACACACACACACACACACACACACACACACACACACACACACACACACACACACACACACACACACACACACACACACACACACCTGCCCACAGGGTGTTTTCATTTGTCTCTTGTCATTTCTGCGGGGAATCATAATGACATCAGCAACAACAACACCTATATCAACAAAACATCAACAGTCTGCTCACATTCATATCCATATGCTCACACACACACACACACACACACACACACACACACACACACACACACACACACACACACACACACACACACACACACACACACACACACACACACACACACACACAGTGTCTGACCTCATTCCTACAATCTGTCTCCCAGGAGAAAAAGGAAAAGGTAGATGAGGAGAGGAAAAAACGATATCAGGTGAAATGAAGTGAAGCAACGCGTGCAGAGAGGACTTCAGCCGAGGAGGTGAGAGAGAGTGTAAGAGGAATACATGATAAAAGCCTGACTGAACCGAGGAGGAGGAGAGTTGCCGGTGATAGGAGAGAGGGATAAGCAGAGAAAGAGATAGATGAGACAGAGGTATCATTGTTGTCCCAGGGGCGGCATTAATAAACAAAAGGAGGGTAATAAGGTAGGAGAGGAATTGCTGGGCAGCAGATGGCTACGTGAGTCACTCCCTTCTCTGGGAATGAACGGAGACAGGGAGATAAGAGAGGGTAAGGGTGGACGGAGGAAAGAGAAATAGAGATTGACGATGGGAGAGAAATAAGAAAAAAAATCATTCATTTATCCCATCAAAGCCGTTCTGCATCTCCTTAAACCAGCCTGTCACTCAAGAAAAGAATAAATAGATTCTGCTGGGTTTTATTTACCTGCTGGGTCGCAAGCAGCTGCCCAGGATAAATCCTTTACTGTCATGAATAAAAGTGAATAGAAGAGGAGAAAGTTTCACTGATGCCTTGCAGTTACTAGAAAACAAAGAGCCCTAGTCTTGAAGAAGTACAGCTGACTTAAAAGTTGTCACTTCTGAAAAGCAAAAAAAAAGTTACACGTGAAACATATGTGGTCATATTACTGAAAAAATGATCTATGACTGTAAAATAAAATACTATATTTCAATACTAAACCAATTGTTTTCAAATTCAGCCACGTGTTCGCCTCCTTTCTCTGGATCAATGCTGCCCCTTGACCTTGCTCAGAAGGTGTCAATGTTTTCAAAAAGGCCTTTCTTGTACGCTCATTGTCGGCTTTCACAAGGCTCTATCTCAGATACACCATGGCCTGGTTATTGACGAACTGGCTCCTACAGACGCCTATAAGGATCTGTATCTGCTAAAGGCATTTTGGATGACTCACACCAAAAGAGAGGGAAAGAGGAGGCGGGAGTGAAATAAAAGAGGGGAGATGAAAAGGAAAAGCTCTTCTTCTTTCTCCTCCAGAAGCCAAGGACATGCTTGTACAGTAATTGTCTTAAATGGCATGGGGTGAGAGGAGAGGACAGGACAGGACAGGACAGGACAGGACAGGACAGGACAGGACAGGAGAGGAGAGGAGGAGAGATTTAAGAGGACAAAAAAAGATGAGGGAAAAGCGTAAGGGGGAGAGCAGGGGATGGGAGAAGAAGGGATGAAAGTGATGAAAGGACAGAGCTGGAGGGATGTGATGATTAGCAGCATGGCGGGAGAGGAGGGAAGGTGGGTGTTGGGATTGGGAATGAGGAGGGATGGAGAGCCATTGATCAACTGTCACCACGGTTTACAGGGACCTGATTTACAAGCATCAACACTCAAAGGCTGTGCACTCTATAATGTATGTGTATTTACACTATGAGCATGTGTGCAAGTGTAATCTATTACGGAATGCAATTGTGTGCATCTTCTCTAGGGCTGGGTATTGTTTGAATTTTTCATTTTAGTGCTGATACATAACCAACGTTTTGGTGCAGATACTAAAACAATACCTTTGTTACTTTGCACCTCAGTTTCCCAGGAATTACGTTCATATTTAAGTGCCTATTGAAAAAGTAGCGTGCCCTGTTGGCATCACAGATTAAAGTTTACCATTTTTAAACTGTAACCACGAGTGAAAAGATTTTGTAGGGAAAAAATAATAAAGAAAGACATTTTGGCAGTTTTTCTCTCCCTTTTTCTCTTTTAACAATATGAGCCAAAATGTGAAATGTCTAAACAGCAGCAGAAATTGAATTAAATATAGCCATTTGATTTAAATCAGAAACTACTGTATGTGATCAAGAAATAAGTAAAGCACAAAACTAAACTCACTAACTTTCAGTAGTTTAAAGTTTTTCATACTCAGTGGTTAAAGGCACAAATAAAACTGTCCTTAAAGGTCCCATGACATGGTGCTCTTTGGATGCTTTTATATAGACCTTAGTGGTCCCCTAATACTGTATCTGACGTCTCTTTTATATAGACCTTAGTGGTCGCCTAATACTGTATCTGAAGTCTCTTTTATATAGACCTTAGTGGTCCCCTAATACTGTATCTGAAGTCTCTTTTATATAGACCTTAGTGGTCCCCTAATACTGTATCTGAAGTCTCTTTTATATAGACCTTAGTGGTCCCCTAATACTGTATCTGAAGTCTCTTTTATATAGATCTTAGTGGTCCCCTAATACTGTATCTGAAGTCTCTTTTATATAGACCTTAGTGGTCCCCTAATACTGTATCTGAAGTCTCTTTCCTGAAATTCAGCCTTGGTGCAGAATTACAGCCACTAGAGCCAGTCCCACAATGAGCTTTCCTTAAAGGTGAATTATACTAGCCGCATCCAAGGTGGCGCGCACCATCGTGACGTCAAAATGACGTAATATCCTGCCGGCGCGCCCCATTTTATGGTGCGCGAGCCGAGGTCACGCACGGCTCTTTTTTTTCAGCGGCGCGCGACAAAGCGGAAACAGGAGGCCCGAATGAGTTCGCTGACAACCGGATGCCAGGACTCTCAGAGTGACTGCAAGTCTCGCTTCTATACTTACTGGGTTAAGATGAGCTCTTTTATGGTGAATGAAAGGCTTGATCCGATGAAGGTGTGGCCTTGACCAACTGCCACTTTGCTCATTCGAAAGCCATGATGTCTCTCTCTCATGGGTGGGCCAAATTCTCTGGGCGGGCAAAGCAGAGAAAGGGGAGGTAATCTTGCTCCTTATGACCTCATAAGGAGAAGATTCCAGATCGGCCCATCTGAGCTTTCATTTTCTCAAAGGCAGAGCAGGATACCCAGGGCTCAGTTTACACCTATCACCATTTCTAGCCACTGGGGGACCATAGGCAGGCTGGGGGAACGCAAATTAATGTGAAAAACCTCATAAAAGTGACATTTTCATGCCATGGGACCTTTAAACTCTCCAAAATCTAGAAAACAGAGTGGAAGGAGAAGAAGACAACAATGACAAAGAAAAGACAGAACGAGAAGATTAAGAAGAGATGCTGTCCCTTGTAATAGTGAAGCCTTACATTGCTCACACACTGTCCGTCTGTCTGCTCTGAGCCATCATAACACTCTTCGCTCTGGAAATCAAACTTGACAACCCACACTGGGTGCCACTTTATATTCTGCCCAACACCATACAGAAGATACTCCCACTAGATGCTCCAACACCAGCTGAAATCCTTCTGCAGGCAGACTCAAAACAGTTGTAGCTGGAAGAATTCCTGTTACTCATTTTGACTAAAATATACCAAAGGACAAACTGAAGTGCCAATTTAGTTACACACAAAGGCTGCTGAAGTGCCAGCCACATTCGACTGTGTCTTTTTTATCAATGGCAGATGGAAATTCCTAATTACCAACCCCAGGAAGCCATTTGGTGGTCCTAACCAGTGGGTACAGAGAGAATTAGCCTCACGTAAACCTTCTAAGCCCTGAGTCCAAACCTCTCCCCTCCCACTCCCCAGCATCAACATCGCTATGCAAACCTGCTTGTGTCAACTCAATTTATTTTCCAATTTCCCGCAGGGTGAAAGAGTGCCTCTCACTCGCTCTCCCTGTCTGCCATCTATCACTCTACAACTCTCTATTTTCTGTTCCTACTCGCTTTTCTCTCCATCATTCCATGTGTACCCTCCTCTTGTGTCTTATTGGTCAGTTTGCAGCTAGCGTGGTGTGGCACTGTCTTCCTCCTCCAGGCACTAGACAGGTGACCCAGAAGAAGCAGACAGGAGCAAACTATTTATAGTTTATACTAGAAATTAAACAATTAGTCGATGAATTGAATAGTGGATTCACCGAAAATTAAGCAGACAACAATCGAAACCGAAACGATTAAGCATTTAAAACTACAGTGATCAATATATTTATATAAACAACGAGTCAAATGACTAATGTGAAATCAGTCTTAGTGATGAACCCACAGACATATAAAGTAGAATTATCTAACCAAGTCTGGAGCTCTGCAGAGCACAACATTCACTGTTTGGTTCAGTCTCAACTCTCATCAGCAGCAGGCAGCTGTTTTCGTCAAACAAGCTCACATAAACCGACTGTACACTTCCTGCTCAGCACCAAACAGCAGACAGACACAGTTAGCATCTAGCTGGGGAACATATTTAGAACATTTAGCAGCTACAGAGCCAGATATTTGTCTCAGGAGTTGGTGGAGACCAGCTAAACAGAGAGTGGATATTGTGGACACAAACATGACTCCCTAATGATATCGCTGCTCATTGTGTACTAGATGTGTAAATAAACAACGGTTAGTGACAAACCATTTTTTTAAAAGGTTTATGGTTATAAACGTGAAATATGGGAATTCAAGTAAAGTGTTACCTGTTATTGTTTTACTTTACTAGGGTTTAAAATAAGGAGTTAAAGCAAATTGTAGTTTAAAATAAATGAAGTGGATCTGTTCTGTGCACCATCTGCTATTACCTGTCACACGGTGTGGAATTTGTTTTGTATGTCTGAAGGTGCCAATAAAAAAAGTTGATAACAAAAAAAAAGAAATAAAGTGAGTAAGAACAAAAAGAGGTTTTTTTTTCAATGTAATGAGTAACAGTAAATCATATCTTATTGAATGGAACATTATTTAAGATTTTTAATTACATTTGCTATATAGTCATACATCTTAAGTGAAAATGATTGTATTTCATAATATCATATTGATTCAAACCATATCACCCAGCCCTGGGTGCACCTCTAGTTTACATACGAGTCCACAGAGCTGGTTGACAGTCATGCTGCTCTGTGAACACCCAGTAGCACACACAAGCACAAACACAAGGGGCTTGCCGGCTGCGGAGGAATACACTATCGACCAACGAGGAATTTATCAGCCACAACAATTAATCTTGTGGGATGCGGGCGGTGACTCTCTCCCTCTCTCTCTGTGCGTGAATCTCTAAGTGAGCCTCTGAGAGAGAAATGGGGCAAGACTACAGGATAATATCAAAGATATTATTCACGCTGACCACCTCTAATACACACTCACACATGGACCACATACACGTACGTCGTACAGAGGGTCAGCCAGACATGAGGGAAAGCTCCACATTCCCTCTACCTACAGCTCATATAACATTCTCAGAGAAGACTGAACAACTAGAACAGGTTGAATCTACTCATCCTTCTTTCACCTTTTGAGCTGTATATCTGCAGGTTAAGTGAACGTACAAATAACAGGTTTTAAAAATGCTTTACATGCAATATGAGGTTCTGGATAAGCAAACAGAAGGTTGTAAAACTGAGCTGCGTTGTCAAAAGAGCCTAAAAGAGCTATCTGTGTCCATGCAAAGCATCACATTACACCTGCTGTCATCTTCTGACTTTCCTCCATACAAGGCTACATGAATTATTGAGTGATCCCTGCTTTGTCAACTACTACACCTCCGATTGAGCAGAATAAACCTGCTTTCACCATTCATAATAAGACAAAAAAAATGTAAACCCAAGCTGGAACAGGGGGGATTTGAGTACAATGATGCTGTTGATAGAATGATAAAAAAAATTAAAATAAAATAAAGAGAATGCATGCAGTCCTGTCACTCACAAAGCAGAGCACATGCTTCCTCTTTATCTCTAGTTTTTCCACCGGCAACAACTGTCTCCACTCTGCAGCTCTTTCCTTCAGAGAGGCGAAGCTACTGATGCTACAAACTCCTCACCACAAGAAAATAAAAGCCACGAAATTTTAAAAGGACTATTTTCAGGTTTGTGTACTCACCTTTGTTACTGAAAGAGTGTGCGTTTGTTGGTCAGTGTGCGTTTATGAGCTCCGCAGCGCAGCAGGCAGCCTCTCCTCTCTGTCTCGCTCCCACAGCGAGCTGGAGTAGAGTGTGTCAGAGAGTGTGTGTATGTGTGTGTGAGTGAGCCCTCTCACTGGCTATTGTTACAGGGAAGGGAGCCAAACTGAGCATGCTCCAACATGGACAGCCCTTGTGGTTGGCATGGTAACCTGAAAGCGGCTGTCGTGCTTGAGTAGTGAGGTGCTTTCTGTTCCAGACACACACACGGAGCAAAGTGCAGGCAGGTGCTGCTGCTGTGTCATGATTGGTCATGTTTCGACACTTGATCAATCCTGAATTCTTCTTTGTTTCATTCTCTTCAGTCAGAATAAATTGACAGCTGCTCTATCAGACGACGAGCTGGATAACATACAGCAGTTAACACAGTGTCCTGGATACTAAGTAATCCACCACAGCCCAGAGTTCTCAGTAAAGCACCTGATGTTTAACCTGGAAAAAACCCTTAATGCTCATTTTTGGGTCCATACTTTGGGTTTCACCTAGAACATGTTTACATGTTTTAATGTATATGTTAGGGCTGCACAATATATCGTTTTTTTGTTTTTTTATCCCCATTGCAATATCAAGTGGCGCAATATACGAAAGGATGCAACATATCGCGAAAGACAGAGAGATTTTTTGTGTTACTTGAAGAAAATATCAGCAGAAAACTGCACATTAAACTGTCACTTTTTTTTAATGGTGCCTTTTATATTAAATTCAAATGTTCAATTTGTTCAATAAAAGAATGTTGGAAATGATTTCCTTTCATTTGTTTTAGAAGAATAGTGAAAGCAGCAGAAAGGCAGAACTAAGGCATAAGTTCATTGAATAGGTCTTTAAATGGTGGAACTCATTGTCATAATCGGTCAAGCAAGTTTTCCATACAGTACATTCCAATTGTTCTTACGGATTGTTGTTGTGAGTTTGTCCAGAATTGATAAATTGCTCTCAGGTGAATCTCTTCCATTAATGAAGGGGACTGTGTGAAACATTAGATCAACCAATGATCAACCTCTATGTAAAATAGCTTGGAGGTGCACCTAATTAACCTTCAATTGGCAAGCAAATCTAAACAGAGAACACATAGTTTTGGATTATTCTATCCAAATCACAATGACACTGTAATTTGTTGAAAAACTAAAAATAAAAGCATAAACGTGAATCCTGTCCAATTCCTTGCAATCCTAATGTCACATAAAGAAATGTGCGACTTTGTACTGTTGAAATGTATGAATGCCATACAGAAAAAGAGCAGCCTTGTGCATTTTTAATCATTGTCATTAAAAATGTAGCCATAGTGTACATCAGAAAATACCTAAAAAGAGTACAATTTTATATTGATAACACGACTTAGCTTTTTGAAAAAATATCTTCTTTGTGAACAATGACACGAGGACTTGACATCCTGACGGCACTGACATGTTCATCGACATGAAGATTTACTTTTGAGGAATGGACTAGAGATTTGGACTAGTTACAGGCTTTTGCAGGTCATCCATTGTGTGGTGCTGTTTGTAATAATTGTTTTGAGAAATCGACATACAGGTTTGCAAATGTTAAGAATCTGAAATGTACCAAAGCGACTGAGAAAAACTGTAAAATCCGCCCGTTCATTCCTATGAGAGTTGCTTAGTGGCACATGAAGCCAAAAAAGTTAAACTTCATCGTATAAAAATACCCAGATGATTAGCGCTGCTTCAGCACTGTGAGGCCCATAAAGCAGGCCCATTAGAGACCTTCGCCGACTGAGCCAAGAAGCCATGAAAATGATTGACATCAATCAATAAGTTTTCTTTGCCTCATCATGAATTATAAAAATTGTCTCCACATAACACCAGGGTGGTTTTAATATGAATTCTCAGCTGTCATCTAAATAAAATCAAATTTTCCCCATTAATATGCACATTTATTTACACAGAAGGATGCTCAAAGTCTAATCAGATCTTCTGCTCAGTCAGAGGAACATGTGTCGTAAGAATGAACAATATTAACAGGCTATGTATCAAACACAAGGCGTGAACATTGCGTGAGTGCCTCACAGAAGATGCTCAGGCTGTGCTTTTAGGATATGTGTCCCCTGCTGCTGTGTGCAGTAATGCAATTTATTTGTCAATTATTTTCTCGAATAACTGATTAGTTGTTTGGTCTATAGAATGTCATAAAATGGTGAAAATGATTTTTCCCAAAGCCCAATAGGACATCCTCAAATGTCTTGTTTTGTCCACAACTCAAAGATATCCAGTTTACGGTCATAGTGAAGTGAAGAAACTAAAACGATATTTACATGTAAGAAGCTGGAATCAGAGAATTTTTTTTTCATAGAAAAAGGATTCAAACAGTTTAATCGATTATCAAAATAGTTGGTGATTAATTTAATAGTTGACAACTAATCAAATAATTGATTGATCTTTGCAGCTCTAACGTAAACCCATAAAAGGAATTTGACATTGGTTTTTCGTTGCTCTCAATGTACTTACAGCAATAGACCGGATATCTCTTTCTAGAGAGTGTTGTCAGAGTGTTTGTGAAGCAATTATCAGTGGTCAATACAGTGTTCAGTAAACACCTGCTTTTCTGCATATCAAGGCTACCTGCCATCAACAGCAACACACTTAAAACGTTCAAGGCTGTGAAAGCCTGTCTCCAATATTTAGCAGCTCCATCACACATCAAACGATCAATACGCCAAAGGCAGGAGGGCATTAATCAGAGGAGGAAGGTGGAGGTCTGAGTGTTTATGGAGAAGTATATGAATATATACAGTATGTAATTACTGCCAGACCATGTTGAAATCCACTTTTATATGTATTAATAACCATTTGAATTTTGCAATAACTGCACATGGTGGCAAAATGACTGCAGGTGTGGCTTAGGTGATAAACAGGAGTCACAGGGAGGGTGTGTGTGTGTGTGTGTGTGTGTGTGTGTGTGTGTGTGTGTGTGTGTGTGTGTGTGTGTGTGTGTGTGTGTGTGTGTGTGGTGCATGAGTTTGCGTCTGAGTCGGCCCTGTTCCATTATCAGACCCACACTGAGGTCTAGGTGGTACTGACACCAAGGGTTCGAGATGAGATGTATCCATTGAGCTGCCCTGCTCTGCCGGGCGACACACGGTTAGATAATTCATGAGGGCTCTACCATTGGTTCAATAATTCATACGATGCTCACGGATGACTCACGGACAAGCCTTTACTGAGAAAAGAAGGAGAGGGAGCAAGACACAATGTGAGTGTGTGTGAGAGAGAGAGAGAGAGAGAGAGAGAGAGAGAGAGAGAGACACATTTGTGGGGTGCAAACTCAATAAGAACTTACCAAACCATTTTGAGGCCTGCTAAATTTAGCACTCCTCCTAGGGGAGGAGCAGGGGAGAAAATGTGGGAGGGTGAGCCAGCTTTTAGTGTTGAGTAAGTAACCCTGGGAGGCCGAAAGCATGAAGCATACTTCTGCACCATAGAGTTCACCTGAACCAACAAACACAGCAGGAAGTAAAGACAAGACAGGCTTCAGTCATGTCATTTGTCCATATTATTACACCCACACTGAGGAAGCCTAATAGAGTGTGCACAGGCAGTGTGTTCATATTATGCAGACCTCACTGCTGCACAATGGCTGTAACTGTTGGCTCTCCTGGGGAGGAACAATGCATTGTTGTTGACCCCCTTGGCGAGATGGGAAGTGTTCACACATCGAAGGGGGGGGGGGAGTGTGTTAAACACAGGACGTCGTAAAAATTGTCCTTTGCCAGTGTGTTTATCTGGCTCTTGATTGCTTGGCAACCACAGGGGCATTGTGGGGCACAGCGCAGCCTTTTGATGCCTGACAATCAATAGAGTGATGGGTGACTGGATCGAGGTTGATGAAGGGCACAATGCACAAAGTAACACAGTGACACACATACAGTAAAGCAGCCACAGGCTCAACACACTGAACTATATTTAAACCATTAACTTTTGTCAACTGGCATAAAATAGTAAGTTAGGCACCGAGTAGTAAGCTAGTAGTAAGAATAAGTTTTGTCGCAATGACTACGTTTACATGCACATAATATTCCGGTTTTTGCCCTAATTCCGAAAAAGACGATATTCCGACTAAGCTGTGTACAATCAAAGGGAGTATTCCACCGATATTCCCATTTGCATGTAGCCGTGCAAAACAGGTTTTTTTCAACGTTTACCAGCGGCGGCGGACTTGTTGGACCGTGCAAACATAGTGTCCCTCTTTCATTCCTTCAACCAGCTTCTTGAAAAGGTTGGCATAGTTATGTTTGTTTGATATCCAAAGACTTGTTTTGAAATCCAAGTCTTTGATAATGTTTAAAAGTAGCTGTGTTTCTCCTATTTATTGGGTCTCCAGCCTTGCAATCTTTTAGCTGGTTAGTTTGTGTACAGAAACCATAGCAACGCACAGAGCTGACCATAAGCCTGTGGTGAAAACCCAGATTGAGATGCCCAAATAATACCATAATATCCCACGTCTTAATCTGGAAATGCTATTTTTGGAAAAAGGCCTGATTCGGAATATCCAACCGGAATATGCTGTTTACATGACCTGTATCAAATTCAGAATATCGCCATATTCTGAATAATAGTTGAATATTGGTGCACATACTGAATGAGATCTATGTTCTGTACTACATTACATACTACAGTTATCTGTACATCACCTATGGCCTAGAGGTATGCAAACGTATAAAAGTATTAACAGAACTAATTTTTGCAAGCCTGTAAATGCTTGTTTATTAAATTACAGGCATTAAAATGTTGTGACCATCTTGATAGGAACATTGCCTAAGAAATACTAAAAGCACAAAATCAATTACAACCAAATAGCATCTAAAACATATAACGTATAATTTTAAAAGGATGTGAATGATTAAAATAGTTAGGACAATGATGTATTCAGTAAAAGGCGGAATTATGGAAGACTTTAAAAGGTCCCATGGCATGAAAATTTCACGTTATGAGTTTTTTTATCATTAATATGCATTCCCCCAGCCTGCCTATGGTCCCCCAGTGGCTAGAAATGGCAATAGGTTTAAACCGAGCCCTGGGTATCCTGCTCTGCCTTTGAGAAAATGAAAGCTCAGATGGGCCGATCTGGAATCTTCTCCTTATGAGGTCACAAGGAGCAAGGTTACCTCCCCTTTCTCTGCTTTGCCCTCCCAGAGCATTTGGCCCACACATGAGAGAGAGAGAGGCATTATGGCTTTCAAACGAGCAAAGTGGCAGTTGGTCAAGGCCACACCCCACCCTCCACCTTGGGTTGGTATTAACTTAAGTGCAAGTGATTAATCAAAATCTATTACTTATTCTATTCCATGTTAAGCCACGCCAGATTCATGGTCCTAGGGATGGCAACTATTGGATGCATTGTCATGAAAATTTGGACAGACATTCATAGTTCCCAGGCGATGAATCCTTAAGACTTTGGTGGTTCCCTGAGAATTTCTCTTGTGCCACTATGAGGTTGAAATTTGTGGTTTTGTTATTGGATGGATTGCCATAAAATTGTATAAAAGACATTCATCTTTCCATCGAGATGAATTGAAATGCCTTTGCTGATGATTTGACTCTTCATCTAGTCAAATGTTATGATCACATACCTGCAAAACCGATGACCTTGCCATCAGCCTTGGCTCCATTTTGTGTTCTTAGCTCAAAGCTTTATGCTAATGTGAGGCTGCACTTAGCACCCCTGTGTCTAAGTACAACCTCAAAGAGATGCTAGCGTGGCTGTAGACTCCCGTTTTGTGATTCTAGGTATTAAACACACTCTGTTCTTAGAGTAGGATATTTGTGTGAACACTAACACACTTTAACCCAAAGTGCTGGAGAGACAGGAGGCATCAGGGGAGGTGCCCCACATTCCTCTGCAAAAACTGCTGCTTCATATACTCATGACGTGTGTGTGTGTGTGTGTGTGTGTGTGTGTGTGTGTGTGTGTGTGTGTGTGTGTGTGTGTGTGTGTGTGTGTGTGTATGAGTGTGCACAACCCACATGCCTGGGCTTATATACTAGATATACTAACATCTAGGGTTAATTGTGTTTTCAATTAATCCACCAATTATTGTTGCCCTATACATTTTCCCAGATGCCAAGGAGACATCTTCAAATCCTTTCTGACCAAACCCAAAGATATTCAATTTACAGTGATTTCAAAAATAGAACAATGGAACCACAGAAGGTTTGATGAATGACTTCAACAACTTAAATGATCACCATAACTGTCCGTTAATTTTCTGCTGATCAACAACTCAATTAATTGACTCATGGTTTCAGCACTACTGACAAAAATACCAATACCCAAAGCAAGACCTACTGTAAGTGCAACGTTTTCACTGCTAAAACATGGCAGTGTTTTGTATTGGGGTGATGTGTGCAGCAACATCATGATGATCGGCTAACCTCAGAACCAGCCAGATATACTGGCAGTATATGTGTGCTTGTATTGCTCAGACCAGACAGTGCACTAGAACAGGTGACCTCTCTGGAAAAGGGGAAATAAATGGAAAACAGGGCCACACGTAATCATCATGACCCATAAACCTTATTCATTATTTATTTTTCCATCCGCTCTTAAAAGGTCTGATAGGAAAGAGAGGCGACTGCAGAATCATATTAAACTGGCATTTACATGCAAGATGTTACGTAAAGCAATCTCTATGACCTATATTCTCCGATGTGTTTGTGAATGAGTAGGTGAGCGTACAGTATGTGTATACACATGCTCCCCTTCTGAACCCAGTATTGGCCGATTTAAAGCCCTGTGTGCAGAGGGGAAGCTGCTATCATAAATCAGCATGCCCACAGCTGCACAGTATATTGAATGAACCCAGCCCTCCTAATGGGTAGCCTTAAAATCCAATTTTCCTGTCGAACTATCTGTCTGCACAGTGTACCATAAAGTCCCTCTCGCCCCGCAACGCCCTGCTACGCCCTAAACTGCTACAACTATTATTTCTAGTCATAGTTCCATTATCTTTTTTGTTACTATAATTACCATTATTATGAATCATAATTCTCTATATCTGTATATCTCTATCCATCTGTATCTAACCAGCAGCGGCCACCAAGACCCTGGATCTGTCTGATGTTTCTGCCCAAAAGGAAGTTTTTCCTCGCCACTGTTGCACCAAATGCTTGCTCTTGGGAGAACTGTTGGGTCTTTGTTAATTAAAGAGTGTGGTCTAGACCTACTTTATCTGTAAAGTGTCTTGAGAAGAGTGAACTGTTGTTGTATATGTAAATATTTACATATCTAACCCTATAACATATACAACAGAATGGAAATAGACAAAAACTGAAGACACGTCATGTCACGACATGTTATGTTACTGTACTGCAATTTATATATAAGGAGAATATAAACCAACCATATGGTCCAGGGGTAACTGCAGCCTCCTCTTCCTCTCTTTCATCTTCATCTGTCTCCTCCTGATCACTCTCTGCCTCTGTCCCTCTCTCTGAACCTGCAGCCTCCTCTTCATCCCTCACTGTCAATTCTTCCTTTCCCTCTTCTCTTTCACTCATTTCTGCATCCCCTTCTGTGGTCTTCTCCTGCTCTGACCTGCCTGGTCTCTCCAGTTTCCTGTCTTCTCCTTCTTCATTTCCCTCCTTCTCTTCCTCCTGTGCACATCTCAGAATTTTCTTGGCTGGCAATATCCCCACTTTTAGGCTTCAGCTAATATCTCCAGCTACTCTGGCCTGCAATAGTCAAGGTGTGAAAAGCTCTAGTTATTTTTGTATTACATTAGACTGTATAGCCCTGTAGCTAATAAGTAGCCTAAAAAACATAACATCAGACGAGATTTATTACATGCACACATCAGTTATGTTTAGACTAGCCTTCTTAACCCCGTTGTATTTGTTGTTTTCCCAGTTTGACAGTAAAGGATGTTGCCTGGTTTAATGTGTGCAGCCATACTGCCGTGATATGTGAGAGGAAGTGGATTTTATAATACTCCTTAACTAATCATATACAAATGATCAGTCCCAGCAAGCACTGTGTAGTGTGTTGTAACGTAACGCCACCGAAACGGCGACCCTCTGTAAACGTTATGAATTCAAACATGCCAGTTTGTAATATTTTGTATTATGCTCTTCTTGTCTTTACTGAAATCAAACTAATCAAACAGCAGAATGCTCTTACAAACCAGGAGGGAGCGATTTGACTTTTGGGTAACGTAATGGACGCGCTGTTGTTGATGCTGACTGGCCTTTAGCAGACATTACATTTATTACAAATTTAACTTTACATGAAACGTGTGTTTTAACTTCACCTGGGGAAACTGACTTCACTTTCAGAGGCTCGGGGGTGCAGCTCGGTTGCTCCAGTCTTTGCCGGGATGCAGGGCCAGCACACCGCAGCAGAGAATGTGCGAACGCCGCTCTGCACGTTTGATGCAGGGACGTAGCGGAGTATTTGAGGGGCAGGGGGCTAAGATTACATCTACAATTATTATTTATTATGAATTAATATAAATTAATTGTTTGTTTAAATGTTTTAAGAAGCCTGTGCACATAGTAGTTTGTTTTTACAAGCAAAGTTTTTTGAACACCAAAGTTAGGGGGGCAGCTGGGGGGGCAAGGCCCTACAGTGGGGGGTCAGCTGCCCCCCCTTGCCCCCCTGTAGATCCGCCCCTGTTGCTCTCCTCCAGATGACACACAGATCTGGTTAGTGCGACTGATGCGCTGCAGGATTATGCTGCTGGTGGCTAATATCGTTTTTATCATCATTATCGCCACAAATATACACTAAACTGGCTCCCCGGCTGAAATATCACCACGGGGGAATTAAAACAAAAAAAGGTGCACTCTCTTTACCATGTTAAACAGCTCAACTTCATCTGATAGTGCTACATAACAGAACAGGGCCAAGAGGTACCAGCATGCATCTGAACAAGTAGGAGCCAAACGTGAAATTGCCTAGTAAATCTACTGCTCTGCAGAAACACGACTGGGCTTCATTCATCTGCAAAATGGACGCCTCTCTTAATATTCAGCCTAAATTAATCGCCTCAGTAGATACAGTAAACACAGGGTTGTTGACACATTGATGCCCCTACGCAACATATCTGCAGATGGTGCACTGGACTGAATGTACTGGGAACATTGGCTGGATCACTTTCAATCGAGGAGAGATTAGCCTCTGAAGATAGAGAGATCAACGTTATTCCTCTTTTCCTAAGATGCAACAGCTTTTAAAGACTGTGATGCGTGGGAGGCGGAGATAGAAACACATTAGCCATCAAAATTCAACCAATCTTCATAGTAATAACAGGAAGCTTGTGCTTATTTCAGAAACATCAGCATTTACACATGAATAGAGAGGGCTGGCTAAGAGGTATTATAATGCAGAATATTCAGACAAGGATTTTGAATCTCATTGACATTGTACTTGGGCAGAATGAAGGCATCAGGCGAGCGCTGTGAGGTACCAGAGGTAATCATTCTGCATGAGGATGAGGTCCATGTCTGCATCAAACACAGTTGTGCTGAAGAGCGATGCAATGACGTCGGTGACATAACCAAAGGTTCCAAGGTAAAAGGTCCAAGGTTGCTGCACTTTGAATAACGGCACATGGAAAAAGCCATTAGAGAAGACCTTGGGCTATCTCTGGATGAAAAGGCACAGCCACCAGTGAAGCTGTTGCCATAAAAAGAAGCTTCTAATATTTAACATGGACAGAAAGTAGTGAAGACACTGTGGGAAAAGCTGTTTATGAACCAAAAGTGCCTTATCTGAAAAGAGACATTTTGTTCTCTTCCTTCTCTTTCTTCTCAAAGGAGGTTAAACTGCACGTAAGGCAGCCAGGCTGCAAAACAAGTGTGTTTTTTTATATTAGGAGAGCACAGGACCGTGTGCAAACCAACATTAGAACTGCATAAAAAAATGCAGCCTTCGTATTCATTTAAATAAGATCAGAGTTGTCTGGCAAAAACCTTAAGTCTAAAATGATTGTCACTGTAATAACTTTACAGAGTTTTAAATTGTGCTATCATAAATATCACAAATTGCTGTTTTTTTTTGTCTAATAATATCCCTTAAACTCATGGATCTATAACTCAAACTGGTCTCCCAACATTGTATTTCCAACATTCTTACTGGTACTTGTAGCAACAGTCATGAAAATAAGTTGGACCTGAAAAGTTTTTAAAACACAGTGCCATTTTTGGTCAAAACGCTAGTGCTGGAAGTCTTGCTGCCTCTGTGTATCCAGGTCCAAGCCTCTATCCAACTTTTGAGTTTAGCGTAGCACACTTTTCAGGCTACAAGGGTTGTAGGTCAAGCTACAGTAATGTACTGCCATTAAATATAAAGTTGTAAACTACATAAAGCTGATAACGTATCCAATTATGGAGTGTTTAATGGTTCTACGGATTTATAATTTTTTCCAGTGAATAAACAAAAGTCTAACACATGTATGTTGTATCATGACAGAAACATAATAAGAAACTAATTGGAGGTCAAGCCAATTTTTACAAAAAAGCCTAGATCAGTGAGAACAATTTTCACCTGGTCACTGTGTACCCAACAATTATCGTGTTTCCAGACACCAAAAAAAATGCTCATCACCATCATAGTTTAGATGGCAAACAAGGTTAAGGAACAAGAGGACTTTCCCATCCACTTTTTTGTCGCCCAAATTACTGGTACAGATTTGTCTCAGATGGCTTTACATATGACACTTCCTTCCTGATTTGATTACAAAAGATCTTAAAAAACTGCAAACAACATTTAACAGGCGAAAAAAAGAAAAAAAACAATACCAATCTCTGAGTTTTTGAGTGTTGCAAAAAACGCTATATAAATAAAATGCATTATTATTATTAGTATTATTATTAATAACATCTTCTTGTAATAGAGAAGCATTTTTTCTATTTCAGCACGTCATGAAGGTGAGAGACAGCAGGGGAGACAGACAGAGGGGGGAGGATGTACAGACCAATAGATTAATCCATATTTTAGCAACCAAATCGCTTAAGGCAAAGCAGGCACACTGAGAGCCAGCTCAGGGTCTCCAGCCTCTCCAGCCAGACAGTTTCCTCTGGGAATCTGCTGATCAACTATAACCAACCTCTTAACTCAACACGCCAACTCAGCTGCTTTCAGGATAATCCTTTCTACTGGTGAAAATGTGCTCTGAACTGAATCCTAATAGTCCATAGGAAGGTTGTGGACATAAAAACACGTACACACACCAACAAACAAGCAGAAGCCGTCTTCACGCTGTAGAGCAGCACAGCAGCTTTCAGTCTCATTAACATTCTGCATCTGGCTTCACATCTCACAAACACACACACACACACACACACGGAGCAATCTCCTCTGAGAGTAATATGTTTTGCCGGTAAAATGCCACTGCCTTCACTGTATGGATGGAAAATCTGAGAGAACAAAAGCTCACTACAGCATGTGACGTGTTCATTTCTGGTTCTTTAGGAAAAATGCTCTTGGGCAAAAATCCACTCAGTCAGAATGCTATTTTTGTTTTATTTTGTGAAACAGGCATTAATGGTTAATCACTTCAGGTCTAACCATTGGGAGGCATTTGGTGAGTGTTTCTTGTTGTCAGAAGAGATTAAGAAAGTGCCGTTGACACTGTTGTGTCCATCAGATAACTTGCTGAGTTGGGGTTTCATAAAGAACAGTTCAGACCAAGTGATAACATAAAATAATAATGGTGCTGCTTGATTCTTGATGAAAAAGATGTAATCTGACATTGCAATATCTTTCATGGAAATTTAATGCGGAACACGTTAGATATACAGATGGATAGATTAAACATGACGGTCCCTTTTTAACTAATCTAGTGATACCTAACAAATCAAGGTACTTCATCATGAATCATCAAGATGTAAACATCTTCTAAATGCAATACTGCCATAAAGCAGCCCTGCTCATTGATTTGCAACTAACCCTAACCCTAAATTGTCTAATACAAAAAGAAATGTTAAAGATTTAACTGTGTATAAACCGCATAGCAGAATCTCTACCAGTTGACAAATTTCTATTGTCTTACAGTATCCATTTTCATATCACCCAACCCTAGTGTGAAGGAGTTCACTTCAAGCTATCCCCTTCAGTTCCCCACCCCACTATGTGCAACCATAGGTAGTCGCTAATGCAGCAACAATAACCCTACAATGACCCCTCTCTAGCATCCCACCATGTGCTGTTTGTAATGTATAATCAAGGCAGACACACCCTATGAATCCTTGTCTCTACAAGGGGGAGAAAGAAGCAAATAAATGAACGTTTGGACAGAGTTTGAACAGACAGGAACATCAGAGCATGTAGTGCAGAGAAAAAAAGAGGGGAAAAGAGGTGCAGAAAATGAGAGCGGTGTTAGGAATGGTTGTTAGCGAAGGAGAAGGAAAAGGTTGGATGTGGACGGAGAGTGAGCACAGCTGGAGCCCTGTCTGCAGCTTCACTCATGGTTACACCAGATGATAGGTGGAGAGGTCACGCACTGAGAGAGCTTTTACCCTGCCACAACCCATATCAGCAAGGTTGTGCTTTTAAAAAATGCACTGCACTGACAGGAAACTGCTGCGGCTTGTTGAGGTAACTTTAGAGTAACAACCTACCATCTTCTGTCCGACTTAGAAACCTGCATTACAGTCACTAGGGCTGAACGATTTTGGAAAATAATCTAATTGCGATTTTTTTTCACCAATATTGCGAATGCGATTTAATAAGCAATTCTTTTTTAAGCTCTTTGTCTTCTGTATTATTCAACAAAGACAAGCAATAAATCATTGTATAGTATGAACAACACACAATTAGATAGATTAAACAAACAAACTGTTCTTTCCTGGAGGCCAGGCCTGTATGTGATGATGAAATTAGGTGATGCATGAATTTATATGAACATCTTTGATTTAACTACTTCAATCACAGTACTATACTGAGCACTGACAAAGCCTGGTGTAAACATTCATATGAAAGTCAGAAACAAATCACACAAACTAAAGTGCAGATTGCAAAAATATAAAAACAAATATGTGGCTTTACCACACTTAGTAGTATTTAGATTATTATTGACTGTAATAAACACATGTAAACATGTGGATTGCACTTTTTAAACACCGTCTTTGAACTTTATTAGACAGTTAAATAAGTAAAAATATAGTATATCTCCAATCAGTAACAAAACAAAAATGCAGAAAATAAAAAAGGAGAGAAATATCTGCCTGTACCTCTTTGAAAATATTTAGGTAACTCAAAGTTAAATGTAATCACTGTCTGAACATTAATATCCAAATATTAAATCGTAATTATCTCTAGTCAGTAACAGCAACACACAACGCAGACTACAATGCAGCGAGTATGGCACTATCAGCCATAGTGATCATGATCACACAAGAAGCAATTTCTCCGCATTTTTTCATCTTAAAAACATCTCCAGACTCTGGACACCACTCACTGACTCTGTGACGAGCGAGTGCAAGTCACTATATTCCCTCCAGTGTTAAACAGACGTAACCTGACTCCGCCAGATGGATTGCTTCGCATTTGCTTGGCATATCCATCTGGGAACTTTCCGTTGGAGAACTTTTGGGAAGGGGCGGAAATACTGGTTAGCTGATTGGATAAACCATCTGTCTATCACCACCTATGTTGGTGATAGACGGGCCAAATCAACCACTCAGATCAAACTCTTGCCAAAACCAGTCGGGAGAAGAGCAAAAACATCTTTTCCTCCGAGAAAAGCCTCCAGTGCCGTTTTTTGCTCTTCTTTCAGTGAAGGAATACTTTCTAATTTGGATAAAACTTGCGCGATAGCTACGCTCTTCTCATCCGTGGCCGTGAACCCAGGCTTGGTGGCCGTACTAAGGGGCATCATGTCCTTGGCGGTAAACTCCATTGCTGCTTGAGTAAATTCCTCGTTCCGATTTAAAGTACATTCATATGGAGTTAACGTTACGTTTTCAAACATTTCGGTGAGTGATGCCTGTCAGGTGGTATTTTGCTTACTTGACAAACTGATGTTTGGCATTTTAGCCATGCAACTGTCGTAGATGGCTTTGTGTTTTTTGTTGTTGTTTTTTTTACGTGCTGATACAGGTTCGTAGTGTTACCCCGTGAGGTAGCAACGTTAGCAAGACAGGTTTTGCAAAGTACCTGAAGTTGCGCATCATCTTCTTTTTATAAACCAAAATAGTCCCACACAAGTGACATACAGTTCCTATTTGGGACTAAAGTTTCTGTCGAGCCGGAGGCCATTGTACAACAGCTCAAATTACGGTGTAGCGTTAGCGTGCCAAGTTGATGCTTTCTCTGCGGAGTGCAGATTGCTTTGCTCTCGGGAGTCACATGACCAAATCACAGCCTTTGCGATTAGGAAATCGTGTTTTAACATATCACGATATTATTGCAAATGTAATTAATCGTTCAGCCCTAATCAGAACGGTAAGCCAGGTTTCCAGGTGATACTAGAGTTATTAGGGATGTAGCAAACCGTAAACATTCAAATTAGAAACAGTTCATGCACATTTTTAGACTGAACACCGGAGGTTCCACTGTACTTTAACCTGCCTTTTTATTTACCATTACGTCACCGATCACAAGTAGGACTGGGCAATATATCAATATTATATCAACATCGATATAGGAGGCCAGATATTGTCTTCAATTTATCGTAATATTGTGATATGACACAAGAGTTGTCCGTTTCTGGTTTTAAAGGCTGCATTACAGTAAAGTGATGTCATTTTCTGAATTTACCAGGCTTACTAGCCGTTTTATTATTTGCCTTTACCCACTTAGTGATTGTAACCACATTATTGGTGATTATTTATCAAAAATCTCATTGTGTTAAGGTTTTGTGAAAGCACCAATAGTCAACTCTACAATATCGCCGCAATATCGACATCATCATATTAAAATATCAGGATACATGATTTTCTCCATATCACCCAGCTCTAATCACAAGCCACAATTGCAGGTTTTGTATTACTGTGTGCAAATACTGGCAGACTAATAAACCTAAAGGGATTATGCAGGCTAATCCATATAACAATATTATGGGATGAAGTCCACATTAGAGAAGGTTACACCTCTCAGGGAACACACAGACATTAGAAATAAATGCTGTAAGCAAGTAAAACACTAAAAATGACACTTTCTCTCATGTAAATGTTTAAGATATTGGACAATTTAATGAAGTACAGAACACAGTTTTCCTAGGATTGTTTTTTCCTGTGATCTCAATTTTAGGATATTGTATTCATACTGTATTTATTTATTTGTTCGTTATTTGTTTCCTTAAAAGAAGCATGAGGAATTCATGTTTTCATATAATTAGGTATATTACATGTGAAATGTCTGAAAACCAAACGTGTATGTGATGTCATCAAAAGTGAAATTCACATGTGAGTCTATCACATCATGTGAAATGGTGTATTTTTCTGAGCACAATACAACAGCGTAAAAATACTTAAAAGTTAAAGTCAATATGCATTCAAAATAAGTAAATGCATTACATTATATATCATGTTCAGATATACATTGCTATATATTATAGTATTGGATTATTATCACTGACTGTGTGTAAATGTGTGACTAGTATTTTACTGTAGCTGGTTTCCACCACTGCTTGACAGAAATTGTATAATTTGATTATAAGATGTACAATCTGGAGTTGCTTAGAGCATATTGTTTACTGTCAGGACATATTCCAAACTGTTTATATCAACCAAATATCAGACTACTGAAGCTTATAAATTTCTGGTGACTCTGTCTGCATATCAAGCAACCCTGTGAGGCAAATCAACTCCAAGGTTGAGAAACTCATGGTCTTTTTTTGTTTGTAGAGAAGGTGTCTGATACACTATCCATGTCCTTCAAAAGCAGTATTTTTTTCTAAGCTGCTGCATGTGTGTGCATGTGTGTGTGTGTGTGTGTGTGTGTGTGAGAGAGAGAGAGAGATCTGTACTGTATGTGCTGTATGTGTGTTTATTTGAAGAGATCTCTCAGCCAACCAGGCCAGCCAGCCTTGTCAGACTGACAGAGCATGGATGCTAAGCGCTCGTATTAGCATTTTATCAAGTGACCTTCCTGCTCTTCAGTCTGCCTCTTAAAATACGGTTTTCTTTTTTACTCCAGCCTTCACTTTTCACTCAGTAAAGACACAATAAGCAGCTCTGTATGATACAAACTGCACTGTATGACTCAAAACTGGGGGAAATCACTCCCATGCAGCCATATTTTGACAGTGTATGTAAATGCAGTGTAAAAGGGCGGCATAAATAACAGTTTCACCTTCAGCAGCAGCATTTCTTGTTAGTCTCCCAGAAGCAGTTTATTGTTGCCCCAGCTGCCTGATTTTTAATTACTCCACCGGTAATTAGTGGTTGTCCATAATTGGGATAGGGACTCCAGACTGTCATCCACCAATCTCTAGGATGATTGTTTTCGTTTGTAAAAGGGCGAGGACGGATGACAGGACACACACACACACACACACACACACACACACACACACACACACACACACACACACACACACACACACACACACACACACACACACACACACACACACACACACACACACACACACACACACACACACACACACACACACACACACACACACGGCTGTGCATGCAGCTGTGACTGATGTTCTAACGGGACACAAGGGGATGTGTTACAGTTTATCAGGAGGCAAGAACAAAAGGAGGTTCTCAGGGAACAACGGCTTCAATGTAAGAGGTTCGATGCCGATTTGCTGCCTCGAACACACTCCCATCATCATCATCATTATATCGCTTACTTCATTCTTGTTGACTTGAATTCCTAAATATAAATCTCCAAAGCATTTTCCATCAACAACCTTAACGTCAGAGATGTCTTTTCCAGCGAGTAAACAATTTGGGCCACATTTTATGCAAGTGTAATCACTATAGCCTTGAATCAAAGTGCAATTCCTTTCATCACGGCTGGGAAGGCTGAGTGCCTTTGGACTGATGTCAAGAGCAAAGTAGAGGATTTTTACATACATTAGTCTAGACTCTGTTCTGCTTTATACTATTTAAAAATATTAATTTGCCTGCATGTAGAAAAATGTATTTATTTATTTAAATACTCTTTATTGATCCCCAATGGGGAAATTACATTTTACACTCTGTTATTATTACATACAGAAAAAAAAGGCTGCACTGTGAGATGTAAAACACATTTCCGAGAAGTCTGAGGTATAATTGATTCAAGCCAAGACGAGGTTTGCATTCTCAGAGGACTAAACTCGATAAAAACAGCTGGAACTGGTTGTACTATACAAGATGGAGGTGGTTGAAATCATCCACCCATTATCAATACCGTCTTATCCTGGGGAAGGTAATGAGTACTGGAGCCCACCATGCCTTACATTGGGTACAATGATCCTGAAGAGATTGCCAGTCTACCACAGAACAAGAATGTTGAACATGAAAGTTTATTCCTGATCTTAGATAGAGTTTGACATAGAAAAGTGAACCGTACTTACTAGCTTTTCCCAGAGCTTTCAACCACATTATACAGTCTTCCTCAGTGAATGTAGTTTTTACGTGACCAAAGTTCCATTCTTACAATGTAGTAAAACCTCCATCCTCTAAAAAAAAAAAAAAAAAAAGACTGTGAAATGCAGTTGAAAGCTCCAGAAAAAAGTCAGTAAGTAGACCTAGAGTTAAGATTTGTTTTGGTCAAATAAACAGGAATATTTCTCTGATATTGATACTGTATACAGGCTACATTCACTTAAGGTGAATGAAGGTGAGAAGCATTTTCGGATGTATTTGTAATCTACAGTATATCACAATACGGCAAATTTATGCAAAATCACATGTGAATTTTTAACAATATATTTTAACCCGATGAAGAATTTTAGTCAGACATCTGGATCTTAGTTATCTGAGAAACAAGCTGAGCAAACGTTTGCAGCCCCTCTGGGGTGTCAGAGAAACACAGATTTTTAACAAGAAACTGCTATATTCAGTGTTTTACTGGTGTTTTAAATCAAGGGGACCATATATTTTGGAGAGGGGGAGACCTCTGCGGATAATTTGTCTCCCAGTAAAAACCTCCTGAACGATGAACACTGAAGGAATTCTACTGAATTCTACTGTTTACTAACCCTGTTTTGTGTCCGGGATGTCAAACGTGACATACCAGAAAAAAAACAACAACAGTGTGGCCGGTTAGCTCAGTTGGTAGGGCAGGTGCACATATGCAGAGGTTTATTCCTTGACGCAGAAGGTCCAGGGTTTGAGTCCAACCTGTGAAGGTTTTCCTACATGTCTTCCCACCTCTCTCTCCCCTTTCATATCTCAGCTTTCCTATCCAGAAATGCCCCAAAAAAAAAAAAAAACAGAAAAGGCATACTTGTCTATTGGCAATGGCTTAAAAGACTTAAAAGATTATTTTAGCTGTGTGTTTTATGATCAGTTGGTTGGGCAGTGTCAGGCAAGGACATATGTTAAAATCTTGAAATGTAGTTAGATTATTAATATCAGTAATATAAGCATTCAAAGAAATCCATATAACAGTAATCATACTGAAGTTTACACTGTAGTCATATACAGTGGGGGAAATAAGTATTTGACCCCTCGCTGATTTTGCAGGTTTGCCCACTTACAAAGAATGCAAAAATCTACAATTTTAATCATATGTACATTCTAACAGTGAAAGACAGAATCCCAAAGAAAATTCCAGAAAATCACATCATATGAATTTATTAAAATTGATAACCATCTGATGAGGAAAAACAAGTATTTGACCCCCTGGACAAACAGCATGTTAATATGTTGTAGAAAAGCCATTATTGGCCAGCACAGATGTCAAACGGTTTTTATAGTTGGTGACAAGGTTTGTGCACATTTCGGCAGGGATGTTGGCCCACTCCTCCCTGCAGACAGCCTCCAAATCATTCAGGTTCCGAGGTTGTCGCCTGGCAACTCGAATTTTAAGCTCCCTCCAAAGATTTTCAATCGGATTCAGGTCTGGAGACTGGCTAGGCCACTCCAGAACCTTGATGTGCTTCTTCTTCAGCCACTCTTTTGTTGCTTTGGCGGTGTGCTTAGGGTCGTTGTCGTGCTGAAACACCCATCCTCGACCCATCTTCAGCTCTCTCACTGAGGGAAGGAGATGTCGGTCCAGAATTCCACGATACATGGCCCCGTCCATCCTCCCCTCAATACGATGGCTTTTCAGCCAAGGGGACGGAAAAGCCAGGTTGTACTCGGTGTTCTTTGCCCTCCAAACACGACGAGTTGAGTTGAGGCCAAAAAGTTCTATTTTGGTCTCATCTGACCACATCACCTTCTTCCAGGCCTCTTCTGAGTCGTCCAGGTGGTGAATGGCGAACTTCATGCGGGCCTGTACATGTTTCTTCTTGAGCAGGGGGACCTTGCGTGCGCTGCAGGATTTCAATCCATGACGGCGTAGTGTGTTACCAACCGTTTCTTTTGTAACTGTGGTCCCAGCTGCCTTCAGTTGATTCATCAGTTCCCCCCTTGTGGTTTTGGGATGATTCCTCACCGTTCGCATGATCAGGGACACCCCACGAGGCAAGATCTTGTGTGGAGGCCCAGACCGAGGGAGGTTGGCGGTGGTGTGGTGCTTCTTCCATTTCCTGATAACTGCACCGACAGTTGATCTTTTCTCTCCAAGTTGCTTTCCGATTCTCTTGTAGCCCATCCCAGCCTTGTGCAGATCAACAATCTTGTCCCTGATGTCCGTAGAAAGCTCTTTGGTCTTGCCCATGGTGGTGATGTTGGATGCTGGTTGTTTGGGTGTTGACAGGTGTCTTTTATACAGGTAACGAGGTGAGGCAGGTGTATTTGATGTAGATAATTGGTTCGGATTGGGGCTGTGTCTTAAAGAAAGACTAACTGGCTTGTAGGAGCCAGAATACTTGCTGTTTGTCCAGGGGGTCAAATACTTGTTTTTCCTCATCAGATGGTTATCAATTTTAATAAATTCATATGATGTGATTTTCTGGAATTTTCTTTGGGATTCTGTCTTTCACTGTTAGAATGTACATATGATTAAAATTGTAGATTTTTGCATTCTTTGTAAGTGGGCATCCATCCATCCATCCATCTTCGTCCGCTTATCCGGTGTCGGGTCGCGGGGGGAGCAGTTCCAGCAGGGGACCCCAAACTTCCCTTTCCCGAGCAACATTAACCAGCTCCGACTGGGGGATCCCGAGGCGTTCCCAGGCCAGGTTGGAGATATAATCCCTCCACCTAGTCCTGGGTCTTCCCCGAGGCCTCCTCCCAGCTGGACGTGCCTGGAACACCTCCCTAGGGAGGCGCCCAGGGGGCATCCTTACCAGATGCCCGAACCACCTCAACTGGCTCCTTTCGACGCAAAGGAGCAGCGGCTCTACTCCGAGCTCCTCACGGATGACTGAGCTTCTCACCCTATCTCTAAGGGAGACGCCAGCCACCCTCCTGAGGAAACCCATTTCAGCCGCTTGTACCCTGGATCTCGTTCTTTCGGTCATGACCCAGCCTTCATGACCATAGGTGAGGGTAGGAACGAAAACTGACCGGTAGATCGAGAGCTTTGCCTTCTGGCTAAGCTCTCTTTTTTCGTCACAACGGTGCGATAGATTGAATGCAATACCGCACCCGCTGCGCCCGATTCTCCGACCAATCTCCCGCTCCATTGTCCCCTCACTCGCGAACACAACCCCAAGGTACTTGAACTCCTTCACTTGGGGTAAGGACTCATTCCCTACCTGGAGAAGGCATTCCATCGGTTTCCTGCTGAGAACCATGGCCTCAGATTTAGAGGTGCTGATCCTCATCCCAACCGCTTCACACTCGGTTGCGAACCGATCCAGTGAGTGCTGAAGGTCGCAGGCCGATGATGCCATCAGGACCACATCATCTGCAAAGAGCAGCGATGAGATCCCCAGCCCACCAAACTGCAACCCCTCCCCACCCCGACTACGCCTCGATATCCTGTCCATAAATACTACAAACAGGATTGGTGACAAAGCGCAGCCCTGGCGGAGGCCAACCCTCACCTGAAACGAGTCCGACTTACTACCGAGAACCCGGACACAGCTCTCGCTTTGGTTGTACAGAGATTGGATGGCCCTGAGAAGAGACCCCCTCACCCCATACTCCCGCAGCACCTCCCACAGTATCTCCCGGGGGACCCGGTCATACGCCTTCTCCAAATCCACAAAACACATGTAGACCGGTTGTCTACATGTGTGGGCAAACCTGCAAAATCAGCAAGGGGTCAAATACTTATTTCCCCCACTGTAAAGTAGTATCATTTTGTAGTCATTTGTACACTGTGAATAAAAAACATTTAATTTAACATTTAATTACCAAAGTAATGACTATAACCTAAGATCCTACTAATTGGAAGTCAATGGACTAAAAAAAACACCTGACCTCAGCCAGTAAGTTAATGAAAGGTAATTATGTTCTGTCTAGCCAAGCTGATCTTGATCCAAAACAAAACCAGTACATCAGAATGCCTGTCGCAAGTGTACACACATAGCAATAGAGGGCCCCAGGGCCCTTAGTATACCTGCCACGCATTTCTGCAGGCTTAGCCTGACAGATTGACCTGTCCCATTAAATCTAGTGTTATTGACTCCTGTTTACAGTAGGTGGCCGTGTGTGTGTGTGTGTGTGTGTGTGTGTGTGTGTGTGTGTGTGTGTGTGTGTGTGTGTGTGTGTAGCTAGCAGGAAGCTGTTGGAGTCTGCAGGTCCACTGTTTGACCTTTTACCACATCACTGATTAAGTCCATGAAGAGCTCAGGTAGGGAGCAACAAAGCAATACCGTGCATGCAGGAAAATCTATAATATTCTACAGTGTGGAGTCTCTGAGTAAAACATTAGTCTGTCCGTCACGTTCAGTTAGAAGGTAAAAGAAAAAGGTCCTGAGAGCGAGTTGATTTACTTCTGCATTATGCATTTCTAACAGACAGGATTATCCGGGGACTGCCCATTTCTCCGACCCTCCATTGTTCCGACCTCTCAATAACCCCAAAAATTCCCTTTGGTCCTACAGCCCGCTAGTCCGACGTCCCTTTGGTGGCGAAATTACGAATCCCACTAAGACCACGCCAAGTCCCGCCATACGAAGCAGCTCGATTGGTTGGGGTTAGGAAAGCCAATTGGTCAGGGGACAGGACCTGTACAAATGGGGTTACTTTACCTTGCGTAAGCATCGACGCCTGGCCAATAAATGCTATTGAAGGGTGGGTCTTGGCGTGGCCATAGTAGGATTCGTAATATGTTGGACTAGTGGGCTGTTAGCCTGACAAGCCAGACCCACATCAAGATGTTGGGTTTGGGAACTCACCACTGGCAGGGCTCAATCTGAGGGGTTTACACATTACTTAAGTCTCTAAGACATTTCTTTAACTTTAATGGTGCAACCTGCTTAAGCAAATCACTAGTTTGAAATAAGCTAGTAGAACTACTAGCTTGTTTCAAACTAGTGACTTTTCTAAGAACTTTACAGACAAACTAAGAGATGGATTTATGGATAGCTGATGCAACCCAATCCAGGTTGTAAAAACCCCCAAATTCCCAGAAACAGTACAGAGGACATGACCTCAATGGCAGCTACAGTTGGTAATTCCCAGATATCCCTGAAAACAGCATCTATGAATGCATCAAATTCCAACATACTGATGTGTTCATTTAAAGCAGAGAAGGCCTTGGCGGAATTCCTTTCAAACATGATTGAGAAAATGGAGAACACGGTTACACGGTAGTGTTTACAAGCAAAACTGATCCATTAGTCAAGAATTAGATTCTTCTTCTTATATCCAATCATTTCTACTTACAACCATACACTTCAAACATTATGCAAGCTAAGTAGAAATATGTTTCGAGGTGCACTAATACACGTCCTGTGGGGAATGCCTTTGTGGGAGCACCTGTGACAGTTCAAATGGTTTCCAGTCATGTGACCCTCATCTTGGGGGAAAAAAAAACACTCCCAACTAAGTCAGTCTTCATCAATATTTATGTGTAGCAAGACTGAAGTTCATTTTACAGTATTTTCCATTCCCGGAAAACAAAGAAGCTGCCGCTTGTGCAAATAACCCACTTTTACCGTATTCATTAACATTATCTGATTACAGTCTGGAAGTCAGCCAGCACTCTCATCAGCCCTAGAGGCATTTCCAGTCATGGCTTGGATGCACCTGCTTGCTGCAGCCCAGTCATCCCCCAAAATGTTGTGCTAAAGGACTCCCAGGAGACTCCAGGGACTCCCTAAAGGATATAAGGAATAACTACACTGCCTTCAGCCTTGCTATTTCATTTACAGTATAAAATGGCATCACATAGAGAGAACAGAAAATAAAGACACATGCAGTCTTATTACTATTGCAGCATGGTTTTCCACTCTCCCATCTTGGGTAGAAATCATATTGACCAACAGAAATCTCCTCAGCTGAGCTTGTTTTTTTTTTTTTTTTTTTTTTTTTTAACCTACAGACACCACTGTTATAGGACTGTTTGAGACTGAGGACAGTGTTCAGGCTGTCAAGACAATTCCCGAAGGTGAGGAGAGCTCAAGCTGGCAGCTGTTTCCTTTATCTGACCCATGTAATGGCATTAAGTTATTTAGTGTGGGAGTCAGAATGTCATTTCTGGTGCAGCCTGAGCTTTGCACTACAAAACCAATTATTCAAGACTAGGTCCGATTAGTCAGTCAACTAGGCCTACTTGATAAGTCGATCAAAAGACATTTAATCAAGAGCAATTTGGATAATGAAATAATCATTCAAGTCATTTATAAAGACTCAAATATAAAAATGTGTGTCATAGTTTCTTAAATAGAAGAAACAATTTGCTGTTTTTTCCCCGTTTCATACCAAATGTGATGTTGACAAAATAATCCCCCCACAAGTTCCACTAAGTAGCTGTTCTGGAGCTTTGCGAATATGGCACATGATCTTTCTAAGTTTTTTTTAGCCCTTTAAGGACTTCTTGTCCTAAAAGTTGACATTGAGGGTTCATTCTCGAGCTTCAAAACAGTGGTTGACCAAATATCTCACAGCAAGGTCCATAAAAGTGGCAATATATAGCAAAATATCATCTTCTATAACAAATATACCTCAGTATTGTTGAGGTTTCACTATGTTTATCACATTTTAAGACATTACTTAAGGTTTCCCTTAAATTGTGATGAGCATTTGTGTTGTTAAATAGATTAAATTATTAACCAATAAAGAACTCTTTAGGATGAAAAACAAAGATATTTGCAGACCACACAAATTCCAAGGTTCTTTTTCTATTATTCAAACAGGAGCAACATGAAGTGAAACTGTGACAGGTTGCAGAGTGACAACATGCAAATGTCTATTCAATGTCGCCCATGTATTTGTACATGAATGTCTATTTCTGTGTACGTTGAAAGTCAAAGCACCGGTCAAATTCCCTGTATGTGTTTACACTTAGGCCTATTTAGCCATTAAAGCTGATTCTGATTGTCAAATTTGCCTGCTATAAGCTACATGTAGCCTGTGTATAAAGACTGCTTTCAGTGTAAAATCACAGTTGAGGACCACAAACACACACAACACCAACACCCTACTTCAGGTGCATTGAATGGAGCCCCCCTGGGAAAAGAGAGCCTAAATCCGTGCGCACATTTTACAAATCTGTGCGCATAGTAAAGCAAAAATACTGGCTTCATCAATCAGACATCATTATCTGCCTTTTGATTTTATAACAAAATACAATTAGTGTCATTCGGCTACTTACTCAGAGAGTTACTTTCAGGACGCTTTCACCTCCTTCCCATCAGAGAAGAAGTCAGGCAGCAGGTTGAACACTCGCTGCTCCTCAGACTGAAGGGTCTGATGTGAGTTGCAGACCGGGAACCGTGCAGGGCGGACGGTAACGGCACCGACATAAAATCACACACAGGTTGGATGTCCATTCATTCTCTGTCCTTTCCTCGTGCTGGTTTGAGGGATTTTTACCGGAGGATCCCGGATACACGACCTCTTTCTTTTGCGGGGTTCTCCTTGGGAACTGTGCTGCCTTCAAGTAAAAACAGTAAAATCACCCTCAGTTTTAAATCTGGAAATGTCTTCTTTCTTCACCTTAAAGTCAGGTAATATGGTGTGATTTAAATAGTAAATATAGAAATAAAATATTGTTTTGCATGTAGCCTAAATACATTTAAAACACAGTCCAAATTCATTCCGAATAGGTCTCATAACTGCAGAAATTCCAATGCCATTTTTGGAAACAGGCTCAGAAACTTAGAAAATATTGTCTGTTTGTCGGTATACGCGTGTTATGATGAGCAGTTAACAGGTTATGTTTTGTGGAGGTGACTATTAGGGATCATAATACATTTTTGGCCCAACCACATTCCGTTGGATGTTCATAGTGTGATTTTTCTATTTCCGACAGCAAGTGGAGGCAGCATTTACCATAGGACAAACGCTCAGGGCTCTGATCTCACTCTGCTCCTGATTGGCTCAGATTAAAAAAGGCTGCCTGTGGCCACACTCAGCCCATATGTCCCCCTCCTCAGCCCAGATCATGGTGGTGTTTCTCTCTCCATCATTCAGTCAGTCTTAATCTGATGTGTCTTCTGGCTCCTCTTCTTTTCTACACTGAGTGGACAGAAAAAAGAAACATATATCCTTTATAAATAGCAATGGGAAAATGTGATAACTGAAAGTAAAATCATAAGGTTTAATATGTATTGGGGTATACACTGTAGCATATATATCAGGATTAGTACTGTACATAACATACCTTTATGAAATTGTAATAACAACAATGACACTAGTGCCAAGAAGACTTATGCAATTTATATAATATAATGCAATCCAATACAAATTGTGTGTTGAGGAGCTGCTTCTTTTCTATACGTTATTATCATGGTCATTAGGATAAAATGTGTGGTGTTGCATTGGATTGCATCGACTATGTTTGCTCTTCCATGTTCATGTAAATGTGGCGGTAGACAAAATATTTGAAACATCTTAGGATTTAAGTTAGTTGAATAAAACAACACCTCAATGTACAACATCAACATTTTTAACATACACAAAGCTGTGAACTAAAGTCAGAATTAAGTCACAAAAATGAGGACTTGACTTGAGGCTTGAAAGTAAAAACATTGAGCTCTCTAGTTCTTATCTAGACTAGGACAAGTCTTCGGGATTTGAGACTTAACTTGAGATTTGGTATTAAAAGATTTGAGACTTGACTGGGACATGCTCCAAAAGACAGCTAAAAACAGCTGATTGTGGTTATCTCACACACTGTAGGTGTTTGCTGTTTGTTTCCAACATTTGTCACAAAAATGATGAGATTAGTGAGTTCTGGCCAAGAAGGCAACATAAAAGCATTGCTACAACAATAAATATAATACAAACAACAGAAAGAGGCTAACAAACTGTCACACACTCCAAAAGAGCATCATTCATAATATTAAATTGAGATTACAGACATGAGCTGCTTAGTCTACTCTGGCTAAAGTGAAAAAGAGTAAAGACTGCTTTCACCACTGCACCTATCTTACAACCTGGGAACTCTCCTCCAATCTCATTGGTAACTTGTGGATAGTTGCTTGGAAACAGTAAACCTTACCTCCTGCAGTCCAAGGGCAACCACCACAGTAATTGATATCAAACAACCACTGTTTACCTCCATCCATGGAAACAGACCCCTGGTTTCTTTTCACAAGGGATACGGATACAGTGAAACAGGATTCCTGTCCTTTTGCGATCCATCTTGGTCAAGCACTAGCTATTTTGGGATTCTAATCGCACATAAAATGGAAATGCAAGCCATTAAAGTCAATAGGATTGCCTGAAATAGCCCTATCCTGTTTTACTAATCTTTGTTGTCCCCTTTTGAGACCTTTCCTACATCTTCATACTCTGAATTTTCATGCAGCTGATGAACTTTACTTTGATTCTTACTCTATAACATGGAGGTCAAAGGTGACAGAGCTGGCTAATGTAGAGCCCCACTGTCTGTTGGGTACGGCTCTGTTGTTTATTCCTATTTCAGATGATCCCATAGCATCTCCCAAACCACTTTTCTTCCATACCTGATTACTCACCGAACCACCTGCACACAGGCACATAAGTAGACAGGAAGACCATGTTTTGACAATGGTTCATACTATACGCTTGTGTAATCTTGACATTCCACTTGTCTTGGATGTTGATCCTTTAATGTTTGAAGGCAGCAGAGCATATGGCCTCAGTAAAGTGCAGACAGGGCGGGAATGTAGGGGCTTAGGAATCATTAACAGTTTGAAGAAAGGAAAACAGATTATTTTCACTGCCACGGGGCTCTTGGAGCCCAGAGCCCCTGCAGCCTGTGCAGCTTGAAACAGCACTCAGTAAGTATTGCTGCAGCAGTTCATTAGTCTCTCATTGCCAGACCTGCAGGACATATCTACTGTGCTTTAAGCTAATTTAGTAATTAGGTTTAGCTTAGCCCAGTGATGCTGCTAATTTTGTGTAAAAGGTAGTTTGTCAATGTTGGGGCCTGTGGGTTGAGATTCTATTTGCTATGGACACTGACATTTTAAATGCATTCTATTGGTTTATTTGTAAAGAAATGTGTTCAGTGGTCAACAGAAAAAAATAGTAACATGTATCTATAATAGAATGTATTTAATCCCGAAGGAAATTATTGTGCAGTGGCACCTTTCTAAAAATATGATAAATCAACAAAACCTATTAAGTTAACATACAAAAGAGCATACTATCAAATATATATCATGCACAAAACAGACTGTACACATGCACCACAGATAATACCACAGTAAATAATAAATTGATATTTATCTTGGTTTTATTTTTTTGAATCTTTTAAATACACTATCAAGAACATAAACTGTTTCTCATTAGTTTTAATGGAAAATTGAAGTTTGCACACACTGCCAGGGTTTTCACACACAAAAGGCACAAGGCTCTCCTGCTATATTAGCAATGAACTCATGAGCCAGACAGACTTCTTTATATTTTGGATTTGGATTTTGATGTGTTTGCTTAACGAGCATCACCTGTTTTTTCCTGTCTCAAAAATCTTTACATATTGTGTTTTACATATTAATTGTCTTTCTGAAAAATAATCATGCCAACCTAGCTCTTGCAACCTGTTTTACCCTATTGGGTCTGTTTGTAATAGTATTAAGAGCTAAGTGAATAAGTGGACAACTGCGTCTATCACACACGTATCTGAAATAAATAATTATGATAAATTCTGTTTAGCATCCATACTTGTTTACATTTTATTGAGTCTGTCATGATGATTATCATGACCCAATACTGTATACTATTATAGTGAATAAACCATATTTATTCTTTCGTTTGTCATAAGGGTAAATGTATCGATGTACAAATTGAATTAAACCAGAAAAATGTTAAGGTTTGGGAAGGACTTAGATAATCTTGCGTACAATAACTAAAAATATAAGAATTTAGTATTAATGTCTTTATGCATAATTTTTATAGTGTCCAGTCTTGTTTTGAATGTATCTTTATCTCTTCAAAACACAGCTGGAGCATTAGAAACCATGACATTTACCATTTAGCTGCCCCGTCATCACGAAATCTTGATTAACAGACGTTGAACAAATCAGACAAGGGAACTGTCCGCCTGGCCAATCATAACGAAGAGGAGGCGGGACTTGACGGTACCAATGAGGTGTTCAGGACTCTGCCGTACATGGTTATCGGATAAAAAAGAACAGAAGAAAGTTTACAGCTCATGAAACTATCATCAGAATGAATGGGACGGCTTATTCCAACTTTGACAAGCAAGAACATGTCTTGAAATTAGGAGAGACGTTTGAGAAACATCCTAAAAGTGGCTACCATACAGTGCGATGTAAGTGGGATTTTGAATCATTCGGATACGTATGGCTTTTACAGTAACGTTAGCTAAAAGTAGCATGCTAGTTAGCTAGCTTTGTAGCTAAACATTCCGAAGGTTGCTGTATGTAGCCAGGTAAGCCGCTTTCATCAGTCCATTTGTATCCGCCTTCCCGTTTAAGTAAGTTGACGCTTCTGTATCCTCTTGGTCGTTTGAATAAGTTAGTTAACTCTCAACTGTTACAAACCGTGGATGCTTCAGCTGTCAAAATGTTAGCCACTGTTAGCATTGCGTCAATCTGTAACGTTACACTACCACCATCTGGTGGTAAGGGTAGGCAACTGCAGATATTAGGGTCCACCCGTTGTGTTTGTTTTCTACTAATATAATAATGCTGTTGTCGTTAATATTGAGTATATTATATATATTTAAATGTTAAAAATATGTATTAATACTTTTCTTGTACAGATGACTTCAAGCCAGCCTCCATTGATACAACATGTGAAGGGGAGCTTGAAGTGGGCAAAGGAGAGCAAGTCACTATTACTTTACCCAATTTAGAGGTCAGTGTTTGATGCTCCAAAACGTTTCTTCACCAGAAATATGTGTGTATGTTTGGGGTTTCACAAATCATTGTTTAACTTTTTTTTTAAAGTAGTAAAATTTGAGGCTTTATTTATGTTTATGTTTGGTCAAAAGTCTCTGGGGGAAAGGGGACAAGTATGCTTATTGGCTCACTGACGACTAACATTTACTCCTTAGGTACTGATATTTGGTATTGAATGACAAGGCATTATACAATACTCAATGCTATGGAGGCAATCAGGTTGTTGCCTGAAAGTATCGAAGTTGCCTGTTTTTTTTTTTTTTTTTTTTTTTTTTTTTTGTAGGGTTCAAGTGCTCCAGTAACAGTCTTCAAGGGGTCAAAGAGGCCGTACATGAAAGAGTGCATCCTCATTGTGAACCATGACACAGGGGAGTACAGATTGGAAAAACTCAACAGCAATATAGCTGTGAAAAAGACCAGGTGGGTTAAACTTCAACTTCAAACGTTTTCATAAAACATTCTACCTGACTTCACTTATACTGTGTGTGTGTGTGTGTATGTATGTATGTATGTATGTATGTATATGTGCATTCCCAGGGCTGAGGGCAGCAGTAAGATCCATTCTCGCCTGGAGCAACAGACCAGTCGCCTGAGCCAGCAACAGCAAGTGAAGAGTAACAACAACAGCAGCAGTAACAAGACCTCAGCCAGCTCCAAGAATTCTCCTCCCAAAGATAAGACCTCCCCGGCATCTCCCATGGACGACATCGAGAGAGGTAACGCTTTGTCAGGCACAATTTCTTCAACTAAATGGCTTTCATGAGAATGTATTTCTCATTTTTGTTGAGGGTTTTAAGCAAATTTGCATCTGATGTAACGTTGATTGGGTCAGTGATTCTGTTTGACTGCTTGGTTTTATTTAATGTGCACTCTTTCCTATAAATGGGGATAATTATCACACATTTCTTTATCTTTGTGTATATGCTTCTGTTTACAGAGTTGATGGCAGAGGCTCAGGTCATGGACCAGCTGAGCAGCGGTGACAGCTCCTCAGATTCCAACAGCTCCTCGTCCTCCAGCAGTGATGACAGCTCCAGCAGCAGTGACTCTGAAGATGAGCGAACTTCTGCGCCACCCACAGCCCCGGCCAACCACAGCATGCCTATCCTTACCACCAGTGCCAACACCAACAGTCGCAACCAGGAGAGTGGAGGAGGACTCATGAACACACTCAGTGAGTAGCCTCTCAGCTCCATTTGTGGATGTAATGCCGAATTTCCACTGCATGGTACCGCTCGGCTGGATTCGTTCTTGGTTCCAGGTACTTTGCTCAATTTCGTTTTCCAGTGCAGATAGTACCCCCTCAATGTGAAACTGCCTTGACATCATCTTCAGCGCCACACAAACGGTGTGTTCACTCACTGGATCCTTTTTATCGGCAGTCACACGATCACAGATGACAATGAACAGTAAATATACATAGTAAAACCCTTTAAAAGCTATACTAAATTAAGTACAGTCTTGTGAACATTATCTAAATTATTTAGGTAGTGGTAATGAACAAGGCCTTTTTGAGTTTTATACCCTTTTTGCATATTACACTCCATTACTTTTTATGTCTTTTGTATAATTTTAACTTCCAAAACTCACAACCCCTTTTGCAGTGTATCGTAAAACTTGTGTAAAGTGGAGGATGCACCACAGGCACCAGGAACTGTCTGTGAAAGGTTATGACACTCCCTCACTGAATGTAATAACACATATTTTGATTATTTTTGCTTAAGTTACAAAGCGCTTTAGATAGGGTAAGGTAGGGGTAGTGGGTATGAAGAGACCGTCAAAATGTATATATGCATTAATGTATATGAATAGATGTCTGTAAGCGGTCTTTAAAACTAATTGTTTATTTTGCTATCTACTTGTGTTGCAGAGAATGACCTCCAGTTGAGTGAATCAGGCAGTGAAAGTGACTGAACACAGGGACGTCTGTGGATATCAGAAGGATTTTCAGTGAGGAACCGGGTACAGACCTGTCAGTGTCTTGCTTCCTTTTAATGTGGAAACTGTCTTCTCTACATATTCACTATTCTTCTAGCTAAATATAATTAGTTGCTTCTCCGCCAACAAACTTCAAATTTTATGTCACATTTATTGCTTCGTGATTTTTTTTTTTTTTTTTTTTTTTTGTGGATACTGTATGTTAAAGAGATATCTTAGTTCAGAGTGACGTGATGTAGTAGGTGTAAGAGAAGCAGTAAATTCTAACAAACTATCCGTAATGTTTCGTCTCAATGGATGCACATCTGTTGTTAAACTGACCAAGCATATCCAAGGCAGAATGATGAGTGTTAATGTGGATGTTTCTGCACACCAATCAGTTGTCTTAAACCACCATTGGAGTTTCTGCATTTCAGCTTAGCAATATTAGGAATTTTGCTGTGCCTTAGGTCGGTTCAGATGTCGGTTAATAGCTTTAGTTTAGCTGCATTAGTTTCTGATTGGAGAGAGATTGGTAATCTGTTTCAACAGATTTTAGGATGAGCCACGCTCATATGACTTATAGTTATTTTAAAGTTAGCTGTAGAGCCTTTTGCTTTAGATTACTGAAACCCAGCTGCAGGACAACTAAATATTTTCATTTAAAGATGCATCAATTAAAATGTTGGCATTGCTTCAGGGGCAATGGAACAAGCTGAAAACCTAACATTGATGTATTCTCTAGAAAGTTGTAGCAAAGGGGTAGCAAACCGTTGCTTATTTAGACACCCAGCAGTCACAGATCAACATTGTGTTTCTTGCAAACTGAAGAATATTCACTCTCCTTTTAGCTCTGTGTTGGGTCTTCACCAACTGCGTTAGAAAATAATCTGGCTCTTTAGCCGCTAGATGCTCCACTATGTCCACCAGCTAGTTCCTAACTCTGTCTCGGTCTGCTGTTTGACACTGGGTGGGTAGTGTACAGTTTTATCAGTGTTGGCAGATAACAGCATCCTGTTGTGACTGAAAACTGGGTGGATGAGAGTGGAGGTGTTAGCCAGAAAACCAAAACAAAGAGCTGAAAGACACTTAAATGCTCTGTAGAGCTTAAGGGCAAAGGCGGGGGATAATTAATATTGATTATTGCAGCTTTATGTTTATTGTGATATCTTAGTATATAAGTGATTTCTGGCGAAGTAGTGCACTAGTACTCAGTTGACTCAGTGAGGGTCATGCTTTGTAGCTTTAAACCTGCAATACTTGAATCTAATAATTTATATTTCAAAATATACTCTGCCAATGGTGAATTGCTTCATATATTTTACATATAGCCAAGCAATTGGTGGTGCAAGTAAGTATGAACTGTATTGTGTAAAACAAGCCAGATGCTTTGATACTGCACCTCAATGTGAGTCTTAAGGGACTTCATGTGCCTTTCGTTATTTGCCTCTGCCAGTTATAACATAGGCCTCTTCTTGTTTTTGTCACAAGCCCCATATCACTGCTGAGCTGTCTCAGCAAACAGGAAGCTGCTATTTATGTCCCAGCATTTCTTTGGCATCCCAGCTGACTCCATACGGTGAGAGACTGAGATGAAAATCATGTCTTAAGTCAATAATATGTTTTAGCCTTAAGGAGAACGCTGGCCTTAGAGCATCATTTGTAAACTATTTGAGAGTCCTTTCTTTGTAGAAAAATAAAGATTTTAAAAGTATTTTTTGTGCTTATGCATTACTATTTTCTTTCATATTATTCTGATCACACAGTACTTTTTTTTTTTTTTTTTTTTTTTTTGTATAAATAATTTGCACTGTTCCCCAACAATATAGAGGCGCCTGAGTCTGTTGTCATGGTGACTCTGAGGTCTCAACAGGTTACAACAGGATATCCTGGACGTCATCTTCCTTCCTTTTTTATCTTATTTTTTTTCCTCAAGGGGGAGATTTGACATACAGTACATATCTGGAAACACTTTGAATATTATTATCTTTGTCCTGTTTTAAGAGAAGCAACAGCACCTGGATTTTGATTTACTTGATGTACAGTGGTGGGAGGGTTTTACAACCAGATTTTCCCTATCTTAAAGGAAAGCGCATGTGTCACCCTCTTGTGGCAGCATGAGACTTGAATGCTTTTGTGTTTGTAAATGTATACACATTGATATGAAATAACCCTTTAGTGATCCCAGGCACAAATGCAAACCAGAGAGAAGGGTAGGAACTGAACAGACCTAGTAAATATATATGAGATGCTTTATAAATATCAGTGGTGGAATGTAATTAAGTAGCCTACATTTACTCAAGTACTGTACTTAAGTACACATTTGTACAACACCACTACATTTACTTTTTTTTATATAAATGCTTATAAATTCATACTACTAAATAGGGTAGGGCAATATATCAATATTATATTAATATCGTGATATGAGATTAGATATCATCTTAGATTTTGGTGTAACTTATTTTCGTAACAAGTATCAAAAACTGAGGACACGCTGTTGGATGTTGTCCTCCTTTCCTACTTTAATGCCTAAAGAATCTATGTCTTTCTCTCCCTGACCCCGTCTCTCACTGGTTGAAGCCTGAAATATTGTAAACAAATTAATAACATAACTGATTCCACTGGTCGGACTGTTGAGCTCTGTTTCAGACTGATACCTCCGGTTCAGGCTGGTCCTCATCCTCAACGTGTGCCTTTTTCACTCGCAGAAAATACTTTTCAATACTCATCTGGATTGAAGCAGCAAACCTTCAGTGTAAGAGTAAAAAAATGACATAACATTATTTATAATACATTTATTTGATTCACAGCTGCTATAAAACTAGTGTTTTGACCTCGACAACCCAACTGCATTTTACCGCAAACTTGCGACTAGTTAACTTTCTAAAGCAGGCGCAATCATCAGTGTTTCCCACACGCCGCACATTGCGTTTAGTTATTAATTACTTAAAAAAATTAAACTATTTAAAATGTTATTCTGTATTTCCTTTCCATGCTCTCCTCCGTCTCTCTGTCACTTGTGTCTCACACACACACACACACACACACACACACACACACATACTAAGCCCCACCGTGCGGTGTTTGGTGTTTTTAGCACCCAACGTCGCCTTCCAGGCAGCGCGGCAATGGTTATGTTTAAGTCAGGTTTTAGGTGAGGGTAACCTGCCTGTAAGACAACGTTGGAGGCTTAAAACACCATCGAGCCTACTGTGTACACAGCGTCTGTCTCCATAAAGGAGAGAAGACTGCTGGCAAAATTCACAAGTTCACGAAAGGTTGGTATCTCTCTGGTGAACACCTTTACACGATCACACATTCACAATCACCGAGCCGACTCTTAGCAAACAAGCGATTGTAGTGTCCACCATAGAAACACTACATGTGAAAACCTGTGTGGTTCTCTTTGGCAGTGAGCCTGTCAATCTCTTTGAACATCTACCAGCAACTGAAACTGAAACTTATACCCTGGAGCATGTTTAATCTGGGTTGGTTGCAGAAGCCTTTATACAACCTTTCTATAGAGTAACAAGGTTCACAAAAGTTATTTTAATTGTTCCCACAAGTTGATTGCTCACAACATAAAACAAATTGATTATATGATATAAATTATGTTTAACCTTTCATACTTTTTTTCATAAACGTTTTAACTATTCAGGTCACAACCTGGGCAATAGATTTAAGATATGTAGAACCACAGGAAAAAGCACATATATTTTAGTGAGGTGCTGTCTTCCAGGTCACACATCAAATGGGAAATGAAAAAGAAGCTGCTGAGGTAATCATTTTAGAGGGTCATTACAAGAAGACATATTTTACTTACCCCTGCAGATAGTTTGCCTTACGTGAAGATATAAGTATCAATTTCTGCCTCCACCCCAATACAATGGAGGTGAATGGTCTTTCATTTGTGGTGCTTAAAGAATAAAAAAATAAAAAACTCAACTGCAACTTCCTGTAATTTTCTTTTCAGAAATTTCCCGGTAACCACAGTTTTGCATTGGAACTGCTTAAAATCGTTCACACTGAGGTCTTTGGATTTTCCAGTGACTTTTTCTGTAAAGACATGATGTTTTTTTTCTTCCCAAATGGGAAAACCCATGAAGGCAAAGTGTCCCAAAAGTTGATCTATAACGTTTACACACATATCCAAACAATATAAGGTAAAACTACAAGACAAGAAAGTCTACGCAGAACAGAAGAAAAATGTTGAATCCTGTAGTTATTGTCTTTTTTTATTTTGTTCTATGTGTTGCTCTAGAACAGGGGTGGCGAACCTGTGGCTATTGAGCCACATGCTCTTTTGAGGCTCTTACTGTGTGGCTGGGGGCTGTGTTATTGGTAGATTTTTTTTTAACTTTTTGAAACATTTCAGATAAGTTTAAAAAAAAAAAAAAAAAAAAAACATTTGAATGATCCATTTGCCAATTATTTTAAAATAAAAAATAATGCAGCAGAGTTTTTTTTTATGGACAGATTCTGCAACCTGAGGAAAAAAAGCAGCCACAGATCACCTTCCTCATTAACACTTTTACTGCTGATTGTTTGAAAGCCCCTCTAGTGACAAATGAGTGAAAGAGTGGCCACAACAGAGTACAACCAGACCTAAAAAGGATTGTGGATAACAAAGACTGTCAGGTTTCCCACTGAGTCAATCTAAGTAAGAAAAAAAAACCTATGAAAACTGCTATGTATTATGACTTTCATTAGATCTGGAATTCACTGTTGCTGTTGTAATATGGACGTGCATGTGTTGTGTGGCTTTTTGCTATGGTGTGTGTTTTTTTGTGGCTCTTTATGCTGAACTGGTTGGCCACCCCTGCTCTAGAAGCTCCAAGTTATTCATTAACTTAACCCCCCTCATTAAAGTGTCATATTTTAGGAATCGCTTTATTTCTCATTTTGAACATAAAAAAAATACATGTAAAAACAACATGTTGTACTGTAGTTATTCTCTCAACTAAGTAAACTAAAATAACAACAGATCTCTTTGAACACGTGTTAGTCAGACAAAGTTTATTATATCAAAGTCCACAGTTGGCTAAGTCGTGGGAATTTATAGTAGCCTATTAAGCAGCCTGCTGTGCTGTGCAGTGCAAACAAGGAGCCATTATCAGACAGACAGACTGTTCAAACAATCTTGTTATATGTATTTCTCTGGAGTAAAATTACTCACTAAAGCAAAACAATTCTCATTTCAAAAGTAAAACTTGCAAACAAATATCGATGTAGCCTAATTGTAAACTATTGGACTTTTACTTATTTGATATGTCCTTTGTTTACAGTTCCCTCTGCTTCTTTCTTCCTGATCAAGCTCTCACTGTTGGCTGCCTGATTTGTTGTTTGCGTGGGCGGCTCTTTTCAGAGGTGCGTCCGCCATTGGCTGCGCTGAACAATATTTGGTTGTCATTAAAAAACATGACAACCACATATTGTTCAGTGCAGCCACACACCCTTCAGTGGCACTACTGGATTTATTCTGGAGAGAGCAAAAGTCTGATCAGTGAGAAAGAAGCAGAGAAAAATGTAAACAAAAGAAAATGTTATCAAATAAGTGAAAGACCCGATTTACAATTACACAAATAATTTGTTTGCAAGTTATGAGTTTTACTTTTGAAATGACGTTTTTTTTGCTTCAGTGAGTAATTTTTGTTTGAATATATTGGCACAATTCGAATTCCATAGCTGTCGTCGCTGCTGTTGTTTGGATCTCAGACACTGCAGAAAAACAGACGGTTTACACGGTTAAAATGCTCAGGAAATCTCTGCTGAACATCGGACTGCGAGTCAGCCGTCAGCAGCATGAAGGGATTCACAGAGTGACAGCGGGACTGAATCCAGGGAATTATGGAAACATCCTCCGCCGCGATGTGTCCTCCACCCCCGCCACCGTGATGGGAGACAACGTCAAAATAAAAACTATGGACGAATTAGGCGGACCAAGTTTCATGACTACCTTAAACTGGCTTTTTGTAAAAGGATATTTCCAAACGACGCAACAATTACAAGTAAGTAGGCTAAACGGGAATGAGTGTTTATATTTGGTTTGGTGTAGAATGTTTTGTTGATTACGTTTTTTGGGGTTTCATTGACTTTTTTTTTTTTTTTTTTTTTTTTTTTAACCTTGATTTCTGCACTTGAATTGCAAGACAAGTTAAATTACTGTAGTCTCCGTAAAGGATCAGTCTAGCCAAATTGCCAAAATAGCCTATATTTTCTCACTGTGTGTGTGTGCGTGCATTGGTTTTGCATCTGAAATGTATTCTCTGAGCCCAGTGTTATGTGAGATTAATTGAATTGTATCTGTGCTGCAGCATTGGAATGTCTGTGTAAGAACATAGTTCATATTACCCCTGATAAGTCACAGGCCTCACTTTTAGGGACTGTTTATCAGCAGGAAGTATGAAAACAAGTCAGCATGGTGTAAGTGGGACATTGTGTCAGAAAAGAAAAGCTTTTTGGTGGAGGCATCTGGCAAAAAAATAAAACCCGAACTATCTGCATAGATAGTAGCCTATGAGGACGGTTAGCAGCTGGATTTTCACTGCAGGAGGCTTAAGTTGATAGTAATCGACTTCAAGTGCTCATATAATGCACATTTTCAGGTTCATAATTGTTTTCATGGTTGCGGAACATTCCCTGAAGGTTATGGTTTTGGGTTTGGTTTTAATTAACCTTTATGCAACGTTCCCCTAAAGTTCTTTTTTACATTCCCTAACCTTTAAAAAACTTTAAGGTAACACTTTACAATAAGGTATACAAATAGGTAGTTAACGAATGATTAGTTACTGTTTTTCAGAAGGGTAACGAATGATTAGTTACTGTTTTTCAGAAGGGTAGTTACTATTTTTAGAAGGGTAGTTACTGTTTTTAGAAGGGAAGTAACTGTTTTTAGCAAATGATTAGTTACTGTTTTTAGAAGGGTAGTTACTGTTTTTAGAAGGGTAGTTACTGTTTTTAGCGAATGATTAGTTACTGTTTTTAGAAGGGTAGTTACTGTTTTTCAGAAGGGTAGTTACTATTTTTAGAAAGGGTAGTTACTGTTTTTTGAAAGGGTTACTGTTTTTTAGAAGGGTAGTTACTGTTTTTTGAAAGGGTAGTTACTGTTTTTTGAAAGGGTTACTGTTTTTTAGAATGGTAGTTACTGTTTTTTAGAATGGTAGTTACTTTTTTTTAGAAGGGTAGTTACTGTTTTTCAGAATGATAGTTACTTTTTTTCAGAATGGTAGTTACTGTTTTTTGAAAGGGTAGTTACTTTTTTTTAGAAGGGTAGTTACTGTTTTTCAGAATGATAGTTACTTTTTTTCAGGTAGTTACTGTTTTTTGAAAGGTAGTTACTGTTTTTTGAAAGGGTTACTGTTTTTTAGAAGGGTAGTTACTGTTTTTTGAAAGGGTAGTTACTGTTTTTTAGAAGGATAGTTACTGTTTTTTAGAATGATAGTTACTTTTTTTCAGAATGGTAGTTACTGTTTTTTGAAAGGGTAGTTACTGTTTTTTGAAAGGGTTACTGTTTTTTAGAATGGTAGTTACTGTTTTTTAGAATGGTAGTTACTTTTTTTTAGAAGGGTAGTTACTGTTTTTCAGAATGATAGTTACTTTTTTTCAGAATGGTAGTTACTGTTTTTTGAAAGGGTAGTTACTTTTTTTTAGAAGGGTAGTTACTGTTTTTCAGAATGATAGTTACTTTTTTTCAGGTAGTTACTGTTTTTTGAAAGGTAGTTACTGTTTTTTGAAAGGGTTACTGTTTTTTAGAAGGGTAGTTACTGTTTTTTGAAAGGGTAGTTACTGTTTTTTAGAAGGATAGTTACTGTTTTTTAGAATGGTAGTTACTGTTTTTCAGAAGGGTAACAAATAAATAGTTACTGTTTTTAGAAGGGTAGTTACTGTTTTTCAGAAGGGTAGTTACTGTTTTTTGAAAGGGTAACAAATGATTAGTTACTGTTTTTAGAAGGGTAGTTACTGTTTTTCAGAAGGGTAACGAATGATTAGTTACTGTTTTTCAGAAGGGTAGTGAAAAACAGTAACTAATCATTCGTTACCCTTTCAAAAAACAGTAACTACCCTTCTGTAGTTGTAGCTTCTGTAGAGTTCCTATTACCCCTGATAAGTCACAGGCCTCACTTTTATCATAGGGACTGTTTATTCAGCAGGAAGTATGAAAACAAGTCAGCATGGTGTAGTGGGACATTGTGTCAGAAAAGAAAATCTTTTTGGTGGAGGCATCTGGCGAAAAAATAAAACCCAAACTATCTGCATAGATAGTAGCCTATGAAGACGGTTAGCAGCTGGATTTTCACTGCAGGAGGCTTAAGTTGATAGTAATCGACTTCAAGTGCTCATATAATGCACATTTTCAGGTTCATAATTGTATTTAGAGGTTGGACCAGAATAGGTTTACATGGTTTCATTTTCAAAAAACACCATATTTTTGTTGTACTACACATTGCTGCAACTCCTCTTTTCACCCTGTGTGTTGAGCTCTCTGTTTTAGCTACAGAGTGAGACATCCCACTTCTGTACCATCTTTGTTGGGAGTTGCACATGCACAGTATATAGGTAAGGACAACTTCCCAGTCAGTTGCAGAGTATGAGGCCGTGCCACGCTAGCAGCTAGGCGAGCATTAGAACATGTGTTACAAAGTGATGCACGTTCGTCACGGAAGTAAAGGCTGGACTACAATAGAGCTGTTTGGAGCAGTTTGTGAACAGTGTTTTTTGATGGAGATGGTAAGTCCCTTTGTGGTGGACTTTGGGCTTTTTCACTTTGTAAACCACTAACGTGCACAAAAAAGATATATAACACGATAAAGGAAAAGGGAAAAAGCCAAAAAGCATAATATGAGCACTTTAAGTCATACATGATTATTTCATACAGTAATGACATCAGTCACTGTCACAAATGTTTGTGATCACAACAGATCACAGTGCAGCATGTGGTCAGGGCAGTCGTAGTTGTAGATCTTGAGCCAAGAGGATAGCTCAGGGCTTGTGCCCTTTTCTATCCATAAAAAACAAAAAACGTGATGGAGGAAATGGAGGAGGAGCACTCCGGAATTGGAGGCAGCATGTGACCGAATTTGTCTTTTTCCCTTTTTTTTTCTAATAAATGCTATTAATAAAAAAAAAAAAAAGAGAACATATAAAACAAATACATAAAAAATACAAATAAAAACAGGATAATGAATAAAGGTCAAGGCACAGGAAACCAGAATCCTTTTATATCCTGCTTCTGGCAATGACTATAGTCTGATTGTCAGGCAACTGATTGTGCTAAGTACATGTTAAGTACTTTAGTACATTGAAAATCTAATAACTCAATAAATAACTCACACTCTTTGCTCACAGATTGAGCACAGCAAGATCTACGGTCCTCTGTGGAAGTCAAAGTACGGCCCACTGGTGGTGGTGAACGTGGCCAGCGCCGAGCTGATAGAACAGGTGCTGAGGCAGGAGGGGAGACTCCCGGTCCGGTCAGACATGCCCCACTGGAGGAGCTACAGAGAGCTCAGGAACCAGGCCTACGGACCCCTGACAGAGTAAGTGACACCCCCATAGATCCTCTAGCTTTACATCCACTTCTGTGTTCCAAAGGGTTCACATTTGCTCAAATCTGTCCTAAAACTGGAGCTGCAACGATTAGTTAACTATTTGATAAGTTGATCGACAGAAAAACTATCGGCAGATTAATCAATGAAAAATATGGTTAGTTGCAGCTATGCTTAAAACAATAATCAATATGCCGATCTGTACATCCAAAGAGTTATTAGTCACTGGATCTATACTCCAGATCCCCTCCAACAAAAATCCAAAGTCCTCGTTTTGTGCAACAACAAAATAAACATTCAAATGAAGCTAATATGAGGATGCAGAACTTAGAGTTATACACATGAGTATCCTCCAAATTTTCGTAAAAGAAATTCCCCTCTGTTTTACTTTTGCTCTGTGACAACTCAGCAAGAAACATTGTCCGAGGAAACACAGGGGGAAATTGTTAGACTTTAACTTTGTAATTTTGTTAATTTGGCTCAGACTCAAACTGCAAGAAACGTGAACCATCCTTTAAAAAGCCCAACTATTTTCCTAATCATTTTACACATTCCACTAAATGTATGCTGTCTGACTGGCCTATTATGCTCTTTAATTATCATACTAAAAGGACAGTAGGACTCATTGACTATGTAAATGCAGTCTTTAAAAGAACCTTTTTAGGCTATAAGGTTATGTTGTGATTTTGCAACTGAGGACCTTACAGGGTTAACACCAAAACATACTGTACAATCTAATGAATAATTTGATTCAAAAGTGGAAGTCAGTTATTTAAGTTCTAGTTCAATATAATTCTTGGGAAACTACTGTACGTATTAAGTTGCTGTGTGCTTTGTACTTGATGTGTACTTAATGGTGTCAGGGTTCATTAACAGTGCACAGAGTGGGAGGAATATCAGCTTTTCCTCGTTATGATTTTTTTCTGTCAAACCTGTTGGAGCAGCACTCGTCATTGGTGTTGAATGTTGTTTTTACATCAGAGAGCTAAAGACATGTCAACAACTCTGCACCCTGACACTGAAAGCAACCTGCATAATACAGGCATTTTTAAAATGTTTCATTAATTTCATTCACAAACCAAAGAATAGTTTAGAGTAAAGCGAGAGGAACCAAATGTGCTCTGCTGGTCGCAACTAAAAACTCAAATAGGCATGTAAACAAGACTCCTATAAGTCAAATGGAATAATTTCCGCTTTGAAAGATGAAGAAGTTTCCAGTAAAATGATCTGATGCAGGCCTGTCTTTCTCTAGCTCAAATCTGATCTTAAAGCTTGACTAGGTATTAAACAACTGTATCTCATTTTGTCTGGAAGCCCATTGCCTTTTAATAATTCTCATTTGTAGAATTGGAGCCAACTGGCAGCGCATCCGCAGCATCCTGAATCCTCAGATGTTGAAGCCCAAACACGTCTCCTCCTACGCTAACACCATCAACGGGGTGGTCACAGACTTCATCGACAAAGTGGACTGGCTGAGGGAAACTAGCGGCGAGGGAGTTATGGTCAATGACCTGACTGGAGAACTCTACAAATTTGCTTTTGAAGGTAAGCAGAGAACAAACAAAGGAAATCAGCTGTGGAAACTCATCTTTTTTATGATACTTGAAAACATATTGGTTGTAATAAAGTTTACTAAAAGACTAAATGCATGTCACTTATGCTGGTTAAATAAATCTTACATGAATGAAAGAATCTGCACTCTGTTATAATTCGACACAACTTGAATGGAAAGCGTTTGTGTTCTGCAGTACTTTTTTACTTTAACTCTAAAAACACAGAACGTAAGAAGCAAACTATAAAACAACAGGTACAATATAAGATAATCAAATTATAGTCAGACAGATAGAAGACTAGGGAGATTACACAGCACAACATTTAAGAGCCAAGTGCTCTTGACAGAGTATCTGCTCAAAGGGGCAAGAAAACCCATCACATCAACCTGTGGTTTGGGCTGTGCAAAAAGTTAAAACATGTTTTTGTTGTCTAGACCAGAGGAACACTACCTAAGCCAACATAAGACTTGATAAAATGATGCCAACATTTGCTCTTCAAAGACGTCATTTAACTTTAGCAATCTGCCCACTCCAACCTGTCACCCAGTCTCACCCCGGCAACCTTGGATGCTAGGAGAACATTAAGTGGTAGATTAAGACAGGAAGAACAGTGAGATCTTTTACCGTATTAGTGAGATGGTTTTGGTCAGCATGTACACCTAACCTGTCACACAGCCAAAACCTCAACACAGACCCGTCCTTCTAACTGCCTAACTACAAACTAGCTAAACTCCCCCTAGTCTTCAGGTAGCTTGCGGCAGGTATTAACACACTGATAGCCCTATGGGATGGAAAGGCAACCAGAGAACCCACAAGGCACACACCAAGTAGAGCAGAGGGGTCCTCACAACTAATTACTGTATGCAGAATGGCTTCTTTCACGTTATATTATAGAATCTTATATTATTCTGTTTTTCTATTCTGTATTTAATTGTTGTAGTTTGTAAATGTGGAGCCAGTTTTGGATACTACTATTATTCAATCAGGAGAGACTTCGTTGCAGATATGCAAAGATTTATTGTACATATGCATAATATGAAATGTACAGAGTCTTTGGAGATTAGACTCCATCGTTATAAAATCATTTTTTAAAGGGGCAGAGAAGCCAAGACATAGCCCCCCCACCCCCGATGGAGCCTAGACACTGGTGATGGTGGAGAAGGAAGGACTCAGGGTGCCATGGTAGACGATGACCAGAGGTGGAAGGGGAGGAGGAGGGTTGCATGTTTGCCTGAAAAGTTTGCCTGAAAAGTTATGAAGTTATTAGAAGTCTTCCTGAAAGAATTTACACTGAGCTTCATAAGTACTTGTTAAGTACTGATTGCAACAATACATTGACCTCTTTACTTGGTGGAGCAGATAATTAGTCAGCTATATGTAGGGCAACCTGTCAGTGTGTGTGTGTGTGTGTGTGTGTGTGTGTGTGTGTGTGTGTGTGTGTGTGTGTGTGTGTGTGTGTGTGTGTGTGTGTGTGTGTGTGTGCACTGCAGTCATTCAGGGTGTTGACTTGACTATACACAGTTGTTGAGTCCTTTGGCCTTGACAGCTGATTAGATACTGTGCATATGATCAGTATGAGTGGTTTTAATTCCCGGTTTGGTGAGAAAGAACTTGATAGGTCGGCACAGAGCTCCTAGGTCAACCCCATCCAACACCTTTGGCATGAACTGGAACACTGACTGTGAGTCAGACCTTATCATGTAGCATCAGTTTTGGACCTAATTAATGATCTTGTGGCTGAGCAAATCTCTGCAGCCCAGCTCCAAAATCTAGTGAAAATCCTGAAACCAGAAGAGTGGAGGCTTGTATAGCAGCAGATTAATGCCCATTCTTTGTGAATGACATCTTCAACAGTCACATATGGGTGGAATATTTAGGTGTCCACACCTTTGGTCATAGTATGAATAGTGTATGTGCTCCGGAAAGGAGGAAAATAACCAGTGCATGTTATATTAAAATCACCTGTTTTGTCCCACAGAAGCCAAGCGATCTCTGTATAACAACTGTATCTTTATATGCAGGGATCTGTTCAGTGTTGTTTGAGACCCGTATGGGCTGCATGAACAAGGTGGTACCCGAGGAAACCCAGAAGTTCATCTTCTCTGTGGGGGAAATGTTTTGGCTCTCCCCTATAATCGTCCTCTTCCCCAAGGCCGTCTGGCCCTACATGCCTTTCTGGAAGCAGTTTGTGGCAGCCTGGGATAATCTCTTCAGAGTCGGTGAGCAGCATTCATTTCCACCAGCGAGTGGTGTGTAGCTTGTTTTAGGTAATTCTGTTACAGAAAGAGGGTTACTATTTAACCCTCCTGTTATGTTGCGGGTCAAACTGAACTGAACTAAACTGAACTGAACTGGAATGGACTGGACTGATCTGGACTGTTTGGTAGAAAAGTGGCATTAGTGTTATGGGTCCCTTGACAGCCCCTTTTCTGCCACTCCCAATTACTGACTGTTATCATTAAGGGCCCTATCTTGCACCCGGCGCAGCGCGGTGCAAACCCCGACGCAAGTGTCTTTGCTATTAAGACCATCCAGCGCCCACGTTGTTTAAATAGCAAATGCACCTGCGCCCATCTTTGCGCCCATGGGCGTGCTGGTCTTACAGGGAGGTGTGTTCTGGTGAATTCTTGGCATATTGCTATCTTGAGGCAGTGGGAAGTGATTGCGCCATTGACCAACAAAAACCTGGTCTGAAGTCAATAACGCAGCATTTTATTGTTATTTTAACAGCACATTAGTAAAATGTGCCTAGGCTTGTGCACAGCGTGCGCATACCATGCTTGTTACACACACACACACACAGGGAAGCGCAGCAGCACACAAACATACAAAAGATTACAAATAAAAATATTACGGTGCAAATCTGCCATCATAATAGCAATGCGCCAAGGTCCAAAATGCGCCTGGCTTTTAAAGGGAATGGGAGATGACGCTCTGATTGGTTTATTGCATGTTACGCCCAAAACAATGCCCGCTTCATGGCCATTTGCATGAACAAATCATTTCAAGGACGCTAAGCTCTGGTAACGCCCACAAAGTTCCAAGTCCACCACACAGGTCCTGCTGCCCTTATTCCTTCTTCCCCCTTATTCCATCAGTTGGAAGTGTGTCTCTTTTGCCATCTAGTGGGCAAAAGTGTAGAGCCTGTCTCCTCCTAGTGTTGGTTTTCCCATGTGAAAAAAAAGATGAATTTGTCTCATAGCTGAAGAGCTGGTGAAGCAAAAAATGGAGGAGATCCAGGGGAAGGTGAACCTGGACCAGAACGTGGAGGGGGCGTACCTCACACACCTGCTGCTCGGTGATCAGATGACGGTCACTGAGATCCTGGGCAGCATCACCGAACTCCTGCTGGCAGGAGTCGACACAGTGAGTAGATGCAGGGGTGTGCGCTCTGTGGAAAGGAGGGATTTACTGTACAGTAGTTAACTTTTCCTACATTTAGTTTTCTTATTGGCTTAAAGTAGAGCAATGTATGCATAATGCCTCATTGTAACACATGAAATTGTGCTTCACATTAAACAGTATGCATTAGAATAGTTTTATGTTACCTAGGCATCTATACAACTTCCAAAGTCAGCCCAGTTCTAACCCAGACAACTTTCAACCTAAAGATCACCAAATCAGTGCTGAGAGAGAGGGCACCAAACATTACATTTAAAAAAAAACCAGAAGACAACAGTGTGCGTTCCTCTCTGTTCCAGACCTCCAACACTATCTCGTGGTCTCTGTATCTAATGGCTCAGGAACCAGAGATCCAGGAACAATTATACCAGGAAGTGATAAGTGTTTGCCCTGGGGACAAGGTGCCAAACAATGATGACATTGCTCAGATGCCGTACCTGAAGGCCGTCATCAGAGAGACTCTACGGTTAGAGGCTTTCTTTCATTTTTATTTGTATATTACATTAATAGGACACTGCAGTTTCTTGCAGTGACCACTATGTTTGTTCTGACTAAAAGGAGATAACATCACCTGGGGTCCAAACTGTTGACATCTATCTCATTACTAGACAAAATATTTGATTAACAACAATTTTTTATGCCATTTGTCACTGAAAGGAATAGTTTAGCATTTTGGGAAATTTCTTAATTTGCTCATTTGAGTAAGATGAGAAGATTGATACCAGCCTTATATCTAGGAACCTTATCAATGGTTTCTTTTCATTGTGATCCCACTGTGTCAAATGTTAGTCGAGTAAGTTACACTCCTGTTGTTGCAAACAAACAAAAAAAGTTACTTTTTCCCAAACGAACAGAGAAAACTTTTGTTGACTCCTCACTGTGTTCTGTGGTCACCAGGCTGTATCCAGTGGTACCAGGAAACGCCCGCGTCAATGTTGAAAACGAGATTGTGGTTGGAGATCATCTTTTCCCCAAAAACGTGAGCCACATGTCAGACACAACAACAAGCCCTGACATGTTCTGACATTTAAGACTTTAAACTTTGGAACCTCACTTCATCTAAAGCTAATAATCACAAAGCTTTAAGCCTAACAGCTAATTGTATGAATGTATAAAGGTCCTTGTGTACATTTTACTTCCCTAATGAAATACACAGTATTACACTGTAACAGGAATGTCCTCTCTCACAGACGCTGTTCCACCTGTGCCACTATGCTGTGTCCTATGATGAGAACATTTTCCCCGACCCCCACGCCTTCCTGCCACAGCGCTGGCTTCGAGGAGCGGAGGAGAAGCCCAAGCACCACCCGTTCGGGTCAGTGCCGTTTGGTTTCGGGATCCGGGCGTGTCTGGGCAGACGGGTGGCTGAGCTGGAGATGTATCTCCTCCTATCCAGGGTAAGGACATCCCATTGCTGTTGCTACCATGACCGTAGATCTGCTTTCTCTGTCAAAGCTGTTATCATTCATTTCTGGTGCTTTTCTGTAGATTAAGAAATGGAAGTCTGTGTGAAGTTATCAGCATTCTGAATCTTGTTCATTCCTTTTGCAAACACCTTTTGCGAGCACAATGTTTTAAACTACACTACATGGCCAAAAGTACATGCAGACCATAACATTACACCCACATGTGATGCTGAACACGTCATTTCAAAACCGTGAGCATGGCGGCCTCTAGCTCATCCATTAAGAGCGTTTGCCCCATGTTGGCTGAGTCCTGCAGCAGTGCGGATTTGAATCCAACCTGCTGCCCTTTGCTGCATGTCATCCTCCATCTCTCTCCACCTTTCATGTCTGTCCACTGTCTCTACTACTGATAAAGGGAAAAGCCCCCCCAAAAAAGCATTAATCTGCTGCCATAACATCCTCCACTCTTCTGGGAAGAGTTTTTACAAGATGTTGGAACCTGGCTGCATGGATTTCCTCCCATTCAGTCACAAGAGCTTTAGCAAAGTCCAACACTGCTGTTGGGTGATAAGGCCTGGTATTCAGTTCATCCTAAAGGTGGTGGATGGCTTTAAGGTCAGGGCTCTGTGCAAGCCAAGTTCTTTCACAACAAACTGGACAAAAAAAATGTATTCGTGGGCCTGACTTTGTGCTTGGGAGAATTGTCATGTTGAAACAGGAGAGGGACTTCCCCAACCTGTTGCCACAAAGTTAGAAGCTCACTATTGACTAAAATAGAGATAAGAAAGAAAAAAAAGCAGTTTTCTCTGCCAGGAAACCAAATCAAATGTAATTTAAACAAGAATGTAATTATTATTAAGTTATTCTGTTATTATTTTAATGTAATATGTAATCTTTATACACATTGTACTTAATTTTAATCAGAAACACAATTTAAAAAAAACTTTGAGTACTTTTACTTCCAAGGACACAGCACTCCTTCAGTAGTGTGGTGAAGGAAAGCTCTGTATGATTGAAGCACCAGTAGGTTTGCAGATTATTGTATCAGTATGTATCCGTTTTTATTGTTTTTATTAGTGGTTTTTGACTACTGCTGCACCCAAACCAATATTTCAGTTGTAAAACCTACTGAACAGAGCCAGTTAAACACTTACTCTACCTCTGCTTTCACTCCCAGGAAACCAGTTATTTTTTAGCTACATTCAGAGAGCCGTATTGATCTGTAGTAGCTACCTAACCAGAGCACAGAGGTATGGCTGTTCTTCTTTTATTAGTCTTGGCAGTAGAATGGATACATAACACACGCCATTTGACAGTAACGCCTGTTATCATTCAGTCAGCTGCAGTTAGTAATAATTAAACGCTACGTGGACTGTGCCTGCACTCTTGTGCCTCACATAAATGCATATCCTGCCAAAAACAGCATTTCACGTATTTCTACTTGAACAAATGTCTCTTTTTTATTTTAAAGTTGATAAAAAAATACGAGATAAGGCCGGATCCTGCTGGAACCATTGTCAAGCCGGTCACCAGAACCGTGCTTTGCCCTGCTAAACCAATCAACCTGCAGTTTCTGGACAGACGAGTTGAGCAGGAGCAGCTGAGAACAGCGGCAGGAGTTTCTCTGTGAGCTGTTTTAGTATTCACACTGTGTTGCCTGCCTGTCACCAAGCACTTGTTTATAGAGCGTTCACATAATGAGGACTGGCTGGAATGCACCGAAACTGTGGCATAAAAATACAAGCTGAATGAAGATGTGATTGGTTGTATAGTAAAGAGTATAATGCTGTATGTATAGCGTTTGATTGTTGTTTCATGGAAATATGAATACTTTATGATTTATTTAGTTTTAGTTCCACAAATGTCACATATTTTTTCAGTTGTTAGGGCTGACTGGTTCTTTACTGTCTGGAGTTTGCATGTTCTCCTCATGTTTGTGTGTGTGTGTGTTCCCTTCAGTTTCCCCAACACCAACATACATACATGGAACTCCTACAGGACAAGTTTTGTGTTATTCAATATATTTTTCTTGATGTCACAAATCCCATGAACAGATCAAAACCAACAATGTGTTAGTCTGATTTTCAAAACTTTCAGACTTTCCCACTCTGACTGTGGCAGCCAGCCCTAAGTCCCAAAGGTTATCCTTTAAAAACCTGTCCATAAAATATAGTTTAAATGGGTTATGGGTTATATGTCGCAGATATACACTTAAGGTACACTTGTTCTAATTTACATCAGCAGGACAGTTTATGTGGGATTGATAAAATCCCAGTCAGTCATTCAAAACTACTATTTTTACTGTACATATAAAAAAAAAAATCTCCAGATCTTTAGTTTTGAGGAAACTAAAATAAAAAATAAAAGCATTGGTCAATGAGTTGGAAATTTAACTTGCAAATATTGTTTTTTTGTTCGGCAGAGATTTAGTAAGTGTTTCTTGTACATAGAGAAATGTATTTTTAAGTTGTAAGAGTGTTTAGAATTGTGATTCAATTTATGATTCAAATTCCCAGTTTGTTATGTGTGCAGTATAATATTTCATATGTCTCAGTGGGTTGAAAAGACACATCAATTTCTATGCCAGCACATACTCTCTAAAGAGGTTATGAGCATTTTGTGAGAAAAAAGGGGTGAATCACGCACAAATTGCAACAGAAAATCTGACAAATGTTTATTACTCATACAAGTCTCCTCTATAACATATAAAAATTCCTAAGAGATCCAAGTGCTGGAAAGTATTGAAAACTACAGAAATCAGTGATGTCACAATTTTCCATTGCAGCCCATTTTAAGGGGAGAAACTAAGTGTGAATAGGGAAAATATTTTAACTTACAGATATCACCATGTAACTTTCACAGTTTATTACTTTCATTAAAGTGCTCATATTATTTTTTTTGGCTTGTTTCCCTTTCCTTTGTGTTATATATCTATTTTTGTGCATGTTATAGGTTCACAAAGTGAAAAAGCCCAAAGTCCAGTAAGACAATATTTTCTTGTATTACGAGTTTTCTGAACTTTTATTTTTAAATATGCAAATGAGCATTATCTGATTAAATATGTGCTAAATAGCATAAATAAAGGTGTTTCAGTATTTTTCAACATAAATATTGTCTTTAAGTGCTCATGTTATGCTAATTTTCAGGTTCATAATTGCATTTAGAGGTTATATCAGAATAGGTTTAAATGTTTTAATTTTCAGAAAACACCATATTTTTGTTGTACTGCACATTGCTGCAGCTCCTCTTTTCACCCTGTGTGTTGAACTCTCTGTTTTAGCTACAGAGTGAGGCATCTCACTTCTGTACCATCTTTGTTGGGAGTCGCACATGCGCAGTACCTAGGTAAGCTAATCAGAAGCAGAGTATGAGGGCGTGCCACGCTAGCAGCTAGACGAGCATTATAACGTGTGTTATAAAGTGACGCACGTTTGTCTCTGAAGTAAAGGCTGGACTACAATAGAGCTGTTTGGAGCAGTTTGTGAACAGTGTGTTCTGTTGGAGATGGTAAGTCCCTTTGGGGTGGACTTTGGGCTTTTTAACTTTGTAAACCTATTAAATGCACAAAAGAGATATATAACACAATAAAGGAAAGGGGGAACGCCAAAAAGCATAATATGAGCACTTTAATGTAAGTAATCAACTGGGGAAGTTTCATGGTGATATCTGTAAGTTAAAATATTTTGCCTATTCACCTGTAGTGTCTTCCCTTAACATGAGCTGCAATGGGAAATTGTGGCATCATCAATTTCAGTATTTTTCAATATTTTCCACCACTTGGATCACTTAGGACTTTTTATATGTTATAGAGGAGACTTTTATGAGACTAGATCAGTTGAATAAGTTTCTGTTGCAATTTGTGTGGGGTCATGTTGCATGACTATTAGTAGGCCTCATCACCATGTCATCCTACTATTTCTCCTGATTTTGTCTAATAAAGGCAGACGTGTAAAAATGTGTATTGTTGTTACTTGCTTATTTACATTGTGTCCCAAATCCAAATTACTTATTCAAGCAAAATAAAGTCAAAAAAGGAGGTATGCAGACTTAAAAAACATGAATATGTTTAGTGTGTTCTTGATTGACTTTAATGTCCCACAATTCAATGCACAAAGGAAATGTACTGGCTCTACACAAAAATTAAAATCAGTGGTAGTGATGAGACAAATAATAGAAAGTTAAATAAAATAATATATAATAAAATAAATCCTAGAACAATGATTTGGTTTCTCTATGAAGTTCAATTGGCAGTAGGCATTATAAAGTCACAGTTTGACTTACTTCTGGCAGCACATACTTCCTGTTAGCTGTTAGTATGAAATGGTAAAGTAGGCATATATTCATGTATTAATTATTAATATATGTAGTCATATTGTTTTTTCTCGTTATTAACCTACTAGTTCACTTACCAAACTTGCAGAAATGTAACTACTTGTTATAACATAGGCTATAACTCCATCTTGTCATAAGATGATACGTTGTTGTGTTGTTATTACAAGAAACTTCATTATGGTGTCAGAAAGAGAAAGGGTCCATCATTGCCGATAGGCACTGTAGCCTGGAGCATTCGTATAACATGACTGTTAAAACATAGGCTATAACATAGCATATGGGTATGAAATATAGCCTATAGGCCTAAATAACATGTTGTCCTGTGAATAACCGCATGGTCGCCAACACAGTGGAGCAATATATTAGAAGGCTGACTTCCACACACTTCCATTTAGAAAAGGACACAACCCTGACGTCCAGATGTGGGAGGGTGTGTCCTGTTGCAGCATGGTTGTCAAAAATGGTTTGCGAGCGACCTCTTGCGATATCAAGTGCCCAGAAGCAAAAACAGTTGAAGAAAAGCACTCATGAACTCTATATGGACATCTCGTACCCTTCCATCGCCACCTCCTCCTGACAGCGCGACCAACTCACACAAAGCCCCGAATGCGCTTTTAAAAATGCGCATTCGGTTCAACGCATCAGCACCGTTAGTACCATGTTCCTCCCTCTGTATATATAAGACCTTCATGAACACATACTGTACCTCACGAGGCTATACCCTATGATTGTTTTTTGTGTGCTTTATTTACATTATATTAAGTATTTTTGTTTTGGTTAATGTCAAGTAAGGTTTACATTTTCTGGAATAAGTGTTTTGTTTTCATTTTTGTTTAATAACACTGTAAACCCAGATTTAGTTGTAATTAAACTTTTAAGTGGTCTATTCTTTCATGTTTTGTTAAAAACCATATTTATTACTAAATCAAATTAGTTGTTTTTATTAATCAGCGTAAGTATGCAATGCATAAATCATATTAAGCAGAGATAACTGGATGTTAAGTTTATGTATGGGAGGGGCGGGGTCATTTGAGCTGTTCTGTGCTGAAGCGATGCTAAGGCTCATGGGGAAACATAGGCTAATGTATATGCATTTATGTTGTCTTGGTATTAGTTGTGTATGGTTGATTTAGTGTTCATGTTTATCTGATGGTGTCTGGGCGGTGAGAAATGTTCAGTGTCACATACACAGATTGGAAATCATTAACTCTGTCTCTTGAGTGAAATATTTTACGCAGTCCAATAGGCCTACTTTGGAAAATTATGCGACGTTTTTTTTTTCTGTTTTTTGGAATACATGTATTTATTACATTATTCTTAAAGTCATACTGTCATAAAGGAAAATAAACAACATTTAAATGAGCAAATTAATTATGTAGTAGTGATAAGTAGCCTAACGTTTTATATGTGTGATGTTTCTTTGCATGTTTAAAGCTACTAGTTGAATTCATTGCTGCTATCTCTATATTAGACTTCTTTCCTACCGGCTGTTCCTGCTATTTGCTTTTAGTCAGCTTCCAATTGGGTAAATGCAGAATACCGGTATAACATTTCCAAAAGTTAAATATTAGTCCTGTAACAATTAATCCTGTCAACCAAATAAGAATTATTTTGTGGGTGTAGGATTTCTCTAGCCTAGAAATCTAGACGCACCCTAGCGGCAGCAAATTTAATTTGCAGCCAGGGGTTAATAATCAGGGAATTTGAAAGACAACCGTTTATCCCGCCCCTCGGATTGAGCCCTGTCAATGGTGAGTTCCCAGATCCAACATCTTGATGTGGGTCTGTCTTGTCAGGCTAGGATTTCTCTATAATATAACTAAAGCAGCCTGCTTATAGAAACATAAGTCACTGTTCCAGCAATTGTTCATGTCAGGTTTAATGTGAATATATTTCTCATTAGAGGTGAATGGGCTGCAGGTGTTTGTAGTATTACATGTTACACAGTGTGATTAATCTACCCTTTTCACCTGCCCCCTCCAATGTGACACATTCCCATAATGCATCGTGTTACCAGGTTGCACTAAAAGGACTGACAATAGTAGCAGGTGTGCAAATATCCCTCAGACCCGTTGAACCAAAGCGCTTAAATAATGGGGGTAAAAACAAGTTTGTTTTTTTGGATTGGTCAAATAGATGGCATGTTTGAACCAATTGATGCAGAGTTCAAGAAGTAATTACTTTAAATGCAACCTGTTTTATCAGAACGAAACTGTAAGCATCACTTTAAAACCTAACTTTAAAAAAACTAGTGCAGTGCCCGTTGAAAACGTGCCTGTTTGGAACGGGCCGATTGCTTGGCCTGTGGTAGGCTATTGCCGCTTCATCGAAACCAAATTACCCCAAATTACTTACAGTAGGACCCCAAACCACTTCATATGCAACTCCCTTGTATAGCCTAGCCTAGGCCTACTAACTTACTGATTTACTTGACAGAGAACGTTGCAGATTCGGAATGTAATCACAAAATATCACAATGAAAATGTGGAGTAATCAGACATAGGCTAGCGTCATGGACTCATAGCAGTGCGCTAACCACCGGCCGTTATGAGATTCAATCAGCATATCTGCTCATGAATATTTAGATGAACTGCGCGCTGATTGGTTGAGTGAATCCCCATACACACACATTGGAGATGAGACAGTAGGTCTCATATTTTAGACACTGCAATGTTTCATTGCCAAATTCACTTCTGAGATTTTTTTATGCGAGAAATCAACTATATAAAGCTCAAATATAGGTAAAATCTACTACTGTTATTAGTTAGCAGTATACTTAATTAACCCAGGGTGAGTCTGATGAAAAGTGCTGAGAGACAGCGCTGTGAAGGAATAATCTCAGAGATTAAGTTATATTCTGCCTCTGGTGGTGAATGTAGGCTACAGCTCACAGCAACTTAATACTATAGTGTCTGGCTTTGGTTTGATATTTTGTGTTGGCAAATTTTTTTTTGTTTAGTTTCCTCTTAGTGAAAAAATAGACACGGAAAAGTGTAGCGCCTTTTTTTCGCCAACCTTATTCCACACAACAGTTGCGATGTTCCTTTCAGCTATCTGCTCGTGCTCCAGGAAAGTGAAGAAAAGTGAGTCCAATCATGTAGTTAACGTTGGAAGCAGGAAAAGAGTCAAAAGCGGAACACATTCTCTTAATACATCCATGGGTAACACCACCACCCAGGGGTGTAGCACAAAATTCTGGGCCCTGTAGAAAGGCATTTTCTATGGGCCCCTCCCCGCATCCACAGCTATTCATTCTAGCATCTTTTTTGGCCCTCCTCACATGAAGGCTCTGGGTACTCAGTCCCCTTTCCCCCCCAGTCCGACACCCCTGCGACCACCACTTTCTGCACGCGAAAGTTGCCGGACAACACAATCTTCTGAACATAGCCTGAGAAATACACCGACTTTTGTGGAGCTGATAGTCTTAATTAGCTTTGTAGCAACTCATTTGACAATGACTTGAATGTAATGGACATTCATTAATATCAAAAAGTTACGCACTAAAGCTTTAACTTAAAATGCTTATTTTAGACAACATGAAAAGATAATTTATGTTTACTAATGATTTTTAGTAATGACTACTAATGTAAACTTGATTTTTCTACTGCATCAAGTTACCACTCTGTGTTCATACAACTTGACCTGTTAAGTAACACCTTGTGTAAAAACTTAGATGGTTTAAGGCAGCGGGTTTCCATGCAAATTTATAGTAAAGTCAACTAATTTGGGATAACAGTGTAGTAGCCACGGTTTTATTGATATTTCCCCCTTCTGTGTCTAACCCTATCCCCCTATCCATGTGAGGGGAGGAGCTGAAGGAGGAGCCCAATTTGTTCATGCACTGGTTGGGGGGTTGTCTGGCAGTCGTGAAAATTAAAATATCCTACAAAAAAAAAGAAAAAGGAAGGTTAAAAAGTATTACATTAGCTTAATAATAGAAGAGAATAATGTAAAGAACAATAGATTAGGTATGTAGAGTGTAAATGGGGTCAAGGAAATGATGCTGTGATTGCTATGGACATTTCTGTTACCTGTTTGTTCATTTCTGTTGCCTGTATTATTGATTTCTGTATGTTTCCTGTGTTTGTATGTTTATTCTGTAGTTTTCTGTTCCTGTCTTGTAAATGTATCCTGTGTTGTGTATTGTGGTCTGTATATATTTTGTTGTGTTCCCTGTTGTGACTTCTCTGTTTATGTTCTGTTTCCTGTTTTATTTTGATAGTCTGTTTTCTGTCTTGTGTTGTCCAATTTACTTCCTGTGTTTTCCCTCCTTTGTTGATTGTCCTGCCCCGCCCCGATGTGTTTCACCTGTTGTCTCACCTGTTCCTGATTTACTCATCACCTCATGTATTTAGCCTCTGTGTTCCCTTTGTCTCTTGTTTGATCATCTTGTGTTCTTCCCTGTGACTTGTGTTCCTGTGTGTGTCAGTTTGTTCCTGCCTGTGTTTTTGCACGTTGGTTTATGCATTACTTTGTGAGTTTTCCAGTCTTTGTACTGCTGTTTTTTGTTATATTAAATTCCTGAGTTCAAACCGTCTTCCGCCTGCCTGCCTCCACCTGCTTTTGGGTCCTCTACCTTCCACTCACTGCAACAGATGCTTCTTTGACCAGGGTGAGGGAAGTGTTATGGAAGGTGAGATGGATCATTGGTTTGAGTTGGTTGTTTTTGGTGAAGATGAGTTGGTTTTTGGTAATATAAGTTTGGTTCTCCACTTTGCTTTTTGGTTCTCCAGGTTTTTATTTCAGTGACGCATGTCTGGAGTTTTTTGGCAGCCAGTGTGATTGATTTTGAGTGTGTGGTGGGATGGGGATAGTAGACGTCAGAAATATAGATGAGAAAAAGGAGGGGACTGAGTACTGCACCTTGCGGGACAACTGCTTCAGGAGTGAAAGAAGTGGAAAGAGAAGTCAAAACCTTGATTGTAATTTGCCTGTTATGAAGGACATGTGAAATGAGGTTGTAGATGGGAAGTGAGATTTGTTTTTTGTCTTGTAGTTTGTAGAGTAGTCGGTTGTGCCACATTTTACCTTTTCTATATAAAAAAAAAACTGCTAGGGTGAATTCTTTCTTAATGAAACTTTGGGTGATTGCTTCTGACAGCTGAGGATGTTGTCTGTGGTGGATCTGTTTTTGTGGAAGCCAGCTTGGTGAATGCCCAGGAGTCCTGTGTTTTCTGTGTGTTGTGAGACGTGCAGTGATGGTGCGTTCAAACAGTTTTCCAATGTGACAAAGAAGGCTGATGGGTCTGTAGCTGGTGGGATGTTTCGGATCTCTTCCGGGTTTGTGGATCATTGTGACTGTTTTCCAGGGCAAGGGAAAATAACCAGAGTAAGACAGGTGGTGAAGAGGAGAGAGATAACTGGTTAAAGTATACTTCTGGTGCTTGCTTGATCAGGATGGTGTCTACTTTGTCTTGTCGGGTGCTTTGTTTTTCTTTTTTTTCAGGTGAACTTTGATTTCATGGGGGGTGATGGGCTGTGTCAGTTGCTCATCTGCTGAGGTCAGTGATTGGGGGGGAGGGAGGGGGATTTGTTGTGGCCATGTCAATGGTTTTCTTCCATTCCTTGTCAAAGTCTATGAATATGAGGGACAGGAATGGGTGTTCTGAAGGAGATTTCTGAATAAAGCTGCTTTTTCTTGATTATCTTCAATGTTTTGGCCTTGATATGTGAGAGCTGATATATTTTTGTTTTGTGCACCATTCATGTTTTTTTATTTTTTGCCAGAAACTATATGAATTAGTTCTATAGTCACTGTCCAGTTTATTGTAGAATTATATCCATTTTTCTTGATCACATAGAATGAGTTGTTTGATATTGTTCTGAAGCCGGTTTATTTCTGCTTTTGTTCCCAGTAATCTGTATTTGAAGTAGTGTCTGCGTAGTTTTCTTTTCCTTTTGATCAAGTGCAGGATGTGTGGTGGGAGCTATTGCTGTGGTTTAGTGGAGGTAGTGGGATGCATGGAGAACGTGCCTGGGTGAGTATTGATCCAATATGTGTGGCCAGGTGGTCCAGTGAGTGGTGGTCTTGTGGAATCACCCAGGTGTTAAGGAAAGCCTGAACTTAAATACACAAGTCAGGGGAGACTGAGACACAGGTGCAACACATAGGGGCGGGGACAGGTAATCACACAGGTGGGAAAGCAGAAGACAGGAAGGGAAACAAGACATACCATTGGAGAGCAGAGAAACTACAAAATAAAACGGGAAAACACAGAAAACCCACAATCATGACAAAGTACTGATGACAAAGTACTGATGACTTATTACAACAGCTCTGACACATGACCACTTCCAGTAGCTGTTCTAAAAGTGGTAGGCCACTAAATGTTTACGTCATGCCAGCTCATCCCACTAAGTGATTACTAAATCACTAAATGTCACAAGATCATGACTGTTTGGATTTTTTTTTTTAACATTACAAATCACATTTTATTAATCTATTACAGATCCTTACATTTCCTTAAAGGAATATGACAGTTTGTTGAAATAGGGCTTATCATGGTCTACCCTGGCTGTAGATAGGTGGGCCAACACATTATTTTGCAAGTAATTAGTTGGGTTTTTTTTTTTCGTCTTTTGTTGGCTCACTTTTACTCACAACATGCTAACCGGCAACATAGGATACTATTACGCTAAGCTAACTAGTGGCGGCGCTGCCAGTGTTGCACCGGACTAAAACAATGCATGCACAAAAATGTGTTGGCACAGCTAGGGGAGACCGTGATAAGCCCTATTTCAACAAACCGTAGCATATCCCTTTTAAAGGTTGCACACTTAGAAAAAGTCCTTTTTCCAAGAAACTTAATTTACGAGCCATAACATAAGAGTTTCATTACCATTTGCACACGTTTTCACATTTCTGTCTGCAATCAAGGTCATTAAGTGCTCTTTTGCATCTCAACTGTAATTCGAATAGATGTAATACAGACAATCAGTAAGCCACACTTGTTTTTATCGGAGTTTAGCATCAGTGGACCTTGCAAAAATGTTCCTTTCTCCCTTTTCACTAGTGACATTACATTAACAGACGCCCCAGTGAATATACTTTTATTGGAAGTTCAGAAATTTTAATGTTGATACATCTTTTATGAAAATGTGTTAGGGAGTTTCTTTTAACTTTTTCTTTTATCTGCTTGGTTTGGGTCCCTCACTTTTTTGTGATACATTTTTTATTAGCACCTTCAGACATACAAAACAAATTCCACAATGTGTGACAGGTAATGTCAGATGGCACACAGAACAAAGAAACACAAATTGAACAAGAACAAAGACCTTCTCCCACCCCCCACCCTCTGTGGTCTCGAGGAAAACAAAACAAACAGAAACCACACCTTGCCTAGTCACTCTCTAATTCTTGTGGGGTTGAGGTCATTAGGTCTGCTACCTGTGCTGCTGTGCTTTCCCATAGGCTGATAGTCGATGATTTGGCTTTGTTAATCCTTGCTGTAGAGAGCTCAAGCATAACTATGTCTAGAAAATATGCCAACCACTGTTGTATACAAAGCGAGTGAGGGGGAGCCATCAAATGAGCTATCATTTTCTTGGTTGCGATTGCCGGCTAGCCAAATTTTCCTCCGTCTCCTAAGCAGATGTAATTTGAGTCGTCATTAAGTGACAAAACAATCGGTCGACATCCTATCACATCAGATATTATTGATGTTTTTATTCCAGAACTCATGCACCTGTTCACACTCCCAGTCAATATGCAGGAAAGTTCCAGTTTGTTCAGGTTGACAGAAAGTACAATAGGGAGTGGGAATGACTTTAGAGACGTATCTCTTGTGAGGAATCAAATATGTATATAAGATTATGAATTATAATTCTTGTATAGGCTACGTACAATAGCTATAGGCCTGACAAGTTACTTGTTCATCATAACTATAACTATTATGCAATAAAAAGTCAAACATGTGAAGATGACTCAAAAAGGAACTATTTTCTGTGTAATTAGGTGACTGACTTGTCAGGCTACAATGACGCGCGCGCGCGCCCAGGCAGTGCATGTTGCTCATGGTCAATTGAAATTAAATTAGTAAAGCGCTTGGCGTCATTCATCCGAAGAAAAGAGGCAGCTTGGCCAACACTTGCATCCCACTGTCAGGTCTGCGGCTCTTTACAACGACCCTATTGTGGGTTACTAGGCTGCCGATCAGCACTTCACTACAACTAACGGATCTCCTGCTCCACAAACAGTAGGCGAAGTTAATTCCATTTTAGATATAGAAATATTCATTTCTGTCTGTTAAGTCTTTTCCCACTAGAGCCAAAGTCTGCGGAGGCCCACTGAAGCTCGTAAAGGAACAAGTCCAAGTTTTGTGGTGGAATATTAACTTTAATTCGGCTTCAAGAGGGTAGCGCCTATAGCCTACACATGATCGAGGTTTTACAGTCGTACCCTCAGAGAGCAGAGCAGTGTGGGACGGACTTGGAGATCAGTCAAGGACTCAGGAGCTCCCGATGCGCCAGTAAACCTCTAAAGTCTCACCAGCAAAGAAAACAACATGACTAAGGTAAGCATAGGCGATGTGTTTGTGCAGCGTAAACTGAGTCATTCAGGTTGTTTAACAAGTTAATTAAAAAAATCATTTAAATCCACCGTAAAAAGTTGTATCGAGTCCTTCTGGATCAGAGGAGTGTGCACATGCGGAGGGTGCTCACAGTGTCTGTACATGAAGTAAACATGTGTTTTCTTGTCTTTTAAGTCAAACTGCAGACGTGTTACAGTCAGAGAGCGATTTGCTCTGCTCTCACTGACCGCTATGTTAAATGATTACTGTCGTAAGATGATGCAACAGGCGCGCAGTCTGGGGACCGCAGGCATTTAGTGCCTATAATGCACAATGTGTTCTCTTTCAACATTCGTTTCAGTATCTACCTCACTCATGTTTTTAGAGAACCGGGGATGAACCTAAAAAGTTGTAACCTACTGATTGGCGTCTTTTGAGACATCGATAGGGTCGTCACCCAAATACAAGCAAACTTATTTGATCTCCACTAGACATATCTAATCATGCTTTTGAAAAATATGATGTCAGCTACTGTGTGTGTTACAGTGCTTGTATGTCTAATGTTGTTGTTTTGTATCTCTGACACGTTATTATGAATCCCACGTAACTTCTATAGGCAATAAGTCCCGCCCTACGCAGCAGCTCGATTGGTTGGGGTTAGGCATTGGCATCGGGTGAACAAATCGGGTTACTTTGCGTGAGCATGGACGCCTGGCCTGGCTAACAGTAGTGTGTGAATGCTATTCATGGGCCTAGAAGTTGCATGGGTTCCATAATAAATCATCTCTGACGCTTTGGGTTTAGAAAAACTTTACAAATACCATTTGTATTATCCTAGTATTATTGTTATCAGGCTGCTATTATTATCTATGCATAATATATACACGCGGTTTCCTTATTTACCCAGGTTTTGAGGTATCGGTCTTTGACATAATCAGTATTCACTGAAACTAACTTCTACTGAGGATATTGTCCCTGTGCCAAGTGTTGACAGTGGCAGTGAATGATTGACAAAACAACCACACCTCTTTCACATGATTCTCATCATTAAATTTTGTTCACTCAGATGTCATGAAATTGTTCAAAAGTTACATTTTCCTATTTGAGAACTTTCTGAAGATGCTGTAGACAAAAACAAATGCAAGGCTATGTCAATTATGTGAGGACTGCACACACAATTACATTTATCTCCATTGTAGCAACCAAAAGTATTGTATTTGCATGGATAGATACAACTAGAGGGAAAAAATTAAATATTTGTTGTTGTAATTTTAGTATTTGAAGCAATACTGCAAACAATAACCCATTACAATCAGGAATGCACCGATCCAACCTTTTCTCTCCCAATACCTCAGCTCAGAGTATTTGCCGATACCAAGATCAGTGCTCTCTTTTTCCCAATTTTTAAAACTGTATCACTGTGTAAAACTCACTGTAAGGTAACATGAGGTCAGGTCCAACGATATTCATTACCGATTAATTTGCTAATTATTTCTTAATTGATGGATTGACTGGTGAGACAAGATATAAAAGTGTTGTAATGCCCATCACATTTTCCCAGATCCCAAAGTGACGTCTTTAGAGGTTTGCTTTGTCAAAAAATATGGTAGAAAACAGGTGAAAGCAGCAAATCCTCACATTTGAGAAGCTGGAAACTGTGTGTATATATATGGATGGATATAGAAAGACCTTTGTTTTGGGACATTTCCACCTTTAATCATTAGGACGTCTTAGATATGAAAGGGGAGAGAGACAGAGAAGGCATGCAGGAAATTGCCGCAGGTGGGATTCGAATCCTTGGTCTCTGCGTTGAGGAATAAACCTCTACATATGGATGCCTGAAACAGAGAATATTTGCTTGATAAATTAAATTAACTATTAGATTATCAAAATTGTTATATACTGAATATTTTCTGTTGAATAGTTCTGGGTAGAGTTCTGTAACAGTGTTTTATATATCATAAGACCACCTTCCAACCTGACCCCGGATAAGCAGATTACAATGGAAGGATGGAAGACCATTGTGTGTTTTAAAATTTACTTCATTTGTTAATCAGGGGCTTTTCAAATTACATTTTTTTTTTTTTTCTTTTTTTAAAACAGGTTTGGTTTCTGCCTTTTCAAACGAATGGACAAATGAGTCAGTATAAATGTTACAATAACCAGCAGTGTATTTGCTTATTATAAAATTATATTAAACATTTTCAGCGGTTCAGCTGAGCATGATCACATCAGAAGTCGTACAATTGTATAACTTCTATTACGGCATAATGATTCACTAGAGTAACTAATGGGTGATTAACTAACAGGAAGAATGCATCGGCCACATTCCTCCCGTTCTATGACAAAATATTGATCAACCCTGTTAAAAGATGGTAAACTATTGAGTGAATCAACAACTTTTTATTTGGATAAAATAGAAGTTTATTAGATTATTTGTTGTCAGTAGGTTTGTATAAAACAATGTCTCATACTTTATGTTGTCGCTTAGAAAGTGTTGAACATTATTCAGTAAACAACCTGTGCCTCTTATAGAAACTATGTGGGACCAATTACCCAGCCAGCATCTGCTTCATTGTGGTGAACGAGTTCTGCGAACGCTTCTCCTACTATGGCATGAAAGGTAGGTATGCAAATCTTCTGTCTTAACATTTGGTAGTACAGATTTCTTTCTCTGCTAGTGTTGCGAGTAAACTGTTCCTATGACCGAACAAACAAAGAAAAGACCAATGACTGTTTGGATCTCTGGAGAGTTTATAGTCTGCCAAGATGCAAATGCCAAGATGTACCCAAATGACACACACACACAAATGTTCACATACACACACGCACCAAGAGGTTAGCCATCACTAAATCCATAAATCATGGGTCTAGTAATTTGTAGAGATTTTAATGCAGAAATGTTGCATAATATATCTTTAAGTGGGAAAAGTACTTAACAAAAAGTTGAATTAGTAATGATACTTAGCTTGTTAAACTGGTTAACAGAGTGTGGGTCAATGGGGGGCACATCACAGAGAGCCTATAATGGACAGATAAGGTGGGAGTTTCTTTCTTCACATGACCTCACTTATACTCACATGGCTGTCTGTCACATTATTTCAATCAGCACACACACACACACACACACACACACACACACACACACACACACTCAACATGTCATGCAAAAGAACATTTCCTTTTCAAGCTGTTTAAATTGAATCATTGTGCCAGTATTTTCATCTTAAGGATTGATGCTGATTTATGACAGGGAAGTGAATTCCACTTGATGATTTTAAAGGTAATTGTGAGAACGACAAGTATCTCATGAAGCAGTATATTATGAAACGGATCAATTGCAAATGATTGTCATTATCAATTTATGTATTTTTCTTTTTTTTAAATGAATCATTTACGTTATTTTTTTTAAAGAAATTTGTTTTTATTTAGTTTTCATTTTAAACAATAACAACAGAACAAACACACTTGAACAAGAACAACCACCCTCTCCCACCCCCCACCCTCCGTGGTCTCGGAAGAAAGGGAAAGAAATCACACCTTGCCTAGTCACCCTCTTCTACTTGTGATGCTGAGGTCATTGGGTCTGATACCTGTGCTGCTGCACTTTTCCATTGGTCTATAGTCGATGATTTGGCTTTGTTAATCCTTGCTGTAGAGAGCTCAAGCATAACTATGTCCAGAAAATACGCCAACCACTGTTTTATACAAAGCGATTGTGGTGGGGGGAGCCAGTGCTGAGCTTTCATTTTCTTGGTCGTGATTAGCCAAACTTTCTTTTGTCTCCTAAGCAGATATAATTTAGAGTAGTCATTATGTAACAAAATCGGGTCAGTAAGAATTCAACATCCTATCACATCAGATATTATTGATGTTTTATTCCAAAACTCATGCACCTGTTCACACTCCCAGACCATATGCAAGAAAGTTCCAGTTTGTTCAGGTTGACAGAATGTGCAATAGGGAGTAGGAATAACTTTAGAGACGTATCGCTTCTGAGGTGTCCAATATGTACTATGACATATGTTGAAGTGGATCTGCTGATGATTTGGGTTCTTGGAACAGTGGGAAACGTCCCAAACTGTCTCCCAATTAATTACGTTCCCCTCCGAGCTCAACTCTTGCTCCCATTTATTTACTATTGGCATAATTTTAGCATAAATCGTGGACACTAATCCTCTCGCAGGAAAATTAACAAGCCATTTAATGATAGGGTGGGTCTCTCCGTGGTACTCCATAACATTTTAGGGCTGACCTTAAGTGAAGATAAAGGAAAAAGGATGTCCTAGGGATCTCAAAGCTAGTTCTGTGGTCCTCAAAGGTCAACATACCTTCCCCATTGAATAACTGGTGATGTGTTGGTGATAATAGGGCCATAGGTTAGCATACACTTTTTTGGACACACACCTGCATAGGCAAGTTCTTGCAGTCTCAGACTTCCAGTGAGGTTTTGCTCTATTTATCTACATGGGACTGTAGATGAGGGGTCTATCCACACTCTGAGGGCCCATAGCTGAAATGCTCTGTGGTACACTTTAAGGTTGGGGAGGGCCAGGCCTCCCATGTTCATGGTACGTTGCAAGGTAGAGTATTTTAGCCTATGTTGTTTACTATTCCAAAAATACTGCCGGATTAGGGCATCAAGTTTCTTCCAGAAATGTATTGGTGGGGATAAGGGGATCATTGCACTTAAGAAGTTCACACAAGGAACTATCTTCATTTTAACAGCAATTCTGGGGCGTAGTGATGCTGGCAGCACAGACCAATTAGTCAGATCCCTTTGAACACTACTTAGTATAGTTTCATAGTTGTCCTGGACAACTCGCTGTAGCGATGCGTGGATGGTGATTAACCTGACTCCGCCAGATGGATTGCTTCGCATTTGCTCGGCATATCCATCTGGGAACTTTCCGTTGGAGAACTTTTGGGAAGGGGCGGAATACTGGTTATTTGATTGGATGAATCATCTGTCTATCACCTATGTTGGTAATAGACGGGCCAAATCAACCAATCAGATCCACGAAGCGTATGAAAATACAATCACAAGCCCACCCCTGCTGCTGCAGGCAAAGCATAGCTCATAAGCTCAAGCAACATGTCGGTAAAGGATATTTGCCGTTTGTGTAACGAGAATTTAGGAATAAAAGGCACCATTTCAGGTTCCCGGACCATATTCCAAAAGAAGGATCCAAGAGAAAAAAAGCATTAGCGAGCGGCTAACAGAATTAGGGCTACCGCTGGCTGATAATACTGGTTAGCTGATTGGATAAACCATCCATCTATCACCACCTAAACCCGCCTCAAAACCAACGCTGATTGGCCTGGTTGTTTGGCTAACGCTCCAAATTTTCTCTGCCTCAAGATGCCAGACTGATCTGCGAGTGGAAAACTGGAGCTCGCGAGATCAGGACGGTCTCATGAGGCTAGATGGTGATGCCCAAATATGTAATTTTGCTTTGGGTTGGTATTGTATCACTAATAGTTGTCACCTGTTTGTTGTTCAACAGCAGCAGATTAGATTTATTCCAATTGATTTTATAGCCGGAGATTGAGCCAAATTTGTTAAAGATCTTAAGGATTTTTGGAACCGAGTCCTCAAGGTCAAATATGTACAAATATCATCTGCAAATAACAATATTGAGTTATTATTGGATTTAATCTGGACATTACATTTGCCTTATGGCCTGGGCTAACGGTTCAAGAGAGATCGCAAATAGCATGGGAGGTAGCGGGCATCCCTGTCTCAAGCCCCGCGCGATGGGGAATAGCTGAGAATGCAGGCCATTGGTTGAGACTATGGCCGTGGGATTCACATACAAAGTACATACCATGTCAATGAATTTGGCTCTCAAACCAAGCCTCTCCATTACTTGCCACAAGTAGTTCCATTCTAGGCGGTCAAAAGCCTTTTCTGCGTCCATTGATAAAACTGCTGCCGTTGTTGGGAGGTTTTTGGCTTCTTCTATTACATGGAGTAATCTGCGTATATTGTCTGCAGCATGATGCTTTGGTATAAACCCTGATTGGTCAGGGTGGACTAGCTTCTTGATGAAGCGTTCTAAGCGTAGTGCCAAGACTTTGGAATAAAGCTTAATATCCATCCCAATGAGGCTGATAGGCCTGTAATTTGAACACTCCGTAGGATCTTTGCCCTTTTTGTGTATGACCGAAATTTGTGCAGTGTTGGTTTGTTGATGAAAGGTGCCCCTCTCAATGGCCGAGGTTAAAGTTTCTAAAATGATAGGTCCTAGTGTGTCAAAGAACTGTACTAAGAGTTCCCATGGAATTCCATCCAATCCCGGTGTTTTCCCTTTTTTAGCTGTTTTTAGCACTGATTTGAGTTCCTCCAACCTAATAGGTTGACACAGTTCTTCTGCCTCCTCTGGGTCAAGAAGAGGCAGGTTTAGCTCTTTTAGGAACTTTTGGCACTGTGTCGGAGCTGGATTGCAGGAGGATTTATACAGTTTTGAAAAAAGGATTGGAAAGTGGCAGTAATCTCCTTAGGATTTGTTGAGATACCTCGGTCTGTGCGGATGCTATTGATAGCAGCTCTGGACTCACTTTGTTTTAATTTCAGAGCTAGCAATTTGCTTGGTTTACAGCCGTTAAAATAGTAATTTTGCCTCACTCTGTGCATTATGAATTCAGCTCTCCTTTTTAGCAAGTCATTTAGCGCGGCTTGATTTGACTAAAAGTGTGTAGATTTAGAAAAACAAGTCTTAAGAGATTGCTCTAATGATTTACAACGTTCTTCCAACTCCTCAAATCCTTGCCTCTCTCTTTCTCTTCAAATTTGCTGCAACGGAAGATGTGAAATCTCTAATAAATCCTTTAGTGGCTTGCCAGATGTACGCCAGGTCCGAAACTGAGCCAGTATTGATTGATATGAACTCTGCTAGTTTGGCTCCAAATTTTGTATTAAAAGCTGTGTTTTGTAGAAGGGAATTATTAAATTGCCACCTTCTAGATTTTTCTCCTAACATATCACAATGGAATGTGGTTATCAGTGCATTGTGGTCAGACAGGATTGCTGGTTCCATTGCTATTGTGTGGAACATTGCCTTAAGTACACTGGAGCACAAAAAAAAAAATCAATGCAGGTGACGTGGGGAAAAAAAGGTGTAATCCTTGCTAGTAGGATTGTGCATTCTGTAAGCCCTTGGTTCTGGTGTCATCACTAGATGCAGCAGCAACTTTGAAATATTTATTTTGTAGACTATTTACATCTCTTTTACGCAAATGTGATTCTTGAATAAGCGCCACGTCTATGTTCTTCCTTCTTAAATAGTCCAGGAATTTAGCTCGTTTGATCGGCCCGTTTTGCCCCCTGATGTTAACTGTGGTCAAAACCAGACCCCAGTTAACATCAGAGACCGCAGATCCCCTTCCCTCCCTGTAGGATACGTGGCCGCATCAAACGCAGCTTGCACAAAACTCCAGCTCAAAACTGCCCCTCCTGTCTAAAGTCACAGGTTAACTAAAACAGGTCTAATGCTTTCCTATGTTAAACATGAACAATGTTACAAAAAAACTTAAAACTAAGTACCAACCATCTATTAAGTTTTGAAATAAACTGTATGAAAAACAAATCAGCCATGTAGGAGTAATAGACAAATGCTCCTTGTAACTCTGCTCCCAAGCTCATACATTATAATTCGACCAGCTATTACACTCTGAAATAGCCTATGTGGGTAACAAACCATGTAAGAGTAGTAAATATAGATTATAAGATAAGTGTTAATGTAATTATTAGTTTATGGCATGTCTATAAAATGTCAGAAATTAGTGAATGGATGCCCAGAGGTGTTCCCAGAGCCCAAAGTGATGTCTTCAAATGTCTTGTTTTGTTCGCTAAGCAGTCAAAACCCAAAGATATTGAATTTATAATGAAATAAAAAAGTAAAAAAAAAATTGATCTGTTAATAAAAAAATCAAATTCAATCATTTCAACACTGGCTCGCTAAAAGGTGTAGCTTTGGACCGCCAGAAAACACCATTAGCTTCTGTGTGTTCTGGCGATCCTTGTGTCCTCATAACATCAGTCATTTGAGTAGAGCATGAAAGTTAAGTCTTGACAGAAGTTTGTAAAGGCAATCTTTGTCTACGGTCAACGTACTAGCTTTTATCCAAAGCGTTCAATTGCATTTGCAAAGTGGTGCTTTTGCATGGCATCGTTTTGTGTGTAAACTAACTGAGAAACTCATGAGATGTAATACGAAGCTCATTAAAAAAGCCAGTAAGTGGACCTTGAATAGAGAGTTTGTTTGTCAGATAACTTAGGGTTTGCTACCAGAAAAACGCACTCAAATGACATATAAAGTGGTATATACTACTGGAGCAGGTTTTCTGGTTGCTGAGTTACCAATGTGGGTTGTGTTTACTTCAAGGCATGTTGGACAAACAGTATACAAGGTTAATGGTAAACATGGCCATGCAACTCCTATTTGTCTCAATGGCTTATTTAGTGATAAAAGACATGTTTATGCTGCTAACAACAGCAAACAGGAGTTTATGCATTTAATGGTCCCATGCAGTATTGTGCTCATTTCCAGGTTCATACTTATATTTTGGGTTATTACTAGAGAACATGTTTACATGCTTTAATGTTAAAAAAACGGATTATTTTTCTCGTAAGGTCTGTCTGAATATACCTGTATTCACCCTCTATCTGAAACACTACGTTTTAGCGCCTGTCTCTTTAAGTTCCCCCACCGAAAAATCCTGGTCTGTTCTGATTGTTCAGCGTTTCCGGGTCCTCTGCATCTGGAGTCTTTGCACTGTCATTGCAGCCGGGAATAACGGTAGCGGCATTTTCTACCCAGATAGACATCAAAACTGTATGGAAGTCCTGCTAGCTCGTTTAAAGGCACAGTTTCTAAATACAGGCTGTGTGCATTTCTCTGTGGAGTGGGCATTTCGACACTTTCACAGTATTTATGTAGCACCTGCTTTATAATAAAAAAGACATGGAAATCGCACTTTTTACAATACAGGACCTTTAACATTCCTTTCATTTCCTCTTGAGTAGCTCTCGAAACAGCTACCTTCTTGGCATAAAATAAATCTCTATTGGTTAGAACAATGCTCACAGAATGAGTTTGTAATGACTGACCCACTCACAGAAATTAACCACATTGAAGGAGACTTTTGAGTAGTACAGGTCTTGAAGACATGTTATTAGGTATTTGGACTTTATATGTGGAGTTGGAAGTATCGTTCCCCTCATGCTTGTGTGTCTGCTCACAGCGGTGCTCACGCTGTACTTCCTCACCTACCTGCACTGGGACAAGGACCTCTCCACCGCTGTCTACCACGCCTTCAGCAGCCTCTGCTACTTCACACCCATACTGGGAGCTCTCATCGCTGACTCATGGCTCGGAAAATTCAAGTGAGTCCCTGTGTCCTTACATCGCCAAATGCATTAAAGGGTCAGTTCACCCCAAATCACAAAAGTGGTAATCCACAGACCTGACTATTTAAACAGTTTTCTTTGGATCTACTTACAAAAATACAGAGGGTTTGGTCGGTGTCATAGACAGGGGGTTAAGTCAGCTTGTTATAGGCTGAATTATTGTGCACTTGACACGGAAACAGGAACCTGTTCTTATTGAAATCTGCACACATTTTTATGCAAAGCTTCCAGTTTTTCCCAGCGTCCAGGACTTTATACAACATAAAAGCATCAAAGAGCATTAAAAAATATAGAGTAGTCCTCTCAACCAATTTGACTGTACCCAATCAAGCTTTTGTGGCTGGAGATTAGAAACTTTTGAATGGTAGTGTATGTACAGCAAACATCTGTGGTTGCATCTTCATCCATGGTGCATGATTTCAGTTTGCAATATATTGTATGGTAATAAGAGTGCAGCTTTGAATGATCATAATCCCAGTTTGCTCTCAACAGGACCATCGTATACCTATCCATTGTCTACGTGATCGGGCATGTGGTCAAGTCGGTCGGAGCCATTCCCACTGTGGGAAACAGCAGTGTGCACATGTAAGTTATCTGGGGCTGATTCAGTCATTTTGAGCAGGCAGAATCATAGTTTAGTGCTGTTAGACAGAATACAAAGAGTTCCTTTTCATTACTGTGTATTAAGAGCCCACAGATGCATTAGGTTAGCCAAAGAATCAGACTGAATTGCCATTTTCTTTAACACTGAATTCCTCAACATGTTGGAGATGTGGGATTCAGAGGTCTTCAACCAGGCTCAGGTTAGGCAGTTACAACAATTATATTCATCATTGATTCATATGTTGATTATTTTCTTGTTTAGACAAATTATTAGATCAGTGAATTAGTCATAAGAGATGTCAATTAAAACCTACCACAGTCCAAGATGACATCCTAAAATTGCTTATTTTGTTCAACCAACAGTCCAACATTCAAACATGTTCATTTTACAATGGTACACTTCAAATGAGTGTTTTACTTTTAAGAAACTGTAACCAATAAATGTTTGGTATTTTTGCTTGATAAATTACTTAAATTATGAATAGATTAGCCAAATTAATCACAATTGTTCAAGCACTAGATTCATTATTTTTCTGTGTCCCACATTATGGACTACCAAATGCTGCCCTGACTGAGCTCCGTGGGGCTCGACGGCCATTGTCTTTGCTGTAATCAAATCAGAATATATTTATGTTTAACATGGTATTTCATTTTATCAAGGGGAAACATGTGTACAGACAAGGCTAGCAGCAGCAGCACCGCATCAGACACGTTTCTGGTGTGTAAAGACATAGAAAAATCCACGCAGCTGCCACGCAACAGAAACGCCACGCTCACTCCACGCAGGCAGTGTCTAACCGGCCTAAGACAATGCATGCACTGAGACAAAAATGCGTTTGCCCACCTATATAAATATAGAGGAGACGGTGAATAACCCTATTTCAACAAACGGTGGGTATTCATTTAACACACTGTATAGAGTATATAGTCCACATCCAGTAGCATTAACAGTAGGTCATTTGTATGTTGTATTGCAGTGCTCTGTCCATGTTTGGTCTGATACTCATAGCCTTCGGCACCGGAGGAATCAAACCCTGCGTGGCGGCATTTGGCGGAGACCAGTTTGACGAGGAGCATGTAAGTCACCAAACTTTCTCTTTAATTTGAAGACCCAAAAGTTGGTACTGTTTATATTGTCTTTGAAGGACACAGTGAAACAAGATCTGTAAAATGAATTGGTAAATTTCACGTATGTCCAGAAAATATGTCAGTAGAAAGTACTTTCCATTGATAATGGAAGATTTTGATTGGGTCACCAAGATAAAAAATGTTGTTAATCAAAATATTACTCTCTATACAATAGCTTCCCTGCAATTCACCTTAGTGCCTTTAGATTTACGTGTTAGTTTTACAGATAGTTTCTTCAGGCCTTCTGCAGTAAAAGACAAAAAAAGTAATTGCATCAATAAAAGCTGCTTAACTGTTGTGCCACAGTAGTTCACTCATAAACATTCAGTAGAAGGTACAAACAGAGATTGAAAATGAAAAAAAAATTTAAAGTGTGGGAAACCCTGTGCATGTACCAGTTGTGACAATCAAAAAAACTGCATTAATCAATGTTTTTGGTATGAATGTTGCAGCCTGGTCTCACAGAATTCTGTGAAATGATCACGAACTGTTAACACCGCATTACGTGGTGGTGGCACGGAATGTGTGAAAATTCCATGTGGCCACCACGGAAAACAATGCCAATGTAAAGTCAATGAGAAGATGTCGTAACATTAAGAGCTACTATGGTAGCGAGTAGTATGAAAGCCCAAAAATCCGTATAGGGAGGTTGGTTGGTTCAGTGTTGCTGGACTTGGACATAGAGGGCATGTGGGATCTTCGGCATACCACTGGCTTAGGTTTGCAGGAGAAGGCAGGACATCCTAGACCGCCCTGATGGTAAAGCTTGCCCTGAATGCCTCCATCTCCCACAATTCACTCCAGGAGATCTTCCTCTTCTCCACTCCTTTTCATGCCATCCACTGCCCTTGCTTTGCCTGTGCCACAGCTTGAGCACACCTTCTTGCTTCCTCCTCCCGACGTACCTCCTGGACCACCAGCTTGCATCTTTGAAATGGAGAAGCCTTACGCCACACTGGTGTACTGGCACCCAGGCCAAAACCACTCCTCCCCTCCTGCACTTGACCCACGATGTCCTTGTGTCTGAGTGCTGCTTTTGCCTGCTCAGTTGCAGCCAATGGAGTCCATTTCCTCCCAGTAGCCAGGATGGGAGCAGCTTGGGCTACAAATGGATCGCTCGAATCCAGTAGCATCATCTCCAGTCTGACTTTGGCGCACTTGTACTCCTCTGCCAGGCTGGAAATGGGCAGATGTAACATCCCTTTGCCATAGAGCCCAATGCTGCTGAGGCACCTGGGAAGGCCAAGCCACTTCCTTACATATGAACTAACCAGTCTCTCCAGCTTTTCCACCTTTTGAGAGCGGGACTTCATAGAGGGTTAGCGGCCACAGGAGACGTGGGAGTAGTCCATACTGCTTGCACCAGAGCTTCAGCTTGCCAGGAAGCAGGGTTCTGTCAATGTTCTCCAGGCCGCTGGTTACCTCCCTCCTGAGCTGCTCTACTTGCTCTTTGTCTTTAAGGGAGGCATCATACCACCGACCTAGGCTCTTCACAGGCTTCTTGGAGACCGTTGGAATGGGTTCCTCGCCAATATGGAAGCGGTGCTCTGACAGTTTCCCCTTGACAGTGGAGATGCTTCTGGCCTTGCTCGGCTTGATCTTCATGCGGGCCCGCTCAATGTTTTCCTGTAGCTTTCTTAGTAGCTGTACAGTGCAAACCTTGGTCGTGATTAAAGTTGTGAGGTCGTCCATGAAGGTTCTGAGCGGTGGCAGCCTCAGCCCAGGTCTTATTCGCTGTCCGCCAACCGTCCATCGCGAGGCCCGGATAATGACCTCCATGGCCATGGTAAAGGCCAACGGAGAGATGGTACAGCCGGCCATGATTCCCACCTCCAGGTGTTGCCATGCTGTCGTGTACTCTGCTGTTGTCACGCAGAGTTGGACATCCTCAAAGTAGGCCTTAACAAGGGTTATGAGAGCTGCTGGAACCCTGAAGTAGTCAAAGGCTGTCCACAGGAGGGTGTGAGGTACTGAACCAAAAGTGTTCGCGAGATCCAGGAATACCACGTGAAGATCTGTTCCTCCTTTTTGGCGACCTGGATCTGATGCCAGATGACACTAGCGTGTTCTACACAACCAGAAAAGCCTGAGATGCCTGCTTTCTGAATTGACGTGTCAATCAGGTTGTTTCTTTGCAGGTATTCTGCCAATCTGTGAGCAACCACACTGAAGAAGATTTTTCCCTCGACGTTTAGAAGGCTGATCTGGCGGAACTGCCCAATCACTGATGAGCCCTTTTCTTTGGGGATAAGAATCCCTCCGGCTCTCCGCCAGGACGTTGGTATTTCCTTCTTTTGCCACACGACTCTCATCAGTTTCCAGAGGAATCGCAGCACATCAGGTGCGTTTTTGTAGAGCCTGTATGGAACTCCGTTAGGACCTGGAGATGATGCGGCCCTTGCTCTACGCAAGATTTGTTCTAACTCACTCCATCTGGGTAGACTGATATCCAGTTTGTGACTTTCATAATGTGATTATGACGTACATTAAAAAAAGTAAATCTGCAGCTAAAGAGCCAGATTGTTTTCTCAGGAGTTTGAGAACAAACCAGAGCGAATATGTGAATATTAAAATTATATTCATCAGGTGGACACAAACATGTGGCCAGGATAGCTCAGTCAGTAGAGCGGGCGCACATATACAGAGGTTCATGCCTAGGCGCAGAAGGTCCAGGGTTTGGTCTGACCTGGGACGATTTCCTGCATGTCTTCCCCCTCTCTCTCCCCCTTTCATTGCTTTCCTATCATTAAAGGTGGAAATGCCCAAAACAATCTTAAAAAAAAAGATTATTCCAAACAATGATGTTCCTAAATCTATGCTGGATTTGTAAATGAAAATAGACAAATGGTCCAAAATGGACAAATGCAGCTTTGATTTAAAATGTAATAGAAAAACACGTTAAGAATGGGTTACACAAAATTCTACAGTGCTAGAATTGCATGGTATCCATTAAATTAACATAATAATCAGTGTTTAGAAAAGTAATGTATAACCTTAATGAGGACTTAAAGATCACAGAATTCAATATTTGAAAATAAATAATTTAAAGTCTCCTAATTATTGCATTCATGACCTCCAGGGCAGCGAGAGGCAGAAATTCTTCTCCATTTTCTACATGTCCATCAATGCTGGGAGCCTCTTGTCGACTGTGATTACACCCATACTGAGAGGTACACATGCTTATTGTTCAACACATGTTATATACCCAATGAGGTTGACTGTGTGACTGACATCACTGTGTTGATGCCATTTACGCTGGAATATTGCCTGCAGGGGATGTGAAGTGTTTTGGTGGTGACTGCTACGCTCTGGCCTTCGGGGTTCCTGCAGTTCTGATGATTGTGGCTCTAGGTGAGTGTCCATCCAGCTGTAACATCATCTAGGCAGGTGTAATCAACATGTAGTATCTATTGTAGTATTGAAAGTACGGACTGCATAACATTCTCTTCTCTAGGGCCTGACCGATATGGCTGGTAACTATCAATATTTGAAAGTTGAAAAAGAAAACAGCATATGAGGGTCAAAACATGCAGCCTATAAAACATTTTTGTACGTAACTTATTACATAATTATCTGCTAAAATATTAATTGATAAGGATATAGCTGTGATAAACCAATATCAGCTAATAATGTCAGCCTTGTCGATATAGTATTAGTGGAGCTCGGATACTTACCCGTAAGTGTTTTGGTTTAACACAATTAAACTCTGGTTATAGCTGCTTGAGCTGGTCAATGGTCAAGAACTAATTACTGTCCCTCATAAGTGTGAATGCAAGCAGTAGCAGCAGCTGTGTGGATGTGAAATCTACGGATACTAAAGAACTGCTTAGAAAAGCCATAAAACAAAACATAAATGCACTTTGTATGCCTCCAGGATATACATTTGAGTTTACTTAATGGTTCCTATCTGCATGCTGAAAGCATGTTTGTATGAAGTCAAGCTTTTGACACCCTGGGCTTCCTCTTTATCAAGGTCCCTCCTTATGCAACCTGACAGTCAGTTATTTTTGCCTCTGAATCCCCACTAAACCTTTTGGGATTCATGCTTGGCTGACCGCTCCCTGTGAAAACAAGTTGTGTTTTTATTACCGGAGGGGCCATTTGAGAGTTAGACAAAAGTACGGGCCTCAGTGTTTTAGGTGCTCTAAGCTTGTATACAACATGATAGATTTTATTTCTCTTACGTGTTTGACAATCCATTGTAAGAGGATAAAACATAATATAAATGGTAAACCACTCTGTCAGATTCTGCTGTGTCTTCTCATGTTGGTTAGGAAATAAATATATAGCGGATATGAGCTTGTTGGTACTTCTCTTACACGGCAAGTGGAGCAATTGTTCCCAGCACAACAGCTGAGCCGTTGCCAACATAAATTGTTTTCTTCACTCCTCTGAGTCCAGCTTAACTCTTCATCCATCTCGTGCAGTTGTGTTCACTGCTGGCAGCGTGCTGTACAAGAGGAATCCTCCTCAGGGAAACATCCTGTTGGAAGTCTGCAATTGCATTGGGGTGAGTCATCTCCCAGTACTCCCGAGATGATTTATTAAAATGCAAATGGGTTTATTCAGTTCTATTTGTACTGTCCACGAAACATTGTGTCTTGTAATACAAGTATGACTTTCACACATTGCCTCTGCCTGTGTTTCGTTCTGAACTGTCCCCTTTTTCCATTTTCATTTCTGTCATCGTCTTTTGGTTTGCAGTTTGCCATCAAAAACCGCTGGAGAAGATGCAAGTATGACCCTCAGAGGAAACACTGGTTGGACTGGGCTGAGGAGAATTACTCGGTAACAGAAGGACTCTTACAAATCACTCTTCTTTAGTCTTTTCTGGGGATTGTACTCAAAAAGAGCATTGGTAGCTTCATAGCATCAATAATGCATCAAGTCTAGGGCTGGGTACCGAACGTCGAAAATCCTATGAGTATCGAAAAATTATTTATCTTTCGGTGCCAAATTTCGGTTCCAAAAGCGCCTCAGCACGTAAGTGCAAGCTTATGTCCTCTCTGCATGTTGACACAGAGCGGAGTTCCGACCAAGACACACGCACACACACGCACACGGAGAGGTGTGGACGGCAGCAGGTCTGCAGTTTTGTTGAAGTCACAGAGAGTCACGGTTGGTTTCTAGTGTGGTTACAGTTTTTCAAAACTTCCCACAGACAGCGTTTGCTGCGATATGATATTAATGGCAAGCCGAAAGCGGTCGCGGTGCTGTTGACGTTACACTTCCTCTTAGACAAGCAGGCAGAACGGTGGTTTCTCTGCCCTCATGACTGACTGACAGGCTGAGCTTGTAAGGCAAGGCACTTTTATTAATGTTACTCTGGGTGAGCAGTTTTACCAGAATATTTTTAATTTTGATAACTGTTTTGATTCACAATTAAGGTGGAAAATAAAAGCTTTGTGTCTAATGTATTTTTGTTGATGTTGAAATGGATTTTAAAACATATGGTATCGAAAAAAGTATCGTTAGGAACCGGCATCGAAACTGAGGTATCGAAATTGGCACCGGATCGAAAGATTTTGAACGATACCCAGCCCTAATCAAGTCTGTGTTTGTGTGTTAACAGAAGCGTCTGATCGAGGAGATTAAGATGGTGCTGCGTGTTTTGGTGCTCTACATCCCGCTGCCAATGTTCTGGGCTCTGTTTGATCAGCAAGTATGTGAAGACACAACACCTCTGATCCAACTCCACAATTCATACACCATGTACTAAAGTTTAGCGCACTGAAAAAGTCAAAAGAGGCTCTAGGATTGGCAATGGTTTATGACCACATACCTGCAAAATGTAAATGAAATAGTGGCTGGGTTAGCTCAGGCGCACGTATGTGGAGATTGACTCCTTGATGCAGAGGCCGCGGGTTTGACTCCGACCTGCCGCCCTTTGCTGCATGTTATTCCCCCTCTCTCTCCCCTTTCATGTCTTCATCTGTCCTGTGAAAATAAAGGCCTAAAAATGCCCCCCAAAAAAAAAGTAAATGAAATATTATAGTGTTTAAATCAAGTATCATATTCAATTCTTGTTGACTGTACTTACTGTATACAATCCCATAACTATCTGTTATCTTCTCCTCTGGCCAACACTCAACACAACCATGTGATTATGGAAAGCCAGTCAACATTTCTGAGCTTTAGTCCTCCTGAACTCATTCTCCATCAAAATAACACTCAGAAAAGAAAAGAAAACCCACTTCTCCCTCGAAGGCGTGTCAAATATTAACCAGTTCTTCCTTATTATTCTCTCCAAGAAAACAAACAAAACAACGCTGCTATAGACACATTATGCTAAGCTAACAGTGAAGCTGATGACTTAACCTGTATTGACATGAGGTGCTTCTCATGTCGCTTAAATTGCCTCGTCGACTCCTCCACTTGCCTCCCTATTAGGAGCTATCCAATAAGTGACATGAGATGCAGCTATTAACAGTCAGTGTTTTTCTCTATTGCAGGGTTCCCGCTGGACGCTTCAAGCCACAAGGATGAACATGGCTTTTGTAAGAGTTTCTTTCAATGGTGTAGAAATGTTAAAAAGCTGATAACATCTTTTATTGCACTCTATCAGTGGGTGGGTTTGATATTCATCTGATTGCACATCTTGTAAAACTGATTTTACCTTTGGTTGGGTGTTGTTGCAATTTGTCTTTTATTCCTGTAATTTACGGTTGTTTGTGGTCGTAATAAACCATTCAACTGGTTGAAGTGAACATTATTGGGCAATACAAACCCTGCACATCCTGTTAAATTTATGAAGTTCAATTTTAAATGGCTTACCTGTTAAGTTTTTGTTTTCTTACAGGGAGATACCTTTGTTATTAAGCCTGACCAAATGCAGGTACGTGCAGCTCCTCCTCCTCTCACCAAAATTAGGAATAATGCACAACAAGGTGTTCTGATACAAGGAAACACTAGAAGAGTTGAATAAGGAACACTGTGACATCCTTAAGCCGCCACAACACGATCTGCGGTAAAACCACTCTGCACTGGTTGTGCCATTGTTTTCCTGAGGGGAGAGCGGTGGAGACAACTCGGACAAAGCGCTACACTTTGCGCCACGCACGGCTCTGAATTAGCGCCGAGCGCTGAGCTCAAAGTTAAAACCATTTCAACCTCATTGCCGCTGACCTTTCAAGGCACAACCAAAGCCAGAAGCAATGATGACGTATACCTGCGCTTTGCCTCTCTGCTCTGCGCCCGACCTTGCGGTTTTACTTCTTATCGTGTATAGGTGGCTTCAGATTGCACTCATACAATTGTAAACTGCAAGAACAGAAAGCTGGACGCGTACGGCTAATAAATTACCTTTAGAGGTAATAATAGGTGTATTTCTGAACGTTGGAGAGAGTCACGCTAGCAGTTTTGCTTCAGCTTCTATGCTTAGCTAGGCTAATTGCCTCCTTGTTTCTAACTCCATACTTAAAAGGAATATTTTGTGTCACCGCAGTGTGGGTAGTTCACACAGACGAACAGTGTTTGACTTACCTCCATGTTGCTATCGCCCGGAGCTCCCCACTTATTCAACGGCAAAAATCCCCAGTCATCGATGATACGGTTCAAATTTTGCTGGAAGAGGGAAGCTCTGGGGAGAAGGAAGGTCTGGGCGCCGGCGACGTCCCCAGGTGCCTTTTGTCGGCACACACTGCGGTGACGCAAAGCCGGTTCGAAATCAGCAAAGTTTCACTTTAACAGACATATAAATGGTATAGGTAAACATTTCATGTTTATTATTTATTTTTTTCACTTATATTTTTATTATAAAACTCACACAGACAATCTACAATCAAAATAATACAGTAAACAAAAAACAAACAATGTGTTTGGGAGTTAATTTCTAGCAGTTCATCTTTTCTTCTCGGGTCTTCATCTAAATCATTTCTTTCTGTCCATTATCCTCATCGCTGGTTTTAGTTCTGAATATTGTCCATTTCTCCCACTTTTCTTCAAGCTGTGCTTGTTGTAGTAATCATTTCATTTTCATTTCAATAGACAGAGACAAAACAGAAATTGTATCATCTAGCGAGTCAATCTAATACCTACAGACTGCTGTGTGTATTGGATATATACTTTTATGGAACACCTGCCAGCCATTTTAAAAACGTATATTGTGTGTGTGGCACATCTCAAGTAAAGCACTAAAGATGAGGTTTGTCATTCATTCTCGTGAAAACACTTGCAGCTGTTAATCACTGCCATCTTGCCATCTCTTTACAGTTGATAATGAATCATAATCACTCTCAGTCACACAACTCTAACCTTTATGATTTTATGAGGTTTAGTGAGCTTTTATAGAGTCATTTAACCATGTTTTTCCATTCCTGTTGTCTAGATGTTGAATGCCCTGCTGATTCTTCTCTTTGTGCCCATCTTTGACCTCATCATATATCCGCTCGTTGGACTTTGCAGAATCAACATCACGTGAGTAGAAGCCTGTTGTTTTGGATACTCCCATACTCCCTTTATTGCAGAAATGAGCAGTCTCTTAAACAGTAAAATGAGCCATTATATCCCACAGATACAAATAAAGGGTTAAAAAATGAATTTCTAATTACTGATTCTAATGTATTTAAGAGAATAGATCAGGTTGTAAAGGACATATTTGCAACAGATGGCATTGTGTCACAACAAGGGATGGGGCTGTCTCTTATCAGGCAGAAGATCAGTGAGGACACTGATGAGGAAATCACTTTTCGGATTTATAAAGTGATAAAGCTTGACTCTGAATGAAAGGTGTATAAAAGTGTTGACTGTATGTCCTTTAGGCCTCTGAGGAAAATGGCCACAGGGATGATTTTTGCAGCGCTGGCTTTCGGAGCGGCCACACTGGTAGAGGTTAACGTTGTGGTATGTATGAGCAGCAATCGTAAAGCTTGCACCTAATACAAAAATAAAGAGACACTTACAAAAACCCTTACTTCCTTACACACACACATGATTATTTGCATGCATGCACAGCCAGCCAGAAAACATGACAATACCTTTAGACTACATAGACTTGAATCATGGAAAACCTGGAATTCTGCTTTCCAGCTCTGGAAGAGAAGAAGAAATTGACCAATATATCCTGACAAAACATTGAGCTGTCCTTAGGGTTAGGGTCACAAACCCCTGAATTTATTTTTGTATGATGTTCTCATGCAGCAGCTGCTAAAATTAGAGCTGTCTTCAGGAGGTCAATTTGAAATCATGTGGGCAGCTTGCAGATACTGTGTCTTTTAAGCTTCTGTGCCAGAATGGAAACATCATAGTATAATCCTCTTGGCCAAATGTGTCTTCATATACAATACTATTTTGATTCTGGTGTAATAAGATGCCAAAAATGTATACAGAATATTCTTTTGAGTAATTTATGTTCAGCTTGTGTTTTCAATTTTCTGCCATAATAAATATGCACTTCCCAGAATACCCAGGTGTTATCTATTGAGAATGGTAATCACAACCTTTAGTAATTTAACTCTTCGTAATCCTTTGAGCATATCTAAAAACGTTTGAGGTCCATGAACCATAAAAAAATAGCATGTATAAATCTTCATGATATAATAATTTCTTTAAAAGACTTTGTTCTATGATATTTATTGATTTCCCTTTTTGTCTGCTAGAAAACGGTGGTAGATCCTGCACCTGCTCGGAGTTGTCTCCTGCAGGTCTTTAACCTGGCAAAAGCTAATGTGAGTCTGAAGATCCCCGGCAGCGACCTGTTTCCAGAGCCAATCCAATACCTTCAGGTAACCAGACGGGAGGAGGGAAAAACTACTTTATATACTGTCCTGTATGGATGCAGAGAAGTTCTCGGTGAACAGGTTTCCTTTAAATGCATAACTCGTTTTTTCTTTTTTAACATTTCAAAAAAGTCTGAATTGTAGACTCGAAATTGACCAGAAGACTGAGTGTGACAGTGCAGACCTTTGCAGGGTTTATCACCCCCTTTGATCAATAATATTAACAACAAGGAAATGCCTAACTGAGATAAAAATGTTGTTTTTCAGAAGTGTGTCCTTGCTGAAACAGTAGTATACATAGTCTATATCCTCGACGTTCCACTTCCACGATTGCTCCGGTGCCGCTGGAAATTCCACCGGATACATGTCTTTTCAGCCGATGTCCGTTTCCTTCTGCTTTCTTTGTGTTGGAATTATAAACTCCGGTGGATTTCTGAGGACTATGGTTAACTGCTCCTCAGATCTCTGCAGGGTAAATCCAGACAGCTAGCTAGACTATCTGTCCAATCTGAGTTTTCTGTTGCACAACTAAAACAACTTTTGAACATGCACGTTCCACCAAAACAACGTCCTTTCGGAGCTCAGTGCTGCCCATGATGATTGTGATTGGTTTAAAGAAATGCCAATAAACCAGAGCACGTTTTTCTTTTATGTCGGAATGCTGTGTGGACTAGCCAGACCCTCCTCCGCAGCGCGTGAAGGAAGGTCTGGCAAAGCGAGAACATAGTATACATAACAGAAGATACAAACATATGAAGCAGATTTATAATATTATATATAAAATATGTAGAGAGTAAACGGGGATCAACTAATACAAATAGGATCAGAAGGATACTGTTAAACTATCAGCATGCAGTGTGCCATATAACACAAAACAAAGCACAGAAATTAGTAGGTGCACAAAAGCCTGAAGCTGCTCTACAGGAACATCTTAGGGATCAGGACACTTGTATTTCTTTCTCAAGTCCATATCTTATTTTGCAACTTCATTCTAAGAAGTAAAAGAGCTCAACAGAAACAAGAACTTTTATTTTCTAATGGTGATTGTGTCAGTTGTTTTTCAAACAGTGACGATTTTGGAAAGCACCTGAACCTTAATCCCGTGGTCTCTCTGTGTCAGGACCCTTCAAAATATGAGACCCTTCCACTAGAGGCATCCAGCAAGGAGCTGAAGATTCAAGTCACCTTCAATGGAAAAACCTTAGAGTGTAACCACACGTTTGACGAACAGAAGGCCTACAGCCTCATCTTGTACCCAGACACTACTACTGGAATCCAGTGCGAACATGTAAGTGCCCCTGACAATTGGTTCAGTTTTCTTTTCCAGAGCATTAAATATTCATAGCTAAATAAGCAACAGTCAGAGTTTAAGATTTGTCGGACTGTGTGAGTGGGGTTTGATCAGATTTGATTGACAGTCGTCCTGGCAACTTAAGCAAACAACCACATAACTGTTGTACATTTTGATTCAAATCCTGATTGGTGCAACATCTGTTATGATTTGACACTATGAATAAAATTGAATTGCACAGAAGTGTGTGACATCTTATTCCAACTGAAATAATGATATCTGTCATGGGAAATAACCAGTTTCAACTTTGTCAGATTAGTGTGTATTCATGTAGGACCCCATCAATCATAGCAAGAAGATGAATTAAAAAATGCCTTTTCAGGGCCTTTAAAAAAAATAACATTCACTGATGGTGAGTGCTAATCTCTAGCAAAACTTGTTTAAGACTGTAAAGTCAAAATATTTGCAAAAACCATACTCTAAATTCTAAGAACAACACAAATAAGTTAAGCAGAGAATTGAAATTGATGTTATTGATAGACGCTCCCATGACCTGGCTGTGGTTTTTTATTTTTATTTTATTTTTATTTTTTTAATCATCCAGGTGGATGACCACATCGTGAAAAATGAAGATGGGAATCCTCTCCTGAGGTAAAATAGATTTAATCTTAGAGGTTATGACTAATCTTTTACTCCTCTACACTACAATATTTTAAGATAATTCTTCCCTTGCTGCTTTAAAAATGTTCTCTAACTTGAATAATCAGTTAAGTTTGCTCATGAGTTCTTCTAATTTCAATTCAACAGGTTCCTCAACACACTGCCAGAGGCAATAAACCTAACTGTTGGACAAGTGAATTTCCAGTTGCCTTCGAGTTACAGCATGTCTCCTAACAAGACTGTGGCTCGGGGAGAGTGAGTAGGACTGTCTAGCTGCTGTTCGACTAGCGTCTGCAACTAAATGCAAGGCTTTTTGAAGTTGAAACCTTTGTGCTCTTAACAAAGTACAAATTACAATTAGAGGCAGGATGGATATTATTACTGAACTCAGGTCTAGAGCTTTATACAGTAGCGTTTCCAGCAGCAGGCAGCTGTCTTCAGCCAAAAAACTCACTGCACACTTGCTTTTCTCAAGAGTTGGTGGAGACCAAAACAGAGCTTAAAAAAAGAGTGTATATTGGACTTACATTCAACAAGTTGACACAAACACAACTCCAGATTGATGTATGAATAAACAAATGTTTGCTAACGAGTTGCTATTGCAACATAAAAGTTAAAATGCCCGGGCGCCTGGGTAGCTCACCTGGCAGAGTGCGCGCCCATATATAGAGGTTTATTTCTTGAGGCAGTGGCCACGGGTTTGACTCTGACCTGCGGCCCTTTGCTGCATGTCATTGCCCCTCTATCCCCCTTCATGTCTCCAGCTGTCCTTTACAAATAAAGGCCTAAACATACCAAAAAAAACAGACCTAAAAAAAAGTTAATATGCTACCAAGTGGGCAAGAATTTAGTCCTTTAAGGTTTAAAAGAGGGCGGTATTATTGTTTATTTTTATTTTTGAATTAGCATTCCTGTCTATTCAAATTTAATGAACTGCCTGATACACTTTTAGATTAGTCCCAGATTATTAGAATTAATTATATTAATAAATTATATTATTAGAATTTCTAATAATTTTGCATGATTACAAATATTAAATGTGATTTTCGCATTAGGTTTTCTTACTCCGAAAACAGAAACCATACGTTCTAGTTTCACTTCGGCTCTCTATACTGTAGTATTGGAAAAATCTACATTTGACAACAGGCTCAGTGCTCCAAATGCCCTTTGCCTAAGGTTGTTCTTATAAAGAAAATCAGCAAGGCCTTTAATTCCATAACAATGGACCCTAAAAAATAACTCCTCCCACTTCAGAAATCTAGTGACTTTAAGTAAAAACCCCAATTTTGCCTCAACTAAAAAATGAATTGGTTGTATGTGTGTGATATGTTTTTAATTCAATGTAGACTCGTACAAAGCTAGTCAAATCATAATGTGTTTTTTTTCATTCATCTCATCCTTCATGTACCTCCTGCCTCCGGGTAGATACTCAAATGTCAGCTGCAGCTTACAGTCAGACCAGTGCTCTGATTTTGGCCTGGGCCTGCTGGACTTTGGAGCTTCCTACACTGTCATACTCATGGAGGTCAGTGTGCTTGCTATACAAGTTTATATACAGATCCACCCTGCTATACAACATGACCAAATCCCAACTGTGTGTTTTGTCAGGAATCGGGTAAGATTGTGGCTCACAAGATGGAGGATGTAAGCGCAAACGACGTGCACATCGCCTGGCAGGTTCCCCAGTACGTCCTCTTAACTATTGGAGAGGTCATGTTCTCCATCACAGGCCTGGAGTTCTCCTACTCACAGGTTTGTCATGATACACACTATCATTTCCACTCGGGAGCAAGATCACTTTTTAGAGCCAACATTTAAACCTACAAAGAGAAGTAGCCCTTTTTATATCGTGTGAAATCTAAAATAGTTAAACATTTCGGGAAAAGCTACTTCTTGGAAAACAGTACTCAGTAGTAAATGTAGGCTTTCCAAGTGGTTGTAATTCAAGTTCAACCAATAAAGTCATCAGAAAAGGTTTCAACAATCCTGCCCTTCTGCCTTTTCTGTTAAATTAAACTGCCTTTCTCTCCATAATTTATAGCCCATTGTCTGATGTCCCAATACATTATTTTTTAACAAAAAACAATACTTTCTATCACATTTAGGACGTAATGATCCCATTTCATGGCACCTTTAAATATTTGTATGAGCCTAGTTCTGCTTGTTGTCTCTTCTCTTTACTAACTGTGGATCTCTCTTCTCTTCAGGCTCCAGCCAACATGAAGTCTGTCCTGCAGGCCGGCTGGCTGCTCACTGTTGCATTTGGGAACGTGATAGTGTTGATCGTGGCGGAGGGGGCGGGACTGGAGCAGGTATGACATCATGGGGCATTGTGGGAAACATTAAAATTTCTTACACAAAATAAAGGAGGATTTAGACACCAAACCACAGTCAAGCACCTTTTTGTGGAATAGTTTTAAGGCTGAAATATATCCTAATCTCGTAAATCAGTTTGTGTAATAATGAGCTCTTTTATTTAAGGGTCCGTTCTCCTAAATTGATTTTATTTTGGGTTAACGTATATGAAAAAAAACTGTAGCTAAAAGAAAATTAGGAAAACACACATTTTCTTACTTAATATGCAGCCATGCAGATAGTTTTGTTTTTATTTGCCAAGGTTACCTTTTTTTTTTTTTTTTTTTTTTTTTGCTGTCACCCTGATACAATGAAGAACAGATACAGTACAGTGGTATATACTGTGGTTTATCTGGTTACTGTAAATAGTGCCTGTAGTTTAATTACAATTAAATGACCAGTGTGTAGGATTAAGGAGGATATATTGGCAGAAATAGAATATAATATTCATGTTTTCATTAGTGTATAATCACCAGACACTAAGAATCGCTGTGTTGTCGTTAGCTTAGAATGAGCTCTTCATATCTACATGTAGCAGTTCCTCTTCCATGGAGCCTGCCAAGTTGCACCACTTACAGTAGCCCAGAATGGACAAACCAAACACCGGCTCTATAAATAGTGCCTTTTACGTTTTTTTACGTTAACTGAAAGCTAGTCTATATCCTTGACGTTACACTTCCAGGATTGCTCCGTTTCCGACGGAAATTCCACCGGTCATTTAGGCCGGATATCTGTTGCCTTGGACTTTCTTTGTTGGCATTTTAAACTCTGGTGAATTTCTGAGAATTATGGTTAACTGCTCCTCAGATCTCTGCAGGGTAAATCCAGACAGCTAGCTAGTCTATCTGTCCAATCTAAGTTTTCTGTTGCACGACTAAAGAAAATTTTGAATGTACACGTTCCACCAAAACAAGTTCCTTCCCGGGGCTATTTTGCAGCCGCCCCCCAGCTTTTCCCGGTGCCTAGCACCGGCCATGACGATTGTGATTTGTTTAAAAAAATATATATAAAAATGCCAATAGACCAGAGCATGTTTTTCTCCCATCCCGGAATGCTGCATGGACTAGCCAGACCCTCCTCTGCAGCGGTGCGGTGGAGGAAGGTCTGGCAACGTGAGACTACCTGAAGGCCACTATTGCTTTCTCAAGACTGCAGCACACTTTAACTGTGAACTGAATCTTTCTCCACACAGTACAGTTCACACACTAACCGGTATTTGTTGTCCCAGTGGAAAGAGTTCCTGCTGTTTGCCGTCCTACTGTTGGCTGTCTTCATCATCTTCTCCATCATGGCTTACTTCTACACCTACGTCGACCCTGATCAGCTGGATAAGATTTACCTGAAGGATTCAGGGAAGGAGGGAAATGACGATGATGATGATGATGACGACAACAGAAAGAAAAAAACTGATGACCTACACTTGAACAAAACGGGGAAGGGCACCAGATTGTAACCATGCCACATTAAATTCACCATCTTCGCTGTAGCTGATTTAGCTCAGAAAATAGATGAGTTATCTGAAGGTACGCATTGTTTAATTCAGTTCCTGTTTTATTTTTTCGTTTCAAGGTACTTTTTTTTGTGATAATGAATAACTAAGATGTGATCATTGGCCATTTCTTGTGGTTAGAAGTTCAGTATTTGTTTTTCACATCCTTTATTCTGTATTGTCTGTTTCTGATGTGTCTGTTATTCGTCCTTTATTATGTGAAACCTTTCTTAACACTCCAGTCACTCAACAATGTTTAAACCAGAGAACAGGTAAAAAAAAAAAAGTATTTACTGGATGAGAATAAATACTCAAAATAGTGTTTCAAAGAAGCCAAGTGCTGTGATTTCCCATACGTGATCAATAGTGTTATTACAAATGAATGTTAAATAAAATATGCTGTATATTTTCTATGAACATGTTGGGGAATTGGTTCAGTTTGCATTGTGTGCCTTTAACAATGATACTAAAAAGGACCATAGCTCCTGGTGGTTTTGCATGTTAGAAATTCAGTTGATATAATTACCGTTAAGGGTAACAAAGTTTTTTTTTTTTTTTTTTTTTTTTTTTTAAACTATGTCCTGCCATTAAGGAACCCACCCTTTACAGTCAGAACATTCATTTATGTTTGTTTAAATTTAATGTATTATGAGCATTTGTAGCCTTTATTTGTCGTGAGTTGCCTTATTTGTCATATTGTTATGAAAACTCTGCTTGTTAAGTCGGTATCCTGAGATTTCCGAGCTGGCAGCAATCTTTCTGTGCAGGAAACAAACAAAATTCACATTTGCTTTCTTATCGTCTGTCTTCTGGGTTTTGATTTTCTGAAAACAAAGCTCATCGTTGCCAAATGTCAGATGTGACAGCAGTATCTTTGAACACATCACATCAATGAAATCCGTAGCTCTGTCCCCTAATAAAACAATACTTTTGATACAGACAAGAAAGTTCACTGTGAGCGATTGTCTTTTAAGGTCTGCAAATTGAACAGAGTTACTGGCTAGCAGGTGGGAAAAAAAATGTAACTTCAAGAAATGGTCCGCAATATTGTAAATGGGAGTTGTGGTTTATGTTCTAAAACATGCAAAACCAACAGTATGGTCCTTTAAAGTCACAACACACTTGATGGAATTTGTTTTTACTCAGGCAAAGTGTAAATTATGCTGCTCTCTATAAAAGGTCTGTAAATAGATATTTGATGCGGTTATTAAGATGATTGAAATGTGCATTGTTATGTTTTCTCAATTCTAATAATTCTAAAATGCAAGTCATGTCAGTGGAAAACATAGCGCAGGACATCAACTTTAGCAAAGATTAGGTTTATTCTCGTACACGTGCAACCTTCCTTTCTCTCAGATGTGTGACCTGTGGCGGCAGACCCATTTCATTCATCGCTCTCATCAATCACCAAACCATTACGATCAGCCTTCTGTGGTTGTTCGATGACAATTTTCATTAGGAAATGACAGGGAAACATTATGCACAAAACAAATGTTCGCATGTCAGAATTATTATCTTGAATTATGTGGATTATTAGCATACTAAATTGATTTAGGCAGCCATTTTTCTGACTCTGGAAGACGCAAACATGATTAGTATGTGCAGGGGGAAAAGAAATGGAAATGTTAGAGCCGCTCGATTGCGCCACTCAAATTGACTCAAAATTACGATTAGTTTTGGTTGTGACTTCTCACATCCAGGGTTAATCTCAGGGGGACCTTGACAGATGAGAGGACCGAGAAAATCCTTCCTTTCCTCTTTCACTTCTTCACAGACATCAGAATTACCGGTAGCTTGGAGGATGGATTTCTGCAGCCAAAAATCTGTTTTTTCCACATTTATTTATTACTGCAAACTAGCCTTAACATACAGTATGTTGTTTATGGCTTGTGAATATTAAAGCTAGGATGGTGTAGTGGTCCTGTGACTTCTTGTGTGCCGTTCCAGTAAAAGCTCAGTGACACGGGAGATGATATCAGGATGCACCAGGCAGTCTAACAGGTCATTAGTGGTAATTTTTGTGTGAACTGATTCTTCATAATCCCCTGAAGAGTTTTCTGACGTCCCATCTGCATGGTCACGTGGTCTACATTGAGTTAAACCATCGCTACATTCATGTTTTCCCCGGTAGAGTCCGACAGCAGATGCAAGCTTGGTTCTCTGTGCTGCATCTGAGCTGACAGTGCAGTCCTCCAGAGATTTGTCATCGCAGTTCCTGGAAGATTTGACCTCCGGATCTTTTGTGGTTTCCGGCGAGTACTCGCGCTGACAGCGTACAGGGATGAGATGTGGTCCAAAGGGAACGCTGAAGGGCACAGAATCCCTGACCAAATTGCAATTTTCCCTGATTTGTCCTCTGGAGTCCCGCTTGACTGGACTGGTGTCTCTCGGGTCCTGGGTCAGTTTGCTGTGGCAGAGGCCCCTCTGTTTTTCACAAGCTCTCACTGCCAGGTTCACATACTGCATGCTCTCATTATGGGATGCTACTCCTTCCTGCAGAAACATAACACAAACAAGCTGTTACAGAGAGTTCCCCAAACACCAGCTGCCAGCTGCCAGCTAGATTGCCACCTGGTCACCAGTGTGTGGTAGGCTACTTTTATATCCAAACAATACATTTATTACATTTCCATAGTCGTGGAGAGGAAGTCCAAAGAAGCTGCTGACTCAACAACATGATAACGGTGAGGTTTACTGTGCAAGGCTTCTAAAACACTGAGAAAGTAAGAGGGTTTTAATTTCAGGTTCTCTCTTCTCTTTGTAGTTACAGGAAGAATCCCAGGAGCTTTAGTCTCTCCTGAACATCTGTTTCTATACAGCGGCTAAACACTAAATGACCTCCTGTAGGCGGTGTACGTAATACTGTCTGAGTGGTTCAAGCAGCCTGGCTTTGCCAACTGATACACAGAGAAAGAAGAAGGTGTGGGAGGTGCAGTGGTTAGTCATCTATCATGGGCAGACCAGAATCTCATCAAGTTTGTGGAGGTTCAAGCTGAAAAGTCATTTATACTGTAACTTCTTGTACCCGACCAGAAAATAGAGGTGCCATCATCACCAGAGATGGGCCTTTTCAAACTCAACAAATTAAATAAGGCTATTCATGAGCTTAGATGTAATATCAGTGTGTTAATAAGGATATTGAGGTAAATATGGATAAGGCAATTATATGCAAAAATAATGGTTAATATACAAATCTATGTTAAATGCTTTCAGTGTTTTAATGTAAAGAATTATATCCGATAAACATTTTCACATAAAACAAAAACTTCAACAACTTACTTACGTTTTAATCAAAATTTGGTCAAACATATATATTTTATTTGGATAATTAGGAAAATTATTAAGAAAACATAACATCAAGATACGTTTCAACTAAATCAGATTGTCAAACTCAATTTCGCTAAGGGCCAGACTGGAAAATGAGAATCACATTAAGGACCAGACGTGTACAGTTTATTGACATGCTTTTATTGAAGAGAAAAAGTTAAATATTTTGACTGTATTATTGCGTGTCTCATATAGCTTTCTCACTTAGAGTTTGGGCCACATAAAACCCCCAAAAAGTCGGAAAAAAAAGTTGCTTAGCCATCATAGAAAAAAACACCAATATTGTCCAAAAACGTCGGAAAAAGGGGCAAAAACATTAAAAACATAAAAAAAGTGCCTTTATTTATTGTGAACCTATATTGAAACGCGGGCCAGATCAAAATCTGCAAGGGGCCGGGTTTAGCCCTCGGGCCTTGAGTTTGACACGTGAACTAAATGATCATTTTGAATTCATATTCAGGCCTAATTTAGGCCACTACTGGATGGAAGGATTGACATAAGCAGTGACCAAATTTGTTTTCTGATTTTACCATCTGACACACATTAAAGTCCTCTAGATAGAATCCCTTGTATAGTGTGTGAGAAATAAGTGATAAATAGAACAATTTCAGATATTTTTTAAAGTTAAACAGAAACAAGAACCTGTAAATGTTTCAAAAATACTACAATGTGTTTTTGATTTTTTTTTGTGCATGGCTGCACCAATACACGCCAGTGGCAATAATCAGGTAGCTATTGATTTGAGGGAGTAATTAATATCACAGTATGAATTTGCTACCTCAGTGGGATTAAGCCAGTTGTCCTTGTTGTCATCACTTGGTGCACTTTTAAGGGCAAAGACGACAGCCTTTGTCACAGCTTCACCAACTCTTGCCACGTCATCCACCTCCTGAACCGAAATCCAAGCAAAGCAAGAATGAGTACTGCACATCACGATGATTACACTGAACAATAGTGGCACAGTCTGCAGGCACAGTGTGTCGTGTCTGTGACCTCGCAGGGAAAAACTGGAGAGGAACTTTTTATGGCACAGAGGAGCTTTTCATGCAGCGCACACTCCTCGTTGTGCACTCACACTTATCACAATGACAGGGAATCTTTTACTGTCAGATTAATTCAATACTCTTAGCTGAAAGGGAGCCTTCATCTAAACGCTGCTAGGATCAACCTGAGCAGGAGCACTCTTTGGTGCAAAGAGGATGTGTCTCAAATTTTGTCTTCAAATCATGGAACATCTTTTCATTATTTCAGGTTTTAAGCTCAATAGTTCAGTACGAGGCAGAGACATGATTGGGTTGCTCACCAACTCGATCCAGGAGTTGACGCTGACAGTGATGGGATCCAATGACTCCACATAGTGCCACCAGTGTCTGGGGACATAAAGCACCTGAGCAGAGAAGATAAAAAGTCATTAAATTGATCACCCACTCTCCCTTTTTTTGTCTCTAACCCTTGTTGTACTTTGCAAGTACAACAAAAGATAGGATCTCTACTTTCATTGACTTTTGGGTGTTTTATAAAAAAAAATAATTGCATGTTTCAAAACCAGACTAAACGTTGACATATACCCTTATGTAATTATCCTTCATTTAATGAGTCTAAATAATTCATAATTTGTGCTTTTTTAACTCAAGAATTAGGTATAATTTCCTATAAATGTTGAGTTCCAAAAAATTTAGTAAATGTTAAACTGGTTATAAGTTGGTATTAGTGGTGTTTATACATGGTAGTGAAAAGAAGCGTGAAACGTAAAAAAAACATTGAAAAAAGAGACAAAAGTGTTGATAAAAGAGATGAAAACATCAGAAAAAAAAAGTGTTGATTTTCAGGACGACAAGTAAATGGTCGAATGGAAGACAACAAGGGTTAAGCCATTGTGATACATGTTGATGGAATACATGGCTGTCCTGGTCATCCTCTAGATGGCAGCATACACCTTTTTCCCAACAGACTGTAGTTCATCCATTCATACAGTGACTCTATTAAATGGGCGAGCCTTATTGATTCCCTGCCTCCTCAGCAATGCTGATTCATTCATAGGCTGCAGTCTGACAAGAGGAGTGATCTGTCCTTTGATTTGATTTGCAGAGGGGGAACCATCTTTGAGGAGATTGCTGATACCAAAACTATACATTCTGTGTCAACAGCTGAAGTGTTTCCAAGTGTAGGGTGAAAATAATCAGAGCACAAGAGTCCACTTTTAGCTTTCCACTGTGTGTAAACTCAAGGCCAAAACCCGCCACGCCCATAGCATTGACTGGAAGAGTTCAATTGATTGATTTGATTTGGAGACTGTTGTGGAAACACTTGTTATTGTGTGACAAAAGGACCAGATTAATGTGACAACACCTGAACCAGTTTCTTTTACTAAATGAAGATGCTGTTGAAAGCTTGGAAATTGACCTTTCTTCCTTGTGCTTGGACGAAACTACCTTGGTGAATCTTTGCCGATTCTAATTCAGCTCTGTGCCATCTTTGTGTGGGCAGTGTGTTAAGATGACTGATGTTTGGCTTCCCTATGTGGCGCCAGTGCACGGAGGAGCGGAGCAGCTGATTTTGGTGGGCCTCCGTGACACACTGCCATGACACAGCTGATTTAAATCATCAAAATATCTCTTTAGTGGAACTGTTGTTAGACAATATCTGGTGATACAGGGAAAAAGAAAAAAATACATAATTTTCCATTAGGTAGAAAAATCAGAAAGGACTTGCTGAAGCATCAGCCGTGACCCTGAACTGCACACTGCTTCACCAGTCGTCAGAGTAACTTGGCAGCTGGCTTTGGTGTTGCTGATAGCAGGGTGCGCTACAGGAGCTCAGGCACAGGCAGATAGTGAAAAGAGACAGATGGCTAATTGCTTTGTCACCATTTTGACTCTTGAAGAAAAAAACAAATGCAGCTAGAATCTGAAACTAGGCAAAGTGGGACAAATGCATCAAAGAGTTTTGCAGTTACTCAGAGTTGAAAACTACTTAAAATGTAGCTAAAGGCATTTCTAAATAGGGCACCATGGCAGCCATCTTCTAATTGCACAACACTTTAATCATAACTTTTACTCTGAACTCACCTGCTTCTAAAGCAGAGCAAATGACGTGAACTTGACTGCTCTGTCAGTTGATCTACTAAACGCTCCTGTTACTTTTGATGACGTAGCTGACTTTAAAGCAGCTTTACCTTACACTTCTTGCCATATAAAGCTCCAGGCTGTCGAAAGTGATGCACTATAACTGAGAAGGCCACGTTTTAATTGGGACACAAGTCACGTCCGTTGCCTTGCCTCACACTTTTTATGAAGGACACCACAACAAATAAATCTCACTGTGGAGTCTGCTTTTACATGTTTGGGGCTTAAGGACCAATACAGCTGTATTTTATGGTTATTGCTTCTGTGTCACAAACCGTTCATCATATAAATGTAGTGCTACAGTGTTGCATAACATCAAGCATCAGCAAATCACTTATGGTTGTTTTCCTATGTCTGAAAAACACTACTGATTTGAAAAAGGAGATGTTTAATGCGTCTTAGTTCAATGTTTGGTAGAATTCTCTTTTTGCCTAAGGGGTCTAACAATACTGTACAGTCAGCTCACTATTTGGTATTATACATGATACAGTTCAGTACAGTTTGACTTAGAACATATGATGACTGTTGGAGATTATTATTTTGTTATTCTTGTTTTCAAATGTGACCATTTCTTAGAATTTCATAAAAGTGTTATTTAGGGTTGCAACTAAAGTTCATTTTCATTAACGATTAATTTACAGATTTCATTTTTAATGAACTAAATTAATCGTTTAGTCTACTTTTACGCAAGACAAAGAAAAGCAGGAAACCCTCACAATTGAGAAGCTGGAACAACAATGTTTGACATTGTTGTTTCAAAAATGAGCTAAACATTCATCAATTGTCAAAATAGTTGCTATTTTTTTTTGTCATTCGACTAAACGACTAATCAAGTAATTATTTCAGCTCTAGTCTTCTTATAGATTTTAGTAAAAAAAATGTTCAATGACAAATTATTCCCTTTACAAGCAGATTATTATCTACTGAGAGCTAAATTGAAGAACAAGATAATGCCTATATGAGAACTTAATCAATGTATAAACAATGTAGTCATTTAGATAAAGAGTAAATATGTGAATCTGGTTAGAGTATCCAAACTTATTTGGTCATGAAATTAAATTTAACATCATAAATTTAACATCAAACTGATTTTATATTTCTGGCCAAGGACTTGGTAATTTTTTTTCCATACAAAATCAGCATGTGTACATTTTTGGACAGCAGTTGACACCTCTGACAGTTCACAGTTTTAATAGCCAATAATGTGATCTCTGAGGCATTCGATTTTTGTATTGTAAAATATTGTGTCAAGAATCCTGACCTGTCCTGGCTGCAGAGTGACGATGTGGGCCCTGGCTCCATGAAATGCAGGGAACCTGGTCAGGTCTGGCCGCAGAACATCCACCTGGCTGAAGACACTGGACTCCTCATAGGGGATCCTGGTTGGGTAGAGGTTAACGGTGTCCTCTGGAGGAAAGAGGTGCCAGCGCTTCCTACGCACAGGAAACATCCCAGTTACATACAAGTTCAGACTAAAAGAACAGGAAAAGATTGTTGTTAGAAATGAATTCAGTTCAACTGTAAACACAACTTTTATTCCACTTATACGGAGCATAGTAAATACTAGATATTATTCAAACATTTATCAATGGTGATGGACTCAGAATTGACTTACATTCACCCAAAATACAACGCAACACGTGGGAATCATGAAAAGAGGAGGGAAAATGATCTTATAATTCAAATTACTTGAAGTCATCGTATACTGGTGGTTTATAATATTCTCTGCTCACTGGTCCCCTGGTGGTAAAGTGGACAATCAACACAAAACATTTTTGTTCTTGGTAGGATGTTTTACAAATCTAAACAGTATTTTCCATCAGAGGAATAAAAAAATTCAATTTTGTTTTTTCTTCTTCTTTTTCTGGGAAATCATAATCACTGACAGGGCCAATTGCCAATCCATCAATGTAAAACAATCCAGTGTTCTCCCTTGAAAGTGAAATTAATTACATTACAAAAATGGCATTCCCTGAATCATTTGGGAATACCCACCACTGTCACAAATACCATCATATCAATCCACACGGTTGTATTTTCAGGGATCAGCAGCAGGGTCCAAGAACAGCTTGAGCTGAATTTCATTCTGTTTGAGATCAATACAAAATAAAAGAGTCTGAGACCCAATTACATCGAGTGAGATACGCCGTTGCTCTCTGGGAGTAGAGGCAGCAGAGTGAGATACAAAAATACCTTTTCCCTTTTGTGTCTTGACTCACAATGCCCCATATAGTGTCTCACCCTCGGTCTCCATTTCCCTCCCGCTCTGGTGAGCTCTGCAACAAATTAACTCTCTTTTTCAGAGGGCAGAGGACAGATTACACTCTGTTGGAGCAGTTACAGAAGCCTGCACCTTTACTGTTGCAGAAGAACTCCGTGGTTAACAGGCAGAAATCCTCCACCAGCACAGCTGTGATGAAATACAGCTACGGTTGCATGGAATCCTGAACCTTCTTCATGCTCAGTTACAACTCCTCGCTATTAAATGCACAAACCCATTACCACAGGTATGACAGGGCAATGTCACTTTTTATTTTACACCTCTCAGTGGGTCTCTCTCTTTTTATATATTTTTTCTGCTGCCAAAATTGAAAATCAATGTACACTTCTTCTTTTATTTTTTTAAAAAGGTCCCATGGCATGAAAATTTCACTTTATAAGGTTTTTTAAAAATTAACATACGTTCCCCTATCCTGCCTATGGTCCCCCAGTGGCTAGAAATGGTGATAGGTGTAAACCGAGCCCTGGGTATCCTGCTCTGCCTTTGAGAAAATGAAAGCTCAGATGGGCCGATCTGGAATCTTCTCCTTATGAGGTCATAAGGAGCAAGGTTACCTCCCCTTTCTCTGCTTTGCCCGCACAGAGAATGCCCTCCTCAATAGCTACAGAGACAGAAATGGAACATCCTAAGGAAAAGCTCATTGTGGGACTGGCTCTAGTGGCTGTAATTCTGCACCAAGGCTGAGTTTCAGGAAAGAGTATTAGGGGACCACTAAGGTCTATATAAAAGCATCCATAGAGCACCATGTCATGGGACCTTTAATAGTAAACATAATCTTCAGACACAAACTAAAACTTAGATTACTGTGAGAAATTAAGTCATGGCAGGAAACCAGGTAACAGGTTTAAATGCTCTGCAGTTATCTGTAAAACTCTAATTTACATGCAGACATTTAGTGTCTCTTGGATTCTCCTGTATTTCTGAAGCAGTATTTGGGCTGGGTCTGACCAAAACGTTCCTAACTGCATTGACTATTTTACCATATTACAAGTTCCAAGGCCACTTAGACTAATATTAAAACCTTAGTTTTGATTCGTGCGCCATTTAATTAAATCCTTTGTTGTGACCTGAAGTTCTCAAGTACTAACAAATCTATGAGGCTCGGAAATAAGTGATGCTTTATTTAAAGCGTTGTAGATAACAAAATCAGAATGGGTGCATATTGAAAGTTAAATCTCAGACGGATCCATTACTGAATGGATTGAAATGAGACAACCATTGGGCTGATGTTCAGCAAGCTCCAAGGTATGCATGTAATCTTGACATCAAATTGAAATCGGAAAAAAAAGTATTAACACAAGAACCTAAAAAGTTCTTTAAGAATGTTTTACCTTACAATAAAAGCACACAGCAACATGTAGTGATACATATTTTCTTTTCACTTTCTTTTCTTGTCCTGTGTACACGGTCACAAGAATCTACTTGTGTTTCCTTTAACCTAATAATGAAAATATAAACAAGAAACCTTTCTTGTTTGTAAGAGGTTTCAGAAATCGGATTACTGATTTATAATGTGGTTACTTTGGAGAATATAAAGCGGAAAACACGTGCAATGATCCTTCTTACCGTCCTTGTACCTGCAGTACCAGGTTACAGCCATAAGAGTCAAGGTGACACGGCGTGTTGGCGCCAGCTGTGCCGATCCATAAGGTGCTCTCTCTCCCATTACGCCCCTCAAAACCAAACTCTGACCACTTCACATCCTGCAACACACACACACACACACACACACACACACACACACACACACACACACACACACACACACACACACACACACACACACACACACACACACACACACACACACACACACACACACACACACACACACACACACACAAATTAAAAGTCTTGTCCATAGAGACAAAACTCACATTTTCACAACTGCCTAACTCTGCTTTAAACTTACCCATGTACCTATACCTCATCAGCTAATTTGACAGGGCCTATTATAGCTGACCAATGGAGGTCTCTGTGTAGAGAAAGCAAGCTACGGTAAATGTCATCTTTCAAGGAAAACTGGTCTGTCATTCATGTCCTGTCAGAGCACAAAGGCGTAGCATCACGACGGCGTCTTGAATAATGAAGTCATTAACATGTATGCAGGCAGCTGTTAATGACAGAATGGTCAATCTGGCCTTCAGGCAGTCTTTCTCCCAGTACCATTTATTCTGTAAAAAGCATATGTCTGCCTGTCTCAAAGGCATGAACGTCAGCTGGTAATAATTGCAGTTGGATGCCTAATAAAAATAAATCACCCAGATAAAAATGAAATGAATGTGTGGCAGTGGCTTGAGAAAGGATGGGACTTTTATGTCTTTACCTTCGGCGGGACAAGAATAGCAGCTAAAATAAAGCTGTTATGGCTGCAAAAGCTTAACATTTTAATTGAAAATGTCAAAACAAGGGAAAAAGGTAAGAATATAAATGAGCATTTAAAAAAAAAAAAAAGAGACTATAAAGAAATATTTTGGTTCCTTCGATTTGTATTTTTTTTCCATTTGATATTTAATTTGTTGATAAACTGAAGCTGTTGCAACTACATTAAAAATGTAATTGAATGTGATTTTCTTTTTAACTCTAAATGTGTTTTTTTCTATCTTAAAGAAAATTTGATATTCATAACTTTGCTTGACTTTGTCTGCTGAAACTGTATATGACTTGGATTTAAACATAGATCATGTTTAAATCCAAGTCATACATGACCAGCTCCAGTATGTGATACAGACCCATGGAAGGCAACATATCTGAACCTGGGTGGTCATTGATATATGCAAAATATGCACTTGAAGCTTAATAGATTAAATCAAGGTCTTCGGGCTATTTCCTGGTTTGACATAATGCTCCGGTGCACAAACCCAGATGCATAAAAAAAGAACCCTGACCTCAACCCTATCCAACACCTTTGGGATGAACTGAAATGCCGACTGTGAGCCAGACCGCATTACAACATCGAAGCACATCTGAGTGTAATGTTCAGGTGTCCACATACTTTTGTATGCATTGTATCTCCAATATTCAAGAGCCTGTATACATTATCAAAACTATACTACTTTAACCTGTTTATACAGCCAGTTGACTTAAGTTGTCAAACCTTTTCAAACTTTTCTTTCATCTTGTAGCTGATACGGATCCTGACAGAATTACTTAAAACACAATACAATGACTTGTAGGTTAGAAAAAAAAAAAAGCTTGGCTTGATCTGAATCGGTCTGATGTTAATTAACACTTCATGCAAAACGGTTAAAATTTTTCTATAATTATACTACTTATAAAAAAAGTTGTGTGCTTTTCAAAAAAGCCTTCTAATTGTAATGTGATTCACACATCTGAAGTGGTAATTAACTAATGCTAAGCCTGTAAATATAGATCTCCCATTATTAAAAAATGTCTGTTGGATTTAATTTAGATTTTTTGGCAACAACATGAAACTAACCTGATATCTTAACATGTATGTACGCACAGGAGGTGGATTACCTCAAACATGGAAGGCTGATGTTGAAACAATAGGGCGATGTATTTGTAGTCGGCATAAGCCCAATACTCTGAGTTGGGGTAATCACAGAAAGGCCCTACATCTGCCCCAGGCTGGTCCCGGGTCCAGCTGAGAAAGTGCTCCAGTCTGGCCTCCACATAGGAACACTGGGTTTCAAACAGAGGTGCTATGAGAGCAAAAAAAAAGTACAAAATTGTGATAAAAACAATTCCACAGTTCTATGCTAAAAGAAATGCAATTCATAAACCAAAATCCCTGCACTATGCATCATCACAGAGGCATGACATTTTATTTTACCTACTTTTATGAGAAAAAATATATTGTAGCAATTTACTCTTGCGTTTGTTTTAGTAAACAAAGTGTGCCTATGGATGAGCGATGGCATTTATAAGCCCTCATGAGCAATGCCCTCCTGTCAGCTGAAAAAGATGATTGAGAAATCTAATTAACTAGCTGTTATCAGAGGACATGCTCTCCGTTATTCATCACTGGAGGAGTCACTACTGTAGCTGTTTTAGAGCCACATGGATGCCAAAATACACCAGATGCACAAAGACAAAAACCATCAGTGTTTTTTCTCTCCCTTGTTGATGTGACATTTTAAATTAGATCATTAAGCAGTCTCCAATACTTCATCAGGTCCTGCTAACCACAGTCTAATCTGCAAATGATCACATGTCAGAGGACGAACTACACAAGACTGCAGGCAATTATTATGTGCTTACTGAAAATTGTGTAAAAGCAGAACTGTCATATGAGGCTCTTTGCATTGCTGTGGTCAGGAAAACAAAAGCAGAAAAGCTGATCAAATTACCCCATTGAAATTGATAAATGATCAATTATGCAGGATGTTTTGAAGGTATATGAAATTTGTTTGCATTGCGAATAGGAAAGTGATTTGGCAAGACCATTTTGGATTAATGTCTTAGAGTGGAATGGAAACACCACTGACTCGTCAATCATGTTAGTTTGGGGAAACATTTCATGTAATAATGCATCAAAAGTTACTTTTCAAAGTGCATTTACAGTTTCCATGCTATGAGTCTTAGGCTAATTTATCAAAATCTTTGGTGCTGTATGATTGTTCTTATTTTAATATTGTTCTAATTTCATAGCTTTGTTATTATATTATATCTTTATCATACTTTCAGTCATTTTAAAACAATCTGAGCCTGCTATGAGTGCCTGGACGGTAGATTGAATTGGATCTCTTTGGGTCACATAAATCTGTTTTTAGTCTGCTCTATGTTCAATCCAGGTGATTAATTATACACTTTATTTCAACACAAATCTGTCTGGATTAACCTACTGTTCTTACAGTTTGTCTCCTGTTTTCTCCCAAGTCTGAATTGGATGAGTTTGTCACCAAGGCAGCCAGACAGGTGCTCTGCAGTCCAGTGGAGAGCAGGCCAGCCACCGGTCATGTTAATGAAGACCACAGGCTGCTGCAGATGATGCAGAATCCTCTGGGTCTCTTCTGGGCTGAAGGGTTTAATGGAGTCAGGGGCAGCCATGGCCTGTAGTACACACAGAGAATGTATATACACATTAGCTTATTTATATTATTATTATATTAGTGGTCTTCAAGTTGTGGTGTTACATTACCAGTCATCCACAGACATTATACCAGTACCTACTAGCCTATTATACCATACCCTTCTTATCTTCTGTTGTGTTTTTGTGTGTCCTTTTACCATTTTTTCTAAGTGCTCTGTCATTTTACTTGGGGAGAGAGGAAACTGAAGCGTTCTTGTTTTCAAGAATGTTTGCACACCTATAGCATAAACCTGCAACCTGACAGAATGAGGTACCTAAAGTTAATGTTTGTCACTGAAGGTCAGTTTTTAAAGTTACACTTAAACCCAAACCATGAGCATATGCAGCTATGAACGCATCCACTCTTCTGAAGAGCCCTTGAGATTTGATCCCATCCACTGGCATTAGGGAATTTGGCCCCTGATGTGTTGCGTTCCAGTTCAGCATAAAAGTGGATGGGGCTGATGTCAGGGCTCTGTGCAGGCCAGTAAAGTTTTTGTTTTTCCACACCAAACTGTGTCTCATAGAACATAATTAACCTCCTTAATCCAAACCTAGATTAGGTCATTTTAAAGCAATACAGTCATACATTTAGGGTTTAAAAGCAGGTCTACATTTTCATTTATGACTGCCACTACATAATTTATCTGACGATGAAGTTAATTTTTCCCCAACAGTAAAATGTCTTATTCTTTAGGATACATCTTGGTCAAAATGTAAGGGAGTCTTATTAAAATGTTTGATAATGTGTTTAAATTATATAATAAGTATCGACTGACATAATAACGTTTAACCCTGAGGTATCAATGCTTGAATCTACTTTACATCCAGAACTCTTATGTTGGTAGGGTTGTCCTCTAAACAGAATGACGTACCTTACTTTTACATTTATACTTTTGGTAGTCAGTTGTGATAATAATTTAGGCAACTACCTGATCGAACTAGTTCCGAATCCTCACCGTAAAGCACATATGTATGTAACGTCAATGCTCCAGATAACTAACGTTAACTAACGTTAGCTTTACGTGACAGAAAAAAACGAGCAACTTGGTTAACCTAACCCTATAACCACTGACGACGTAACTTATCAGACAACAGATATGACAAAATGAACTTCTCAAAATATCAGACCTTCAGCACTGAAGACTGCATTTTTTTGTTGTTGTTTATGAGCGTTGAGAGAGAGAGGCTTCGACTCCACTATCAAAAAAGCAAATATTCCAGGAAAGAAGATAACTCACCTTTCACTACACGTGCAGTTTAGGTTGGGGCGGAAGTAAACAAACCTCACATGACAGTGTACGGGTTCTTTATAGATCTGCAACACCCCACTGTGAATCTGCTTCATTTCGGCTCCGTTGTCATTGCGACCGCCCCACTCAAGCTTATGCACCAGACAAGCCAAAATGGCAGTCCGACAACCACAGTGTCACTACCCAAACTATTTCCGTTTGGGCATGCGCAGTAAAGTTAAGTGACAGCAACAGAAGCTATCGGCTGGATTTGTTTTTGGTCGACAGAACCCCCGCGAGACGTCCATTTCCCGTTGTTATACAGTCCTTAAACCCGGAATTTGAACAGAACTGACAAACCGATAGCTACTATGGGTGCCGGTTCGAGCACAGAGGCCGAAAGGGAGCCGCTGCTCGTCCCTTCACATGCGGAGACAAACAGTCCGCCAGTAAACAGCAGAGTGTACGGGAGAAGATGGCTGGTTCTGACCCTGTTTTCCCTGCTAGGACTCATGCAAGGGATGGTGTGGAACTTCTGGGGTCCCATCCAGAACTCGGCCGTTCACGCGTACGGCTTCACCAAGTCTGACATCGCAGTTCTGGTGCTGTGGGGCCCGGTGGGTTTCGTCCCCTGGCTGTTGTTTATGTGGTTAATGGATAAAAAAGGTGAGCTGTTTTAATTTGGTACACTGTGTCCTATCATAACATTATGTTGATTTCCTCGTTTATCTCACCCCTACTAATCTAATGAGATGTTATCATCAACCTTAGTTAAGTCCTCGAAACACTATGATTTGATTTGATGGCTCAAAGGTGTCTCGATCGGTCTTATCTTCATATACCTAGTGGCGATATCCGGTGTAACCTTACTATTCTGTTATATGTCGGAATCCTTTTTTAGTAGAAATAGCAGGTATTTAACGTTAATCACAGCAACATATTTGGTTCCTGTCACGTAATTTAAAAAAAAAAAAAAAAAACGGTGGCTGCTATAACGGGCTATGGCCCACACATTTTAGCTGTTAACAGTGGTAAAATGTACTCTTACTGTACATAAGTACACATTTGAGGCACTTGTAACTCTTTAGTTTCTCTTTATGACACTTTCTGCCAGGGAAATATTGTACTTTTTACTTTATACATTTCTTATGACAGCTGTACTTTCTAGTTACTTTACAAATTAAGATTTTTGCATACAAGACATTCAAAGAGCTTATCAAATATAATGTTTTGTTTTACAACAAAAAAAACCCAATTAGGCTAGTCATTTAAACAATTCGTCCATTGACAGAGAAATGATTGGCAATTATTTTGATAATTGTTTGTCATTTTTTATGCAAAATATTTTCATGGTTCCAACTTCCCAAATTTGAGGATTTGCTGCTTTTCATTTGAATTATTTTTTTGTCAAATTTAAATATTTTTTTATAATTTTTATTTGAAGATGTTGCTTTGCGTAATTGCTCACTATTTACAGAGTCACTTTATTAACCAGGACAATAATTAGCAAATTAATCCTTGGTAAAAATAATCATTATTTGCAGTCCTAGCCTAGTTTATTAATGAATGAGTAATACGAATCTAATTATATAATAGTATAACAGTCACAGGGGACATTTTCTGCATTAAGTTCTTTTGCTTTCAATACTTTTAGTACATTTTCCTGATAACACTTACATACTTTACCTTTTAAAGTAACATGTTCAATGCAGGACATTTTTACGTTGGGGTATTAGTACTTTTACTTATATATATATATATATATATATATATATATATATATATATATATATATATATATATATATATATATATATATATATATATATATATATATATATATATATATATGTATATATATATGTATATATATATATATATATATATATATATATAGTAATGGATCTGAATACTTAATCCACCACTGGCTGTTGAATGAAAATGTTGACGCCATAGTATTTAGATAGCGTCACTTTTTAGTATATATATATATATATATATATATATATATGTATATATATATATATATATGTGTATATGTATATGTATATATATATATATATATATATATATATATATATATATATATATATATATATATATATATATATATATGTGTGTGTATATATATATGTGTATATATATGTATGTATGTATATATATATATATATATATATATATATGTATGTGTGTGTGTGTGTGTGTGTGTGTGTGTGTGTGTGTGTGTGTATATTTATATATATATGTGTGTGTGTGTGTGTATATGTATATATGTTTATGAATGTGTTTTTTTGATGCTGATACAATTCTCCAATATTTCCCCAACTGTATTGGCCAATACGTTTATGTAATCTAAAAACTGCAGGGATATGATCATTTCCCAACACAATTTCCTAAAACTCAAAAGATATTCAATTCTAAAGCTATGAAACAGAAAAGTAAAAAGCAGACACAGCAAACGTTTGGTATTTTTGATAAGTTACGCAAACAATAAATTGATTTTCAGAATTAAATAACGTTTTTTTAAATCAATATCTTTCTTCTTTTGCAAATTCTGGATTTGTATTAATTGACATGATCCTTGAAAATGTTGGCAGTTAATGGATGGATTAATACCACTATAACTTTTTAAATGCCAGGCTGTGCCAAAGGGTTGTCCATGCCCACTGTACAGCATCATAGTTGGACCCATGTGAGAGTTAAAAGTGCTGATGCAGGATAAGCAACTCTTCAAGGGCTTTTAAGACTTCTCTCTCTCTCAAAAGAGTTTAAATTCACAACAGTCTAAAAACCACAGAACATTTTGTAAAGTGCCTTTGCCTGCAGAAAAGCTCTTGACTTGAGCTACTGAGTCAGAACACACTTTACCTAACCAGTTCCTCTGTATCACCTGACTGTCGCGTAGTAGTTCATGCCTGGGCTGGACTGTCAGGTGGAATAAACAGTAACAACGCAGTAGCAACGTTACAGTCAACAGGCTGCTGATGAATTAAAGACCACAAGATAAATCTTGCCAAGAAATTGCACAACACATCTTGTGATCCTGATTCATCAGCAATTGGAGGTTGCTAGGTGTTTTGTTTGCCTAATTTAAACAAAGGTTGTCAAAAATATCTGCTCTCAGTGAGTGGCAGAAACTTCTTACTGTCAAGACTATAAAGTAAAAGTCGAGCAAAGCTCCGCTTTATACCCAGTTTGCAGCTTACTCTGCCTCAGAGTCACATATTGAGTTAGGGAAGCTCATTCAGCACTCACAAATTGTGTTGAGCCATGGTGTGACCTTGTTTAAACACCCTCTATGACATCCAGAGGTTGCAACAGGCTTACACTGTTGTCTATGTACACTCACTGGCTCTACTCCAACTTGTTAGTGTGGAAAATGCTTGGCCTCCCACTGGGAGTTTCCCCTACCCAAAGGTAGACACTGTTGCTGATCAACAACACAGCAGTTGCCATCCATGAGAGGTTAGAGTCTTAAGATCAAGTCATATGTGATGCAGTCAGGCATAGTAACCCTACATAACATTAGCTTAGGGTATGACATACATATGCTGATGTTGCAGAATTTGCCAGAGAGAGCTCATCTGCCTAATTACTGTAAATAGTGCATTTATATGCAGTTTAAAAAAACAATTACAATAGTGTGAGATTGTAATGCTTGCAGCAGCTACTACTACTGTTAGTGCTTTTCTTTTTGCATCGTTTCTATATTTGCAGCGCGTTTGTGTATTTGGTTGTGTGTATTTGCAGCATGTTTGCTAAATGCTGCGCATGTGTTGTCAAATTTATGAAGATGTTTTCTTAATTTGCTTGTGTTTTATCTATTTGCGTGTGTTTCATTAAGTGTGCTTGCCCCTGTCAGCCACCGTACACATGCATTTCAGAAAGTACAGTAATATCACTGCAGCAACACTATTATGACATGATGCAACAGCAATGCCACTGGAGTAACTGATTAGGGTCAGTTTTCACTCAACACAATGAAAACAAAGAGTTCTGGAATGCTTCAGAGACTCAATTTGAAAATGAGTTGCTCTTTGGATATTAAGTTTAAAAGATCACATTTTCCCGTGGTAGGTTTAGAGCTAAAATTAAAAATTATTTTCATTAATATTTTGTTTTTTCAAATAATAATTTTGTTTATAAACCAACAAATTTAGTGAAGAATATCCATCACAAGTTAGAGTCTGAGGTGACGTTGACTAATTGTTTGGTGTGACCACCAATATTCAAAGATATGCAATTTACAATAATATGAAACAGAAAACAAAAGTAGCAAGTTCTCACACATGACAAGAGAAAGTTTTATATCATTGCTTGATGAATTTACTTAAACACATGAGTGATTACCAAAATGGTTGTCTACAACCTGATTAATTGACTAATTGTTTAAATATTGGTTAGGTCTTTTTCAACAATTTAAACTTGCATGGTTACTACATGCCACACAAAACTAAAGTCTTGTGTATGGGACCAGCTTGTTATGTGCCTCATTCAAGGGCACCTTCTTGACTGTTTTAGGCCTCTACTGCCCCAGGAATTTCAAAGAGAAATATTCAAGGCATTTAAAAGTCCTCTCTTCTAACTGGCTAACCCTCCAGAGGCATCTGAAACTGTGAAACCTAAATGAAGCAGCATTCTTTTTAAAGGCTGTGATTATAGCGTTATCATTCCACTATAGCATCGTCTCTAAATCAAGCTGACAATGAAATAAAGCTTTGTCTAATTCAGCTCTGACTAAAGCTCTGTGCCTTGATTTAAAAAGAAAGCGACAGCTGATAGAAAACTAATATTCTGTTGAGGGATTTAATAAGTCTCTGACGGTACTTGTTGATACTAGTGATATGTGTAAAAATTTGAGGCAGCAGAACACAAAGAGACAAAGGACTGACTGCATGCTCACGTCAATATAAAAAAATACAGCCTGACAAACTCCTAACATGTACCGTGAGGCCGTATTGGCATGTTGTGACCTGTATTTCCCATCAGGGATCAATAAAGTACTATTCCACCCCAGCCCTGTGTTAACTGGTGTTAACTGTTAAGATTTGGCTAAAAACAACTTGTGCATGGAAACAGAAGAACAGGGAAGTGGGGAGCATTTCCTTAAATGGGTATCATGTGTGTGAAACTGAGAATAGAGACTAAGTTGATAGAGAAAGGCTTCTTGTCTGTACTGCTGCTTTCACACGGGCCGTATTAAACAAGGAACTTCGGGATTTCTCCTGTTTTGTTTTTGCACGTTAGTGTTATACGTATGTACCACGTGCACGTAGTTGCCAGTTTATTAGGTACACTCAGCTAAAACTAATGCAGTCGTTTTGGCCACCTCTCTGTATAAAGCACTTTAAATTACTGTACATCCTCCAAAAATGGTCGTACAGCTGAATCAACATCTCTAAAACAGTTACAGAACATAACCGTCATGATGAAAAGGTTTATTGTAAAACTGTTGTACTGTGTATATGTGCCTTTTTAAATGGTGCTGAAATGATTAATCAATTAACAAAAAATGTATCTGGAACAATTGTGTTTGCCAATTAATCGTTTAAGTAAGTTTTTAAGTAAAACATTTTTTGCTAAATGTGTTGGCGATGTCTCAGCCTCTCTCTTTTTTATCTTTCATAATGTTACTCTTTTCTCCCCTTTCCATCACCGTATCATGTGTCTTTCAGGTTTGCGGGCGTCCCTCCTCCTCTCTGCGTTCTTCATGCTGTTAGGAGCAGCTTTAAGGAGCATCCCTCTGACAGACCAGCATTTTAGAAAATGGTAAGACTCCTCTGTGAACAGTGCTCATATTATGCTTTTTGGCTTTTTCCCTTTTCCTTAATCGTGTTGTTTATCTTTTTTGTGCATTTTATAGGTTTACAAATGGAAAAAGCTCCAAACTGCTCTATTGTAGTCCAGCCTTTACTTCCGTGACAAACGTGCGTCACTTTGTAACACACGTTCTAATGCTCGCCTAGCTGCTAGCGTGGCACGCCCTCAAACTCTGCTTCTGACTGGGTAGTTGTCCTTACCTATGTACTGCGCATGTGCGACTCCCAACAAAGATGGAACAGAAGTGAGATGTCTCACTCTGTAGCTAAAACAGAGACCTCAACACACAGGGTGAAAAGAGGAGCTGCAGCAGTGTGCAGTACAACAAAAATATGGTGTTTTATTGAAAATTAAACCATGTAAACCTATTCTGGTCCAACCTCTAAATACAATTATGAACCTGAAAATTAGCATAATATGAGCACTTTAAGGTACCAGATTGTTCAATGAGGCAACTCATATGAATCTTTGAAAGGTTTTGGACAGGAGGCAGAGAGTGACCCATGCTCCTCATAATTTCCATAATTTGATTCATTAGACAAACTTTTCAAACTGAGTGCCAGGACCAGCTATGTATCAGTTTATTGACAAACAAGCTGCTTGCCAAAGTTAGGACCTCTCCTTGTCTAATGAGTTCCTCATGATTTGTGATGTAGCAGATATGATTAGTAGATTGGTGGATTAATCAATTCAATGAACATTTATCAGACACTGTATTTTATAATTGATTAATTGTTTCAGTCGTATTTCAAACTGGTTTTAACTTCTTAAAGTCGAATATGATAAACTGAATATCTTTGAATGTGGACTGGATTAAACATGTCATTTGAATATGTCCCTTTGGGTTCTGGGAAATTATAAACAAGACATTTTACAGACAATTCAGAAAATAATTGACAGATTAATCAATATTGAAAAAAGTTGTTTACATGCTCATTATGACAATGCGCTAATAGGTACACCATTAGCCATGTTTATCATCTTAACATGTTAGCATGCTAATGTTTGCTAATTAGCACTAAACAAAGTGCAGCTGAGGAGTTTTACAGGTATTTGGTAATACATTTTCAAAAACATTTAGGCCTAAAGGTGCAATAATACTGACAGCTAGTGTTTAAAATAGTTACTGCAGTACAAAGTCATCCCCAGACTCTGAAGTTCACAGAGGTTGCCAGGCTGAAACCGCAGCATCCACAACAATGTTGCTAGACGGTTGTCTCACACAGCCAGACATTACTTCATGGCACAGCGGAGTAGCTTACGTTAGGTGCTGGCTATATTGACAGTCCTAAAAGCCAGTGCTCACGCGGAGCTCTGTACCCAACTGACAGACAATTATTTTCGGCTTAGAATTACGGTAGGAACCGCTAAAAACAACAACCACGCTGTCCTCTCCACCCGACAGACAGACGCACTTCCTAGGCTTAGAGTTACAGCAGGAACCGCTTAAAACACAACAACCTTGCTAAACACACTGCAAACTCACTGTCCTCTCTTCCTGATTTACAGCCTCCCTCTCTCTCTACAACTCACTGTTGTAGGTTACGGCCACTGAACAGGCTACATGTTGTAAACAGCCATGGCCCGCTTGCGTGGTCCTCCAGAACGTTAGCAGTTAGCAGGGTTAGCATGGCGGCGTTAGCCAGGATCAGTCAGGATCACTTTACTGGCTGTGTCCCAATTGTTTTTGCAAGAAACCAACTCGGGTACTCAAGCTAAATAATTCAGTGTGAGTACACAAATGTTGAAATGACATAAAATGCCCGCCCCTTGTAGCCGTGATAAATTAGCCTGAAGCTAACGCTAACCTGTTCAGGAAGAAATTAGCCAACTCAGCGTCCTTTTGGGCTCTAAGCTGTCTCCATCTTTCAAATACATCTCCAATATTTACCCGGGGTTTGTTACGTCTCTGGTCACGCAACTGTTAGAAACATGGCTTTTTTTTTTTTTTTTTTTTTTTTGTGTAGAATCTATCTCTGTTGATCCCATTCGTTTGTTTGCTGCTTCCATGGCTGTAAATATATTACATATTGGACCTTTTTAAGGGATCAAAGTAAATTAAAAAATAATCTGTCATGATGGCGACAAATCTACCAAATTGTATGGCAATCCAAACAGTTGTGTGGACATTTCAGTCTGGACCAAAGTGGAGGACAGACAGACCAACATTGCCATCCATAGCCACTAGCATAGTTAAAAGTATAAGCGACAGGTGCTATATTCAGCTTTATTGATTCTAACCAAGGTCCAGTTTATTTTTCTTCAAAGTAGAGACCTGTAACTGGTTAGAGGGACAGACTTATGGCATTTGGCTGCCAGAGAACAGGATTCTGAGAGAAGGCTCAATACTGGGTGGATCCTTTGCTTCTTTTTTGTGTGTGTCCTTGCCGTCGGTTTCCTCCCATATCAGACAGCACTTTGACAGGCCTTATGTGGAAAGCATAAAAGAATCCCATTATTTTTAGTGTTTCATTCTCAACTTTACTCATGAGCTCAGAGAAGGTCATTTCAATTATAATGTGCCTTTTAAAAATGTAATTGCATTGAATATTTCTGTGTTGTAATCTGCTTAATGATTACTTTTGGGCTCATAAAATATCAATACATAGAGGAAATTATATTTCCACAGAATGAATAGCATATCACTTTCACTCCATGGATTTGAGGATTTTTTTCGAAAAAGTGTGGCTTTTAAGAGCAGATAAATCTATTTTATTTCTTAATTTCTTTCTCTCCGTGTTTCATGAGGCTGTGGTTAGAAAGCCATCAGTGGAGTTAACAGCCAATGGTGCAGTGATACAGGCTTAATGTACGGAAAATAAAATGTTAAAGTATCTTAAGGAGGAAGAGGTGATATAATCATGATTCCCTTGTGGGAGTGTCTATGCTGAAAAAGGGTATTTACAATTTGCTGTGAAATGTCAATTTTTGCACCCTGGATTTGTTGCCTCTCCGTTAGGAGTTTTGGAATTCATCATTACATTGATGCATTGCGATGCGGACCTGCACTATTCTGCATTGATGCAGTGACAGACCATAATTGATTATTGCCTATTGATGTTACTTGTTGATTTTCCGGTCGCTGCTTTTTTTGTTTTTGCATTGTTGTCTGCTGTGTTCTAGTCTATATCCTTGACGTTCCACTTCCGGGATTGCTCCGGTGCCGCAGGAAATTCCGCCGGATGCATGTCTTTTCACCAATGTCCACCAATTTCCTTGCGCTTTCTTCGTGTTGGAATTCTGAACTCTGGTGGATTCATGAGGACTATGGTTAACTGCTCCTCAGATCTCTGCATGGTAAACTGAGATAGCCATCTAGACTATCTGTCCAATTTGAGTTTTCCCTCGCACGACTACTTTACAGTGGCTCTGTGCGAAGCTTAGCGCCGCCCACGACAATTGTGATTGGTTTAAAGAAATGTCAATAAACCAGAGCACATTTTTCTCCCATCCTGGAATGCTGTGTGGACTAGCCAGACCCTCCTCCGCTCTGCAGCGTATGGATGGTCTGGCAAAGCGAGACTAGCTGTGTTCAGACTCCGCTACATTCAGGAAGTGTCTTTTTCAAGAGCAGATACAATAAAAGGGGAGTTCATATACAGTATATCTGAGTGCTTAAATTTGTTTATTAAAACCATGTGAGAAAAATAAATAATATTATTGAGGAGGTCACGCATTGGGATATTGAATCGAATCAAATTGTTGACAGGATAATCGTAATCGAATTGAATAATGAGACTAGTGAAGATTCACACCCCTACGCTCCGTGTGGTTGTAGCATTCTCTATTCGTGTGTTTCTAACAGCTCATATTAATAGCGTCAAGGGTTCTTTCCACAGCCTTGAAACAAGAGTAACATCTCTTGGTTGTGTTTTACGGTAGCAACTTTTACAGGCCACACAAGGCAGGGACCTTCCTTTACCCAACAAGAAAAGAGCATATTTTTCTGTGGAAACTTTTTATTTCACTGGGAAATTTGGCTGTAAAAACTTTAGCTTAAATCAAACGTATCCTCTGGAATTTGTCATTGCTTTTAGTGGAGTGGCTATGTCCTTAATCTTCAGGACGGTGTATTTACCTGGCTGCATAGTAAACCACACTCACAATTATGGACCCTTTTTTTTATTTCATGGTCTTCCAGAAATTATAGGGGGATCTAGCTGGAGTTTTATTCTTATCTGTAAATCAAAACCCAAATCCAGCTATAGTCTACAAACTATTTGTTTTATTGTTTTATCTATCGTGACCCCTTAAAAGAGTACTTCAGCGATTTTTATATCGCACTTCCAAAAAGTTTTAGTCTAGTACTGGATCATACATCCCATAACCCAACTCAAAAGTGTTGTCTTTAAATTTCCCTTGCCTGGTTAATGGCAGTTTCTAACGCAAGCTTAATGTTAAAAATGTGTAGTCTCTAACTCCCAGCCACAGACAGCATTACACAACTGCTTCCACAAGTGAATTCTCCATGTGTAAAATTGGTGGAGTTTCCTCTGTTATGATAGCCATAGATAGATCATTGATGGCAGTCAGTGCAACCACAATTGTTGCTTTGTTTTAAGCCCATAAACTTCAGGTTCACAACACCTGGTAACTCATGAATGAAGGTGTCTTCACAAACCTCCTGAAAGTGTAACTTTGGGCTCAACCTTTTCTCCTGACCCTTGTACAACAACATTCCTAATGCAGCTTCACTTGACATGTGTGAGGCTTTTACTGTAAAGGAGAAATACAGTCATGTAGAAACAGGGCTGCAAAGTCACAAGAAACCTTTTCCTCAACTTGTTTGGATATCCACATGACAGGATTGTTTAGCGGTCAAACGTTCAGCATCAGTGAAGTGCAGTCAGTGCAGTACAAAAACCAGTATCTCCAACATGCTTTAAGTCTCACCCCTCCTGAATCCAGCCATACAACAGGTCCAGAATATATCAGTTCTTAGTGGTTGCTAGCGCACAAAGTTTAAGGTAGCCTTGATGCAAGCTGTATGCTGTTGTTTTTCCATTAGATAATGAGGAGAACCTTTCACAGCCATGACCTCAGCTCTTTAGATACAGTATTCAGAGTGGAAACATGATTGCATAATGAAAGCCATGATAACATGCTTTACACAGCAAATGTTACTTCGGACACAGTTCAGCCTAATTTGCATCTTAAATCTAATAGGTCATAACTCTTGAAGCCATATTTTAATGGATGACATGGTGGATTATCTCAGTAAAGCACAGACTGATATAACCATGTATAGCTCCCTGGATCACCAGTAGATGTCACTCTTTGCTTTGCAGTAGTGGAGATAACGCATGAGGCTGTGTGAGCTTTGATTAGTGACCTGCGTCTGCTGCTCTGTGTGTCGGCTCTCATAAACAGGATATTTCTGTCCTATCAGACATATTGGTTTTGATGATGGTTCAGATGACCCGAGAGACAGGGAGGGGGCCTAACAAAACTGTTAAGTCTAGCTGGCTCCAGAACTTTGAATGTGTGAAGTTCAAGGGCATTGCAAGAGCGCTCAAACACAGCATTTGAGTTTCCTGCTCCCCTGATCAGTAGACAAATGGCGACCATGAGAAGAAGTTCCCTCGACAGCCAGCCCCCTGCGGATCTGTGTTTGTTCCACATGCCGTTTCATGTTTTTGATAGCCGATGACTACAATTTATTTTCATCACATCCTCCTTGAGGAAGTAAACCACCTCTTTGTTTTGAGTTTTTAAGATCAAAGGCAGTTGTGGAAGTTCCTCTCTTGTATAACCAGGATCATCTCTGTAGCTGTCACGTTTGAAAAAGATCTGAGTGTTTGTTTTGTGATATTCAGATAAGAAGAGAAAAGCCACTGCTGCATCAGTGGTCACTGATTAGACCTTGCTGTGATTAGGTCTACTCTCAAATCAGAGACATGAAATACTTACCCTCTCTTGTGTTTTCAGGCATTCACTTGTTTCTCTGGCCCTCTCAGTCTCTCTCTGCATCTGTCTTCTCTCTCTCTCTCTCTCTCTCTCTCTCTCTCTCTCTCTCTCTCTCTCTCTCTCTCTCTCTCCTATTTAAATATAGACCAGCTGTGTGATTAGTAAGTGTTTATCAGTAAGATCTCAGATTCACTCAGACACTGTCGGATTGGCCATGAGAACACACTGTGGGTCCCGCAGCAGGCTGTCACATTACTGTGACGATTGCTGTGGTGTCATTTTCAAGACCGAATTGGCCTGGCCTTTTTTGTGATGGCAGAATTGGGTTTGTCAGCCCTGGCGGACCAGAAGCAGTGGCAGGATTTCACCACAGTGCTGGCTTCTTTGTCTCATACTCGATCAGATTCCGTCTGACAGGTCTCATCAATACTGATTAACTTAATCATCCAGTTGGAAAAAAAAGCTGCTCCCTTTCCTTTCTTTCCTTCTCCTGCCACAGCGCGGCAATCCTCATGTTACTCACCATCCATCCTTATCACCTGTCACAGTAAAAGCAATTTTTGTAGTCACTTCCATCCTGGGGGCAAAAAGACAGTAAGACTGGGGACTGAACTTTAAAGTACTGACCAAACTTTGTCATCCAAAGTTTTAAAAGCTATGACGTTCTGAAAGCTGTGGCCAAATTGGTCCGATTATGTTTATTTATTCAGATACATGAACTAAAATTATATTTTTACATTGCATTTTATTTACACAAACTTCAGCTTATTGTGTTGAGACAAACTTAAACACTGGTGGACTTTAAAAGATTGGCTTGTTTTGTTTTGCTAAATTTAGGTATCATTTAGGCCTATGTACTAAATATGAGGTCACACTAGATCACAGAGATGTTGTTTTAAATTACGCTGAGTATCTTTGCTGCTTTGATAATCAGACAAACTGGATTTGGAATAATCATGATGTCTAATGAGAAGATACAGTAGAGCAGGTGTATCAGTCTGGTATCTGGAACATTCCCAGGCCTAAATGAGACTGTAATTACAGGATGTGCTCCAAAACCTGCCGGTTGGGCGTGGTTTCCATTCCATTTCAATTTGGCACACAAAACGGAAAATGCCGACCTGAATCAACTGTTCTGTGCAGCAGGTAAACAAAATACCATGTGTCATCAAGAATGGAGTAGAAATACGTATTTCCCATGGATTGTTGTGGCTGAATCCAAATGGAAAAAAGTACTGTACTGTCTCTACCAACACTTAAAAGCTGTGAAAAGATTAAATTAACCCTAACTATGGCATATCTACCACCTGCTGCTATTTTATTCTCAGCTGATGAGGTTCAGCGTCATACCTGTTGCTTGCACTCCATTCAAGTGGATTTCTTTGCCCCTATCGTCACGAAACAAGTGACACGCCACTCCAGCCACTGCGATATACCTAGTGTTGTAGTTAGTGGTAAACAAAGTGCCATTTTGTAATACCATAACTTTTTCAAGTGATATTCATGTCTGAAGACAACTCAAAGGCATTGAAACATACCGCAAAAATATAGAATCTTAACATGGAGCACAATTCTATGAACACTTACTGTATATCCTTGTCTTTAACTTGTTTTTTGGAGGTACTTTGCACACTAAATATCATATTCTGGTTTCAGGAAACCTGTATAAGATCAGACATCTTTGACCTAAATCACGTGGTGGTAAGTTTGTAAAACAAAGATATCATGACAAGTAGTGTAATGATGATCTACATGCTGAAGTGAACAATGTAACACCGGCGGAGGATACATTTTATCGCTTGTCAATCTCGTCTTCCATCACTTGAGGAAAAAAGCGGAGTGGTAAATGCAGCAGTGTCCTGACACTGGGTTCTTCCCTTAGTTGCTGAGGTAACTCACTTGGCACAGAAATGACAGAGAGGATGGATGTGGAGGAGGCAAAGAAGTGCCTGCACCAACACCGATGACCAGATGAGAAACCATGATCATGTTTAGAATCATGTCTACAGGGAGATGAATAACCAGGTTATTCTGTGTTCCATGAAAATGTCATATCCTAAATATGATCAAAACTACTGTGTAAACATACTCAGACATAGTTAGATGTCATCATGGAAATTCACTAATCTGTAATAGAACACCATTGAAAACTCTTGTTTGGCAATTGAGCAATTAAGACGGAGACACATATAAAGAAATCTACAAAGAAAGGAGAAAGGAGTAGGATGACTAAAAGTAAGACCCACAGAGTATTTCAGAAGGTGCTGGTGTGTAGGCTGAGATGTGGCAAGGAGATATAGGGTGAACGAAATATTCTCCAATCAGTCTGTCACTGACCACTGCACTTTGTATTCTGCCATTTATCTGTGAAGCCTAGAGGCAACAGCAACGTTAAAGAGAGCTAGAGGGCAGAGAAGTGTAAGCACACGGTAGAGACAAACAAACAAACTGGTATATGCCTGCTGGAAGTCAGAAGAGTTTGCTTTTTTAAATGTAGGGCTCGGTATTGAACCTCAATACTTTTTTTTTTTACCAAACTAAACCCGTCCGTAGCACCTGGTGTTGAAAACTGTAAAAAACCAAAAGATGGCATCGGTTTTCTGTTCAAATTTGTAATCTCGTTTACCTATTCTCTAATCACATAATTCCTAAAATATCCATATAGATTGCCAGGATTAGACTGTTTACATTTAGGCAAAGTTCAGACATTTAAGTTAAGAAATTTAACTTTTTAATTTTCTTTTAGACAGTTTTGAAGGGGGCTGAGGGTGTTGAGTAGAGGTGTGAATCTTCACTGATCTTTCAATTACGATTATCATGTCAGCGATTCAATTCGATATCTCGATGCATCACAATGCGTCAAATACATTTTTCTATTAAAGCCATGTAGGATATTTAATTCATAGCTTTTCAAGCTTCAAAAACAAAATATCCTGCAGTGCTCTAACACTAAATAATTTGGATACATAAAACTACCGCACTGAGCACATGGCACTTCCTGAATGTGCAAAACATAACCGAATATGTAAACAGAAATGTTGTTAGGCCTACATTAAATTGTAAACAGAAATAATTGATTATGAGCCTGCCGATTATCGATGCAGCATCGTCCATGTCCACAATTCGATGCATCAATTATTTGATTAATTTCAACACCTCTAGTGTTGAGGGGTCTGATGGCATCAGGAGACATCTCTGAGTACATCCGTCTCGCACAGCTCAGTCTAAAGGTGCACAAGTGAGACAGTTACTCTCAGGGGCATGTTCTTAATTCCCCAGAGACGATTACACCTTATTTCCATTCCCTCGCCTATCATTATTCCATTAGATATTATTAACAAATGCCTCATTACTCCATGTCTTTATTTTAACTTAATAAATGCACTGAAATGAGACTCATCACTGCAGCCATGTTTGATTGTCTTTGTTGTTTAACATTGTAATATCTGATAACGTGTATTAAAATGGGGCCCACACAAAAGAATGTGTCAAACTCAAGGCCCGAGGGCCAATTCCGGCCCCTCACAGGTTTTAATCCGGCCCGCATTTCAATTTAGGTTCACAATAAATTTAGGCCCACGTAATTTTTGTTGCTTTTTCCAGAGTTTTTGGTGCTTTTTTTTTTTGACATTTTTGACACCTTTTCCGGCGGTTTATGCTTTTTTTTTCCCCAATGCTTTAGGCACTTTGTTTTAACGTTTTTGACGCTTTACTCAATGTTTTGCCACTTTTCCGGAAGTTTTTGGTGCTTTTACGATGTTTTTGGCACTTGCTGATGTTTTTGGCACTTTTTTCAACATACTTGTCGCTGGCTGAGGAACTTTTTTGCCGAACTTTTTTGGGGCTTTATGAGGCCCAAAATGTAAGTGAGAAGACTACAGTATATGAGACCTTGGCCCATGATGTGATTCTCATTTTCCAGTCTGGCCCTCTGGGAAACTGAGTTTGACACCTCTGGTTTACAGGGTTTGCACCTAAAATTCGCTAATACAGTTTCAAAAAAAGATTCCTAGACAATGACTATGATTAGGTTATTTTATGAACTTTTAAAGGCATCTGTGGCTCAGGTGGTGGAGCAGTCACTTACCAATCGGAAGGTTGGTGGTTTGATTTCTAGCCCTGCAGTCAAATGTCGAAGTGTCCTTGGGCAAGACACTGAACCCTGAATTGTTCCCGATGCCGCGCCATCGGTGTGTGAATGTTTATCTGATGAGAAGGTGGCACCTTCTATGGCAGCCTCGGCCACAGTGTATGAATGTGTGTGTGAATGATGCCTGTACTATTTAAAAGTGCGTTGAGTAGTCATTAAGACTAGAAAGGAGCAATTTAAATACAACGCATTTACAAAATTTGCTTTTTGTGCAATGTCCCTGAAACAGCTGGCACCTGAAATCTCACATATGGTCAGTGACTATGTAAAGTTAAATATAAAGGATCACATTTTCATGAATTTACTGTAGCTTTTCAAGGTAATTGCAGGCACACTCAATTCAGACTCAACCTTTAACACACTAAACTTCATTACAGTAACTGAAAGCAGCTGAGCTGATAAAACGGATTTGTCACTTCTGGCTAGCTGTTAGCCAGATACACTTACACAACTTCAGTGCCTGGTCTCACCGTTAGCATATATTAGCCTTATTGTTATTCTTTTACATGAGTTTGTCACTATGCTGTGGTAAAATGATTTCTTTAAAAGATTGTGAACCTCACGCTCATCACAAGATTGTAATTCTTGATATTTGCTGTTCAGAACATAGTGCAGCACAGATGTCTAACACACCCCTTTATCACAGTGTCATGCATGATTCTGTTTTTTATTTGTGTGATGTTATTAGTGAAGAATTGAAGCTATTTTCTCCTGCTGTTTCTGTCATAGGTTGATACACGTAGGTCAGTTTCTGAACGGTTTAGCCGGCCCAACCATAATGAGCGCCGGCCCCTTCCTCTCCACCACATGGTTCGCCCCTGACCAGAGAGCCACCGCAACTGCCGTGGCCTCACTCTTCTCCTACCTGGGAAGTGCTGCTTCGTTTATAATCGGACCTCTGGTTGTGCCAGCCCCCAACAACACCCAGACAGCAGCCACGATGGTAGCAGCAGTTTCCGACAGCTCCATCCGGGACAGAATCCAGCTGGTTATGTATGCAGGTACTAACAGCAAGCGAAAAACCTCTGAGGGCGTGGAGGATCGATAGCACATCATTTTAACATCATGTCAGCCCCGTCAAGGGACACAAATACAATCAGGCGAGGGAGATCCAAGAATTTTGCAGGAACACCAAAAAAACCCAATTATAATGTTCATAACCGCCCCTCTGAAAAATAGATTGCTGGGACTGTTATGCTTAACTGATTCAGAAAATTAAAAGCACGCTGAAAAGAGAAACGAGCGTGCTGTAATAGATTGAGGCTGCAGCTTTTGTGTAACCTAAGGTAGTATTGTTATTCATTTTTAAAGGACAAAGCAGACACCTTTTGTGAACCAAAAGTTGTAGGAGGTCAAAATCCAAACGACAGATCAATGTGAGTGGGAATGCAACTCTGTCAAGGAGAAATGTGCAGCTGCTGCTCGATCCATATTTGATGTCAAGAAAGAGCAATGGAGCTAAAAAAACCTATCCGTATAAATGTGTTGCTTCTCCAAGAGTCTATAGCCTTGTCTAGTCGGCCATTATGTTCATTCCAGGTATGATTTCAGAGAACTTTTAAGATGTCACAGCGACCTTTTTTAAAATGTCAAAATAATCTGACTTCCTCATCTATGAAATAACATGTACAGTATGTCTCTTTTATCTGTGTCGCTGTGCTCGAGCAGAGTTGGCTGCAATTGCTGTGCTTTTTGCGGCTGTCCTGCTGTATTTCCCGTCACGGCCACCGATGCCTCCCAGTGTGGCCGCTGCAAGCCAGAGACTCAGTTACAGGAGCAGCATCTGCAGACTTCTTAGGTAAAACACACACACACACACACACACACACACACACACACACACACACACACACACACACACACACACACACACACACACACACACACACACACACACACACACACACACAAACAGCAACACACCCCTTGTTTCAGTACATTGTTGAGTATGCCTAACTTGATGTGTCCTTGATTCAACTTGGGTCAAGACGTATAAAGCAAGTGAAACTTCAGTACTGCAGCTTGATTAGCATTAGTTTCAGGTGCTGTTTTACAACTTCATAAGAAAGTGGTCAAGAGCATATTTCTGCAGCATCTTCAATGCTCTCTAACTGCTGTGTCTACAAATCTATTAGGTCTAGTTTGGTTTCTTATTTGCTGATGCGTTGCGCACTTCTTGGAAAGTTAAAGTGACAAAGTCTTGCTCTGGAGAAGGATTTGGAATCTTAATGAAGGGGTCTGCCACTCACCATCTGCTTGGGTTGTTATCAAAGAAACCCCAGCTTTCCCTCTAGATTAATTACTAAGATATAATAAACTGGTTGTTTTTGAAAACTACATCATCCTCTGCATCTGTACCATCAGGGTCAGTGGTCAATGTATTCCAAAGACACCACTGATGCATGTGGATAGGGGAGAGATGGTCTATTATGACAAGGTCCTGAATCTCAATAGTTGAATGCACATATTATGTCACCTATTATGTTTTGTTTTCCTCCCAGGAAAAGGCATAAGGGAAGAGTTAAGATGATTCAATCACACTGCAACACCCCCATCACTACACCCCACCTCACTTTCCAACAAGGCAATATTTATCCTCCAGGCCATGTGGAAACACCATATTGCCTGAGGAGCGAGTGATTTGCCTTTTGCCTAGCTTGTGGAGGAATGATGCCTGTGGCAGTGGCCAGGGATTAAAGGGTTGGAGAAGGGAGAGGAAAAGCTGGGCGACGGTAGCCAGGGAGTTGGCCTAGCTTTGTTGGCTATACTTGGTCCCTTGCTGTATAAAATAGCTTCACTACTGTGCCATGCTGACCAGCACAGAGAGGCTCAACTCCCTGTAAGAGTTCCCTCAGATAGATGACAGGGACCAAGCTGATATCAACCTAATGCATAGTTACAGAGACAAACACACAGGCACACACAGGCACACACAGACTGGCCAACTTAACTAGGCCGTCCAGCCGAGAGGGTTTCTGTTCCACTTGTGATAGGCAGCCTTCCAGTGACCTGTTTGGCCAACGTGTTGTATCTCGTTCCAGCAGCATCAAGCCTTAGATTTTTCCTACAGGGACTGGACATGGAGCAGGAAAATTGACTTTTGAGTCTTTGTCTTCATGTGTACTCATACAGATGGTAGACAAAAAAAACACTTTAGTAAAAAGGAATGCAACTGTAAAGAGCCACAAATTAATATTTTTAAATTAAAATGCCCTCATAAATCCACTGTATGATTCATGCACAGTGCATAACATCAAAGTTACTGGTTAGCCAGTGAGAAAAGTGGAACATCTATTAGCTAAGGAATCAGATATTTGTTATACCTGATCTGTTTAATAAGGTCAGTATCGGCCCTGATACCGAAACCGGCAGATTGGGTTGGTTTGTATGTAGAAGCTGACAAAATGCTAAGCTGCATGTGGTAGCCCACTAGTCAGTAAGTTTGCCTGATACATATCCATTGATGGATCTGTTCTTCCATTTAGCCTATCAGGGTCTGAGCATTGGTTAATGATTTTCAGCTTGATGAGTGCTTCCAGCTGTTCACATCTGCTTCCACAGCAGCAGTCTAATTGGAAGCCTTGAATGTCACTGCACAAGGTGTAAAGTTATCATTGTATTCTGATCACAGTGTGAGGGAATACTAAACAGCCCAAAGCCTGAGTATTGATGCTCCCTCCCACCCCCAGTCTAAAGTGAGCCATACTCACTTTAGCTTTGAAAGTTGTCACCTTGATTCATTGATCTCTATCCGGGTCTGCCAAGGACAAATGGCACTTAGCTGATGATGCCGCCAGCTTTGAGACTTCTTCGGAAATATTTCATCACCAGCAGGAAAGGAAAGAAAAAGTACCCTCTCTTACGGAGTAGCTAGTGTCTGCTTGCTCACATTTAGTTATCTAAATAAGCTCCCGGACAAGGCAAAAGGTGCATGGATATTGATTTCCTGCTGTTACGGCAAGGGCAAGGTTAATGAAAAGGGTGCTGGGATAAAAGCACTGAGGGTGCGCAATCATAGGGCTTTTTTATGACTGTCCCGCCATACTCTCCTCAAAGCCAAGTAGCTTCATACTGCTTAGGACAAGACAGGCCTGCAGCAGGGAGACAGGCTGTGTTTGTTTTTCTGTGGAGCCAAAGCATTCTGTGAATAAAAGAGATTCATTGTCTGAAGGGCCCCGGTGTCAGGAAAGGGAAAAGGGTGTGCATGATTACAGCAACAGAGATTTTGCTGTACAGGTTGTGTCTTGGGACAAGTTCCCTCCATAGTTTGCAACTGAAAGACTAACTTAAAGCGTGTGTGAACGGTATGCTGTGTGCTGAGTGTTTGAAGCCATAGTAGGGGTGCAGGAGGCCCAAGGTGTTGTCCAGATGTCCCCTCATGATACCGCTCAGGATGCTGCCTGCATTATAATGAACGAGGACAGAGGGAGAATAAATGCTGGAGTTAAACAGTCTCCATCAACAGAAAAGAGGAGAGCAGGAAAAGAAAACAATCTATGAATCTGCTGCCAGCATTGCCTTATTTGTCAGATGCTGATTTGATGATTCTAATCATATTGTTGGGGTTGAGGAGGTGGCAATGATTTAAATCAGCATGCCACCTCATTGGGTCGAAGGTGATTAGTGTGGGTGTTCCAAGTGATTGGAATTGGGTTGCATGTGATAGGAGGGGTGACATATACCCTAAAAGAGGTGAGCTCTGTGTGTTTAGACTGCATATGCATACATAACTAAACATATGGAGGTATGTTCCTTTTTCCCCTGATGATCACAGTACACTGAGCTGATGAGATATTAGCAAACAACTTGTATCAGACCCTGCAGCAAAATATTTGTAGCCTAAAGCCACTCATCACAGCTTGCAGATGATGCTTGTTTCTATCGCTTGTTTGTACAGTTTGTTTTCAGATGATGACTTGATAAGCAGCTGTCATTTGACAATACAACTTCGCTAGAGTTGAAGAGATAAGCTGATTTATCAACTGATCAATGGACAGAAAAGTAGTGTGCAACAGTTTTATAATCAATAATTTATCATGCCAAACATTCTCTTGCTTCAAAGCTTTAGTGCATAACTTTTTGATATTAATGAACGTCCGTTACATTCAAGCCATTGCCAAATGAGTTGCTACAAAGCTAATTAAGAATATCCGCTCCACATCCACACAACTCTCTCAGTATGGCTATGTTCAGAAGATTGTGTGGTCCGGCGACTTTCCCGCGCAGAAACTCGAGAGAAGATAATTACCTCTTCTGAAGAGTCCATGCGTGCATGTGTAAAGTGACAGTATACTGTGGGCTAGTAAAGAGACCTGGAGCTGATGGCAGGCCTCCAAACACCAGTGAACAAAAGGGAAGGGAGACATTCCCTTATGTAGGTTGTACCTGGAGGACATTTTTGTTTTTGGTTTGTAACTACGCAATCCTTTATGACTCTGTGGAGGGTATCCTCTGGATTAGAATCAACCGGCAAACATCACCTGTGCAGGCAGGGAGTCTTCGACACACATGTATAAATATTTTTAACAGCAGTGGTGAAAATACTGTATGTTGGAATGATTGAAAGAGGGAAAATGTAGTAGATTCCTCATTAAATCCATATAGAGATCTGCCTATTTAGTTTTTAATATGAGCAAAATACTGCATGTTAAATTGAAGAAACTTGTTAAATAATCATTGATGTACTGTGAATTATATATTGGTCCCCATGAAAATTGATTGGGCTATTTGAGCAGTAAAGAAACCTTTTACCCAGAGAACAGCGACATATTCTTAAGTCTATTTTATGTATAAACATACATGGGTATAGTTAATAAATAAACCAGAGGGAAAATAAAACAACAACCCGCTGTCTTTTCACAGAACTTTATGTCCAGCATATTATTTAGGACATTAGGACACATTATGCATCTAGTTTTGCATAGACATACCTGGTCAAATGAGTCACCCATATTCACATTTTGAGGAGAATCAGTACACAAACAATTAGCTTTTAACGTTTTTAATAAAGGTTCAATATGCAATCTTGACTCTCCAAATTGCCCCCTTTAGTAACCTGCGGTTCCTGATGATTGCACTGGCCTATGCAGTCCCCACAGGAGTGATTGCTGGCTGGGCAGGAGTTCTCGACATGGTACTTACACCAGCCAAAGTCAGCCAGGTAGGCAGCAAGCACACATGCACACACACACACACACACACACACACACACACATACACCTACACACCTACACACCTACAAATCCTAGAGACTAGGGCTGAGAACTTATTCTCTAGTTTTCATCCTGATCCCTGTTTAGGTGGATAAGTTGCATTGAGTGTGAAAGAGACATAGAGGCTTGCCATTCCATTTACCAGGTTTATTTTCCCATTTAAAAAAAATAAATAAATAAAAATAAAGAACTCCACTGTGCCAGCATTGGCATTTTGCAAAGCTTTCTACATCTGTAGCCCACTTAGATGAATGGCGGGATGAATAGCTGGAAAGGTTTCTCTTCAGTCTCGTTGTTGCATCTTGAAATACTTCAGAAACTTGTAATGTCTCCTTAGAAAGATGCCTGTCCAGGTAATGCTCTTTAAACGTCAATGCACAGAAGGCATGCATTGTATTTTAAAGCAGATCTGAAATACTGGAGATGTTGAGGGATAATTAACCCCAAGGCTTCTGTACTAACATGAAAAGTGCATTTCGGCGTAGAAAGGCCTCCAGACAGCTGAACTTTTCTGCAGTAGTTTATTAACTCACTCAGAAGGAAAACTCTCTTTCTGTTTTCTACTCATTGAACTTACTCAGACCTTCTGTCCATCTTTTGCAAAGAGCCCAATGAGTTGGAATTTACCATTTGCATTCATGCTCGCCATCTTCAGTGTGAGACAGACCAAAGACAAAGACACGTTGAGTTGGGCTGGGACTGTGGTGCAGGTTAGAGAAAAATCTCTGCATAGTTTGCATCTTCCAGGTCTCGACACAGCAGTATGTCAAAAGACAAAGGGGGAATCTTTTCAAGGTTATCATCAGACAGGTGCTGCTGGAGAGGAGATCACACAGCGACAGAGGGTGAGAAACTTCTCATCATACATCTATCTTTATACCTCAGTGAAGAGGTAGCAGAGCGCATACCAAACTGTTCTTAGATTTCATTATTTGTTGTCAAAAGATTTTTTTTTATCTCTCTTCCATATTTCTTTTATCCTTCTCGTTAAGAAGATAAAAAGATTGTTAAGGATAAAAGTGTGTTGCAATGAGGTGAGCTATGTTACAGCATATCCCTTGGGTGCAAAACTTTGAGCTCAAAAAATAAATGAAATGGGCTAGATGTGCTTCTAAACATGGTGAGGTGGAGGAGTACTTAATGCAGCAGAAGATTTCTGAAAGATGTCCTTGTTCTTCGTGCATAGAGATGTTTGTTCTTAAAGTCAAGTTGAACAGAGGAAAAGCAAATACTGCATCTTCTTTTTGTTTAATCTCACTATGAACCCACAGACCCAACTCCCAGCTTTAACTCATCCTGGTTTCCTATGTGCTGTAAGCTTTGTTGATTCAGTCCGATTCAAACACAGCACAGAAAGATGTTAAGGGAGATGAATGAGCATTTCATACAAACACAAGATGTGATGTGTGTGTGTATATATATATATATATATATATATATATATATATATATATATATATATATATATATATATATATATATATATATATATATAGACCGTTTTTCTCTTTCTATCCCTACACTCCCATGCATTTTCATTTGAACACATTTTGAACACAAAAGTTATCTCAGTCTGACTGTTTCTCTGGTGCTTTAAAGTGTGCAATAAGAGCCTCGGTCCGAGGTAGAATTGATAGCAAAATAGCCTTTTCATACTTTTCTATTAATGTCCTCATGCTTTCCTATAGTTTCTTAATTTAGGTGCAAATGGGTGGTTACGTGCAGGTGTACCCACAGACAAATGTGTATACCTTGGTAGTCCTTTCTTTTGCTGATACCTGCTACATTGTACTGCTGCTATTGCTATTCTCTGTGTGTAGCCTGTGTCAGCCTGTTATGGTACAAAGTGTACCTCCAGTTAGTGCTATCTATGCAGACCAGATCGTGCTCCGAATGGGCAGGATGTGAGTATGCTCATTTTTCACCTAAGTGCACCACTTGCATCCTGTCGCACTCCTTTCATTTTTGAACATTGGGATCTGATGTAATGCATCCCACCTACGTGCCAACTTTCAGCCATCGTAGTTTATTTCCACTGTCTACCTAGTAGCACATTTCTGCCTACTTTTTGGAGGTCTCTTTCTTTCTCTCCCTTTCCTGTCCATCTCTTCTCCCTCTCATGGCAGCAGGTCTGGTGCTGCATGCTCTCATACTTATACCATATCCAATAATGACATCTGTATTGTAGATGTCAAATGTTGTTTTCAGTTTTCTAAAGTGCATACATTTGACAACTTTGCTTAACCTCGGTTTCATGCACTTAATTATCCCCCAGATCTTGTTTCATCTCTTATCTGCACACTGATCAGCTTCTTTTCTTTCAGCTATTTTTTCAGGGTTCCTGTCCTATAATATAGACGCTTCTGTCAGCTAGTCGTGCGGTCAGATCGAGAGTTAACCATGGCTGCTGTAGGGCAGCAGGAGCAGTTGTCATCGAATGGGACAAATGTTGCTGCCTACTTTCTAAGATTGGATTGGAAAAACAAACTTGTGCCCATTCCTCAGCACAGGGTCCTCAAACTATTGTAGTAGTAAAATGTCCTAAATGACATCATGATGGCAAAAGAAACATGCCCTGCAGATGACAGTCACTGTCCCAAGACCAAACCACCTGGGGTGTTCACTTAAAGTACTTGCAAGGATTGATTTAGTAAATGAAAGACAATGGGGCAGAGGCACGCAAAGATCAGCTGGCTGGCATGAGGTGAGGAAAGACAAGGGTTGTATAGTATACAGATTCAAGCACCTTGGGGGACACTTTCTTTTACTTCATGTTGACATAGTATTTTAAAGGATTGTCCTTGCCTGGAACAGGGTAGAGCTGCAAAGACTAATCGATTAATTGATTAGTTGTCAAATATGAAATTATCTGCCAACTATTTTGATAATCGATTAATCGGTTTGAGTAATTTTTCTCCAAATTCTCTGATTCCAGCTTCTTAAATGTGAATATTTTTTAGTTTCTTTACTCCTCTATGGCAGTTACCTTAATATATTTTGATTTGTGGACAAAAGAAGACATTTAAGGATGTCATCTTGGGCTTTGGGAAACACTGATCTTTCTGAACTCAGATTTTTCACCGTTTTCTGACAATTTATAGACAAAACAAAATAAGTATTTGATTAATCAAGAAAATAATCAATGGATTAATCAACCATGAAAATAATCGTTAGTTGCAGCCCTAGAACAGGGAATCCAAGTTTCCCTCTTGAAGCAGAGGTCGGGGACAGTGCCAGTGATAGTCAAACCTAAGATTCAGAGCAATGTGAAATTTTATCTTGGGTTTGGAACAGTGTACCAGCTTTTTCTAGCTCAAATACTGGAGGGGTTTAAAAGAGTTTTCCCAGTTTTATCCAATCTACATGAGTGAGAGCTGTGTGCATATTCTTGGCAGAAAATCAATCAGTTGATTATTGGAGTCCACAGGGTTTGTACCTTTTTTGTCAATTCTGTTTTGGATTTTTCTATAAATAATCTCTAGATAAAGCAGAGGAGTGGAGAGTGTACAGGTAATGACTTCAGGTTTGCATTTCTGCTTTTTGCCGATGATTTAGTTTTTTTGGCGTCTAGCGCACACTGGGTGGCTTCTAGCTGAGTATAAACTCATTCAGATGAGAAACGGTCCAAGGCTATGCTTCTCAGCCAGGTGGATACACCTTTGGAGTTGCTGAGAGGGTTGCTGCCGGACGTAAAAGAGTTTAGTGGAGCATGGCAGCCATTAGAAGTACTGCCTCTCCCTTTTCCACACTGACTTCAGCCCTGTGGAGTGGTTGCTGCTCGGCCCAAAAAAGAAATAATGTGTTGTTGTTTATTTTGACAGAATCACATCTTAGTGGTTGCGTTGCCATCCTTGTTTCAATTTTGTGCCTGGGATTGTGCATTATTCTCAAATTCAGTCAGTCTGTCCGTCCTTCCTGCAGTTATACTATTTTGACAGCATACTCTCCACTGTGCTTGTGATAAGTAGGATGTGGGAGTCGGGGTGAGACCAGGACAAGAGCCATTAAAAGACAATAGGATGGTGAAAGAATAAATGGTCAGACACAGGCAAAGGTGGAATATTCTTGGTTTGGATCTGATTTGGAACTGGGCTTGTTTAGGATCTAGTAAAAGCAGTTTGAATGTCTGCTGAGCGAGCTCTGCCGTTGGAAATGTGCCAGAGCTGCAGACAGAAGCAGCCAGCATAGAGCTTTAGCGTGACCATAATGAGTATGACTCAGGAAACAGGTGCCTCACTGTGCTCAATTGTTTCCTTAAAAGAGAGTTGCCATATAGAATTCACAGAACTACAAGGGTTCTCCAATGTGTCCTGCTTCTTTTGGTTTGATTGCTGTTTTGTATTCCCTTATAAAATCACTTGAGAATTTCTGGATCACTGTATAACATTAATCAGAATGCATGGTCTGTCTTCAAATGGAACACTTCCTTGCTACTAAAGTCTGTTTTGTGGATTTTCTGGGATTACATGAAGGGAGTTGGTGTAGGAATAGCATGTAGAACCAAAGCTAAGGATAAGGTTCTTCATTATTGGCTTAAAATGGCTTATAACAAGAGATTGAAAGACAGAATTAGTGAAAACAAACATGTTAATGTGTCAAGAGCCTTGAATCCTGTCTTTTCCTACCCTAACACCAGTCATCTCCAGCTTATTGACACAATCGCAATACAGCAGACATGATTAAGCTTCAAACCTGGCCTTTTTAGGGTTCCAAGGTACTAAGAATACTGCAGTTTATTAACTCACCACCCGCACATAAAACACAGTTATTTGCATCTCAGAATTGAAATGGCTTGGCAAGCAATTTGTGCTTTCTAAATTGGTGTAAAAACTGATGTGACATTATACGCCTTAGAAACCCTGGTGCTGCACAGCCTACATAGATGATAAGCAGCAGTCGTAGGTGCCATGGGTTTGTGGGTGTTTGAAAATATTTGTGAATCAAATATTTTGATCCTCGTCTTCTATTTTCGTGAGGGGGAACTGCAGTGCAGTTCACCTCACCAAGCTGCCTCAGGCCATGCAAACAAGCATCTTACAGAAGGCTCTTACAGAAAATATTATGACATTTTGACATTCATCACTTACTAAGCCAGAAGATATTTTAAGTTTAATAACTTTGATACTCCACTTTTCTTCATTATAGACTTTCATGACAGGTCGATGCAGAGTATGATTAAGCAAAAAGCATCAGATCCTACTTAAGATTCTGCTCCCTTGCTGTCTCATACTCCATCTGGTTGGATTTGGTTGAATGTGAGTTATTGCCTTGGGGAGATGGATGGGAACCAAACACCTTCATTGGCACGCGGAGACATTCTCGCCTTGATGCCACACACTGATTGGTTTTGTGTGAGTGTCCATATGTGCTACACTTACCTCATATTGATTCTGCTGCAGTATCTTGGCCATAACGTCCTTTCTCTTGACTCTAAGGCCAAGTGTATGCGTTGGCCTTTATCCGTGTAAATAAGTAAGGACAACAATCTCACATACACACAAACCCACACAGCTGCTGTAATAGCACTGCTGCATGGCAATTTACCAGACGCACTGACTGACAGGCCTTGACAGACTTCAGACACTTAGTGCCTGCTCTCTGTCTAGCTCTGTCCTCACAGTCACAGACTGCATGTTGAACACTGAATAACCTTCTCTTCTCCTTTTTTCTGACTTTCTTCCACTCTACCCCACAATTTCCTGTTCTTTTCTAACACAGGTGGACGCAGGCTGGATTGGTTTCTGGTCGATTGTTGGTGGATGTGTGTTTGGAGTGGCAATGGCCAGGTAAGATACTGTATACCTAGCTGTTTTTTATTGTGTAACTAACTGTCACATGCCGGGATCACTGAATATGGATTTATAGTCAAAAACAAATAGAAAGGTATGATTGTGCAAACAAGTCCAGACTACTATAACATGCATATCTGGACCACTCATGTGATTCAGATCCTCTCTACAGTATAATGAGCTTGTTAATTAACATCTCCCACAAACAAACTTCATTGACCTGGGTAACTTATATCCAGCCTTCTCATCCATGTTATCCTTGGACTTTATCATTGTGTAGCTGTTGAATATGGTTTAAAGCAGGGGTCACCAACCTTTTTGAAACTGAGAGCTACTTCATGGGTATTGAGTCATACGAAGGGCTACCAGTTTGATACACTCTTCTGAAATAACAAATTTGCTCAGTTTGCCTTTAGTTATATATGATTAATAATGATTAATGATACTCATCTATGTGAAGACACTGATCATGTTAATGAGTTCTCACAATAATTATCAACAATGACTTACCAAGGTGGGAAACAGATAATATCAATATTCAATTTTCATTTTTAGAACAGGCCTGAGGGCTACTCATGTGGTCCTTGGGGGCTACCTGGTGCCCGCGGGCACCGTGTTGGTGACCCCTGGTTTAAAGGGACTTTAAAAAGTGACACTCTTACCTGGTTCTAGACTTCTAAATTGCCTCCGTCATCTCATATTTTTTTCAATGTAAGTGAAAACAAAATGGCAATTTCATTTGATTATCAGGCTAATACCGCCCAGCTCAGTGACAACTCGATGGACCCGGTGAGACATCAAATTAGAAAATAAGCATTTACTGCAACCCCTTATTTACAGTTGCAGAACTTCTTTGCAGCTGAATCTTACTGATGGTCAGAATACCAGACACACAGTCACCACAATATTTAGGACAGTTAAAAACTTCCCCTGCTTGGGAAAAACCTGTGGAAAAAGTGTTTAGAGCACTTCATTTTACTCTTCAAGCATCTTAATATTAAAAATTGACTTTAGGGGTAAGAAATTTTTTTTTTTAAAGGATCTATAAAGAAGGATTTGATCTAGCAAATGCTAAGTGCTTTCCGAGCTGGGGATCAGGACCTGCAAAAGGGTTGCAAGATAAATCTGAGGCAAGAGATGATTAATGGATAAGAAATAAGAACACTATTCTTTTAAAAATACTGAATAGTTTTACACCTTAGCATATGTAAGAATGGTTCACTGATATTCACTGATCGACGGTTTTCACCATTTTATAGATTAAACAACTAATCGATTCATTGAGAAAATAATCCACAGAACAATCGACAATGAAAATAATTGATAGTTGTAGCCCCATTCTGTTGCAACATAACACAAAAAACTGTTGTGAAAGAAGTGTCCTTTAATTGATAAAGCATTTAAAAAATCAATCCATGTTTTTGTTTAATAGCCTTGGCTGTGGCTCTGCTACCTCACAAACAAGATTAGAAACTAGTGCCTTTATATTTTCCTTGGAGTGGAATAGCTCTGGTCCCTGGTACATGTTGTACTTCAGTATATCCCCCTGACTCTAGGAAATCTGTGTTGTTTATAACATTATTAATAACTATTTAATCTCATATAAAGGACAGTTGAGGGTTAAATTGAGGTGAAGGAGGGGGTCTACTCTCTTTTAATATATGATCTGATCCAGTGACACGGTGATAGAGTGAGGGGTATAGATGCTAATGCAACAGCCACTTCACCTCCATTGATGGATAGGGAGCCACACCGCAAAAACAAAGTGTGGAGTCTGCAAAAGCAAGAGATTCATTCCTGCTCCGACCGATATATGTTTATCGCAGACTGAGGCCCAATCAGCATTTCCAGGCAGGCCCACTGTTTTCTTAAAGCTGTAATCAGGGAAATGAGCCCATAACTCCCACTGTTAATCAATGAAGCTGTTTGCAGCACGAGATGAAAGTGTATGTAAACAGAGCTGTTGAATTATTGGTGTTGATTACATATACTCTGAGCCACTGGAGGGATTGATTAGTCTCTCTTTTGTGCAACAGCTGATAGTTAAAATGAAATTCCGCTTTAACAATTGGCCATATGTCATTTGCTATCATTTATAACTGTTGAAATGTACTAAAGGTGGTTGGTAAGGTATGGGTATGAACTTGTCTTAGTCTCTGCCTTTGATTAGAGAAATGTTTTTAAAACTGCAGCAACTGAAGAAATTCAACAGTATATTCATTTCATTTCAGTTTCTTCTTACTCTTCTTACTCCCTTATAACTAAATACTGCCTCTTTCTGCTTTTTCCTTCTTTTTCAACAACTTTCTGCAATATGGAATCATTAGATACTTTCCCAGGAAAGTTTGTGGTAATGAACTGAGTAGATAGCAGTCTTGGTCCCTTGTCTCACCCACTAGTAGCCTTTTAAGAAGTTAACGTCAAGATGTAACTTATTATTTGCCACTAGCTGTCCCTCTCCCTCTAGCTAGCACAGTACTGCGCCAGTGCTAAGCACAGTTTGCCACAGGAGGCAGAAAATGGCCCCCTTTAAATGCTTTTTGTGCTGCAGGTGTTGCAGTTTCACATTTTAAGCGGCCTATACTCCTGCAAAGCTAAATGTCTTCGGGGATGAGCACTTGCCATTTGCCACAAAAAAAAACACTGGCTGCTTGCAAACATTATATTTCTGTGTCTTGCTTGTGGACAGTTGAATGGCAGGGAGCTTCATGCAGCAGGTTCAATTAGTGGTGGATGCTCCAAGGTGTGGCATTTGAAAACAATCTGAGCGCTGTTAATTTGTGTTGCTCAGACAGAAGCTGGTTGGACAACAGTCGCACACTGTACGCTTTTCGTCACAGATTAAGGAGGATGAAAATAATAACTAACAAGCGTCCCTTTTTTATCTGCCAATTACAAGCCCCAGGAAAAGGGGGGGGGGGAGAGAAAGGAGGAGGTGGCAGATATTAGAACCAGGTCATTCTCCTTCATAAGGTCTGAGCCAGACAATACTCCAGGTTAATGAGATGAGATGGAACAAACACAAATGAGTATCCGCCACTGCCTAATTTGTTTTTCCTGCAAACAGGGACAATCTGTGATTGCATGCTGGTCATCATATTATACCGTCTACGTCTATTTGGTTATTTACTGCATGTCCCTCACTAAAAACGTAGACAGGCTCAATATATATTATCATACTGGAGATGATATTTCATCATTCCCCGCAGGCACTGCGAGAGCAGAAAATGTAATCTGATTCTACATGACTTAAATGATGCTATCTTTATGGTCAATAAATCCTGTTAGAGCAGTGTAAAAGATAGACTTTTAATTCTGCCATACCTCATGAGATGACATGACACTCTTTGCTCATTGAGTAGTGTGACACAGCTCTGAATTACAGTAATGGATGCAAACCTTTAGTGTTTTCCTCTTCAATATTATTCTGGATTCTTCTGGAACACCAAAACAAGGTGGATGTTAGGTCTTTTAATACTTTCCGACTTCATTACTGTCCTAACCCAGCTCGTGGGACATGGCAAAAACTTGAACAGACACAGAATGCCAAATACTTCTTTATTATAACAAAATATTATAAATTAAAGAACACATTCAATTGTTAGGTGTGTAAGTCAATGTCACTGTTTTAACACTTCTGGCTAAAACAGTAACTCTTTTAATTACTTCAGAGGAATATGATATACACCAGGCTTTGATTACACAAGCATTACTAGAAGCATTGGCTGTTGGGTTTGGTGTTCGTAGAATTTTGTTGACAGTAAGAAAAACACAATATATACAATATAACTGACCTTAACCTTTAAAAACATGATGATAGGATATTTATATTGCTATTGGTCAACTGTAAGCCAGTGGTTTTTCAAACAAAGTGTGTTCAGTTGTATTTGTTAAAATCAGACTTGTGTCATGCACTTGACAATTAGTGACAAAGCTCTTTATCAAGTGGATTCAGGGACCATCAGTTAGTGTAGGAAATAAGCTACTTATGGTGGTCCTGCTTAGAGGATCAGATTGAAATTGATGCAGGGAAGTAACCTGTGATCCTGTCCGCAAAGAGATGAGGGTTGGCTGGGTGAAGGCTGAGGATTTCATGCCTCTCTGGCACAGGGGGTAGTTGAAGGGTTGAGCCAGTCAGTGGCAGATGGGTGATGCAGATTTGAGTTGTGTAGCTGTGGGCAAAGAAACCAAACATGTTTGTGTGTAGTGGCAAGCGCTTGGCCCTCTAATTTAAAGTCTTTTTCAGTGCAACCAGTTCATTCTTTTAAACAGAAATATGACACCTTTAGATCTGTTTACTAGAAAAGGCCAACAACATTCATTATGTTATCCCAAGTTACCCTTAGCCTGCTCTAAATTCTCATAGTGATCTGGAGTCTAAAGGTAGGAATTCAGACCGATGTCCTGTGAACATGGGGGCAGTGTACTGAGACTGTGACTGACTGTGCAGCTCATGAAATCCCAGGAGACATTGAGCTTGTCTAAAAATGCCAAGGCGGAACGTTCTGAGTGGAAATGTTCTCATTATCTGTCCAAAAGGATGCTTTCCCTCATCCGCTGGCCCTCAGCATACTGACAGAACTTCACAACCTAGCTGAACTAATCAGCCATTTCCACTTGTTTTTATGCTTCCATTAAGTTCATTCATCCCTCTTTTCTTAAGCATCTTGTCTGAGCAACAAAACAAGAGTAATTAGTGTCTTTCTTTGCTACAGGCTTCTGAAGCTTCATCTAATCTTTCACATGAATGCATATGCATACCCAGAGGAGCAGAGAGGAGTTAATGAACTATGAGGGTTTAGAAAGGCCTACAAAGAAAAACCACAGGGCTCAAGAGAGAGAGTTTGGTGGCCTGTCTTCCACAATATATTAAAATGCGCATCTCAAGTCCGCCTGCTTAGCTGGTGAAACTAATTGAATCAACTCTTAGTGTAGTGTCTCTGCTTGTGTAATGACAAGTACAACTGATGCACCCAGAAACAAGTGGGAGAAGGAAATTATCTAGCCTTTCTCTGAAACAATGCATGTCTCCGATAAAATATTATGACAAGTCACAGACGAAGCAGACATGTAGAAATTACATAGCTGCTCATTTATGAAGGATGCCTCTAGTTTCTGAAACAGCTGTCTTTACTCACTTGAGTCATTTGTTTGCCTTTTGTCCTGGTGTATTTCAGGATCCTTATCTTGATGTGCTTTTTCTCAGTGATGTTTTTATACAGTACATTGATCTTTCTCCTTCTTCCCACCCACTCCCAGGTTTGCAGACTCCATTCGGGGGATGCTGAAGCTGATCCTGGTGCTGATGCTGGCAGGAGCCTCACTGTCCTCTACCTGGTTCACACTAACCTGTCTGAGCACGTTCACTCACCTCCCCTCCACTGCAGGTAGGTCCACAGCACATCACTGTCAAGGTGACGTTGCATACAGGCAGTGCAGCTGGGACAACCCAGAGCCAAAATGAATTCACTAGGCAGTTCAGGGGTCTTTCTCGAGTTGATTAGCCAAATAAAGGACAATCCACTCTGAAGTATTCTGTGGATTTGTTGAAGGCCAGACCACAGGTGTGTTTTCTATGTTTTAAAGCTTCGTTTATACTGTCCATTGTGTATGCATTTGTACAGTGAAACACTGTGTTGTGTTTGCTCTGTATTTCAACCTGTTGGATTTGCGCACACACACACACACACACACACGCACACACACTTGTGTGAAGTTTACACAATTTTGGTGAAGTTTACACAATTTTGGGGCCTGGAGAATGATGATGGATGATGATGGCTAGAATCAGTGGCTTTGAATGACATACTGGTATGCTTATTGGTTTGGCTTAGGAAAAGGAAGCTAAGTCCACTAATGTTCAAATGGGTTTATCACTGACATCTAACAATGGCTTGGTTATGCTAAATATGTACCAAATATGCATTGCAGTGTGTAAGCATTTGGAAAGTAAGGCTTTATTTATCATTTTGGCTGTGTTCACCAACACTTAAAATGAAACAGTAACTACATGGATTAAGTGGTGACTTTAAGCTTTCAGGGTGTTTGAGGGTGTTAACATCCATACTGGGTGAACAGCGTGTGACACATGTCACTGTATACAAAGTCCCCCAAATTGTACAACAACGCAGCAGGTCAATGATCCGAAAAATACACACAAGGTGGCCACGGAGTTTTAAATCCCAAATAGTGAAATGTTCTTAAGTGTCCAATAGGGTTGGGCGATTAGACGAATATAATCGGCTCGGAGTACACAACGGTTATTTTTTTGGGGTAGTTTTTGTCATTTTATTTTGCTAATTTAATAGTCTGCCTCAGAAGAATCAGAGATAGCTGCTGCTCTGCACAGGCAGAGAGAAACAGTGGGTAAAAACAGTATGTGGCATATTTTCACATCTAACGCTGTGAATTCAGGGTTTGTTTCAACCAAAACAGAGTTGGTGATTGTTGGAACAGTAGAACGACTAACCAAGACAGGTTTGGGGAGTTTTATTTTGTTTCTGTCAAGTAAACAGTTGAATAAAGTGGTTTTTTTTTTTTACAGCAAGTTAACAATAGAATTAAGTAGGGCTGAACGATTAATTGCATTTGCGATAATATCGCGATATGTTAAAACGCGATTTCCTAATCGCAAAGGCTGCGATTTGGTCTCGATTTGATGACTCGCCAGAGCAAATCAGTCTGCACTATGCAGATAAAGCATCAACTTAGCACGCTAACGCTACACTGTACCTTGAACTGATCTCTGTCATTCAAACAATTCTGAGTTGAAGTTTAAAACTTTTACAGCCATTTTAATAAAATGAAGGGTTTTGTTCGGGCTCGAGTCCATACATGCAGTTAATGGATACAGGCACGCAGAACTGAAGGCTCGGTTGGCAACGAGCTAGCTCTGATTAGCGGTTAACTCCGGTTAGCGGTTAGCTCCGTTATAAAGATATGGAGTGGAGGAGCTGCCACTGAGAGGGGTAACAACCAGACTGATAAATGACGGTTCGGGGAGCTTTCACAGCAGCGTGGCCGCGGTGTTTCAACGGTTTTATTAGTACAGTTAATCCCAGGGCAAGACCAGCAGCAGCTAACGTAACGATAGCCTCTCTCTCTCTCTCTATGTATGTATATATATATATATATATATATATATATATATATATATATATATATATATATATATATATATATATATATATATATATACATACATATACATACATACATACATACATACATACATACATACATACATACATACATACATACATACATACATACATACATACATACATAGAGAGAGAGAGAGAGGCTATCGTTACGTTAGCTGCTGCTGGTCTTGCCCTGGGATTAACTGTACTAATAAAACCGTTGAAACACCGCGGCCACGCTGCTGTGAAAGCTCCCCGAACCGTCATTTATCAGTCTGGTTGTTACCCCTCTCAGTGGCAGCTCCTCCACTCCATATCTTTATAACGGAGCTAACCGCTAACCGGAGTTAACCGCTAATCAGAGCTAGCTCGTTGCCAACCGAGCCTTCAGTTCTGCGTGCCTGTATCCATTAACTGCATGTATGGACTCGAGCCCGAACAAAACCCTTCATTTTATTAAAATGGCTGTAAAAGTTTTAAACTTCAACTCAGAATTGTTTGAATGACAGAGATCAGTTCAAGGTACAGTGTAGCGTTAGCGAAGGTTAAGTTGATGCTTTATCTGCATAGTGCAGACTGATTTGCTCTGGCGAGTCATCAAATCGAGACCAAATCGCAGCCTTTGCGATTAGGAAATCGCTTTTAACATATCGCGATATTATCGCAAATGCAATTAATCGTTCAGCCCTACTTAATTCTATTGTTAACTTGCTGTAAAAAAAAAAACCACTTTATTCAACTGTTTACTTGACAGAAACAAAATAAAACTCCCCAAACCTGTCTTGGTTAGTCGTTCTACTGTTCCAACAATCACCAACTCTGTTTTGGTTGAAACAAACCCTGAATTCACAGCGTTAGATGTGAAAATATGCCACATACTGTTTTTACCCACTGTTTCTCTCTGCCTGTGCAGAGCAGCAGCTATCTCTGATTCTTCTGAGGCAGACTATTAAATTAGCAAAATAAAATGACAAAAACTACCCCAAAAAAATAACCGTTGTGTACTCCGAGCCGATTATATTCGTCTAATCGCCCAACCCTATTGGACACTTAAGAACATTTCACTATTTGGGATTTAAAACCGTGGCCACCTTGTGTGTATTTTTCGGATCATTGACCTGCTGCGTTGTTGTACAATTTGGGGGACTTTGTATACAGTGACATGTGTCACACGCTGTTCACCCAGTATGGATGTTAACACCCTCAAACACCCTGAAAGCTTAAAGTCACCACTTAATCCATGTAGTTACTGTTTCATTTTAAGTGTTGGTGAACACAGCCAAAATGATAAATAAAGCCTTACTTTCCAAATGCTTACACACTGCAATGCATATTTGGTACATATTTAGCATAACCAAGCCATTGTTAGATGTCAGTGATAAACCCATTTGAACATTAGTGGACTTAGCTTCCTTTTCCTAAGCCAAACCAATAAGCATACCAGTATGTCATTCAAAGCCACTGATTCTAGCCATCATCATCCATCATCATTCTCCAGGCCCTGGCACTGCTAACTTCCTGTCTTGCGTCCTCTTATCCCAGACACTGGCAGTCTGCAGCAGCCAGGCTCCAACCTTGTTCATCCACCTGGCATATCATTCAAGAGGGGTGTGTGATACTGCAACATAATCTGCCAAAGCACCTCATTGTCCCACTGTGGGACAGTCAGCAACACACACACACACCGATCAGTGTAATCTGCAATTTCTGTAAACAAGAGACCAGTCGTTTGTTGAAAAACTTTTTGTCAATGGGATGCGTAGACATTCTTGTGTTTTACTGTGATCCAATCTAAACTCCTCCATCATCCATTTAACTTCACATTATTCAGAATTATACAAATATCATTTTTGAATGAAAATATTCTGCAGATTAATCAATAATGACAATAATTGTTATTTTCATCCCTAAATGCATAAATGTCGAGTTTTCAATTGTAGTACGACCCCCAATATAATTTCTAGAAGAAAAAAAAGCGTATTCTCTTCAGGCCAACAAGGTTCATCCCATGTTCCTCTCCTGCTGTGCATGTGTTCCCTTCCTTCGAGGGATCTCCTGTTGCCCTCTGGGAATTGGTGGCAGATAACCTAATTCAATAACGTGACAGGAAGAGTGCAGTGGTTTGAAGCACTCTTAAGTGTTTGATATCAGTGCTTCATTAGGGTTGAATAAAGACGAGCAGGGAAGAAGGCTTCTGGGTTCCCCGTCACAGGCAGGCGGGCAGGCGAGGGCCCTCAGAGGCACTGTGATTAAAGGGACGGGCAGGCTAATGGGGATCTCATTTGGACCAATCTGCTATGATAAGGGAGATGGAGGGTGCCGTAATGCTCCAGAGGTGATGGCTTAATCTCATCACACATCCACTCTAATACACATTCACACATTTCACTTTAGGTCCCAGCCAAAGGACTGCAGCTGAGACCAGATCCTGAGCTGGCCAACCATACTGAACACTTTCTGATTGCTCTGCAGACATGAAAACACACACACACACACACACACACACACACAGTTGACAATTAAATACTTTATGTTGTCGCAATAAGCCTATGTTACACAAACCTTTGCAAAATTAGACTTCTGCAAGGTTCATTGTGGAAAATAGAATAACAGTCAGCACAAAATGATTTTAAATTAAAAATTTGCAATGCAGGATTATTATTTTTTTCAACTCAACCAAGTAGTTCCCCTACATTAAACCTGAGGAGCGAATAAGACAAGCTTATTGCTAGCGGACATCTGCACATTTTGGCAAAGGAGTAAATCATTTGTTTTTAATTTACTGTAGAGTCCATGAAATGAGTTGCATCGGAATGCTTAGTGTGCAAGTACACTAAACAAACAGCACTATATTACGAAACAAATTGAAATTGAGTTGCTGTCACAGTGCCATTTAAACCTTCTCGTGACACTCCATGCCAGACTTTAAGGAAGGTCCCTCCAAAATGAAGTGTTATAAGTAAATCTTTAAAACTTAGAACATGCCTGTCTGAAAAGAGAGAGATTTTTTTTCACACTCCATGCGGTCAAAGCATGAAGCAAGCTTCCGGAAAAAGTTGTGTGTCCCCTTCAGTTAACTCAACACAATAGGTTGGATGCATTTTGCCTGTCAGAAGTTTTAAATTATTAATTATAAAGCTTGTCTGTAATTTATGTAAGTTATTTATGAATTGTTAGTAATTTTTAATCATGAAATTAATGTGTTTTACGAAATCAACATGTGTTTTTATCTATTTGTTTTGTATTGTTTGAGTCTGGAATAGAGGATTTTATATCCTGTACCAGAATAAATTTCAATAAATTTCAATAAAGTAGGGCTGGGTATTAAACCTTGATGCTTTCTTGGTACCGACCAAAATGTGTCCATGGCTCTAAGTACCAAAAACTGCACGGAATGGTCAGGTTCGTGACGTAAGTAAGTAAGCCAGAAACGCACAGTTCAAACCTGACAAATTCAACATGGGACACTGCGGACCAGGGGAAGGCAATGGTAGAGTTGGGGGGGATGTGACATGTTGTTTTGGTTGCAAACCGGCCATTTATTCCATCTGTACACCTACAGTATTTCGTTTTTTTTGGTATGTTGTCACCTGAAGGGGTGGCATTCTAAATGAAATGCTTTTTCAAGATAAGGGTTCTTCATAAATCTGTGCTGCTGAGAACAAATGGTACAATAGGAAGCTGTGAAAGGTGGCATAAATCACCACCGCTGTTCCATAAACTTGTCCAGTATGCCACCCTTTTTAAAAGAGCGGCTCAGATGGGATCTATTACATCACATTTCCCAATTAATCCTAATTTATTGTTGTTCTATTATTTTGCCCTTTTACAGCCATTCTGTACACTTCCTGCATCCTGGTGGGCATTTTCATTAACAGCAGCGTGCCAATATTCTTCGAACTCTTCATCGAGACCGTGTACCCGGTCCCTGAAGGCATCACCTGTGGAGTGGTCACTTTCCTGGGGAACCTGGTCACCGGTCTCCTCCTCTTCTTTCTCACTTTTTACTGTACAGGTAAGACAGGAATATCTCTTGTGTACAAATTGGGAAACAATGTGACGGAATCCCTCTTGCTGTAGTACTCTTTTAAAAAAATAAATGCATTGCATTGCAATGCATCTGTTAGTTCAGTTTCTGTTCTCACTAGTGCCTATTTAGTGTCATGAGCAGGGACGTCACTAGGATTGAAAGACGGGGTGGCTTAGCCCCCGCGGTATTTGTAACTTGCGTTTGCAAAATCTTTGTACTGTACATCTTTCGTTACTGTATTAGAGCTACACTTATGTCAACAACCAGTCAAGAAACCAAGATGTTAACAAGTAAAAAGTGACAGACATATCCTCTTCTTCCATTTCTACTCTGTTCCTTCTGTCTTATCCTTTAAAAAAAAAAAAAAACCCTGATGCTAATTTCATGACTTCGAAATGCAAATTGGTCACATGAAACAACATCCAAAATGTCCAAAAACAGACAAACAGAGGCCAGACAGCTAATAAGTTGGTAAGTTAAACAAATATGACAAATAGCAGTACAAGAAAAAGAAAAAAATAGGCATCACTGCAATATTTATCATGTAAGATATTAATACGGATCCTATTTAAAGTTGCTACTGTCTAAATACAATAACCTGATGGCGGAAGGAATAAAAGATTTGTAATGATTGGAGTAATGATTACTGTATATATGTATACACCATATGTATGTATGTAGGATTGCTTTCATTTTATTTTCACATGTGTATGTGGGCATGTGCTCATCTTTAGCCTAGCCTACATTCATGCAACATCTACTTATTTATTTAATTTATCACAGCCAATGAATGAAGAAAGTTAAATTGGTTAGAATATAGCTAGCATATATAATACATATAATGAAATTATGTAGTTTAGGCTATGCATAGTGCCTAGGCCTGCCAACAAATGCTTATTGTTACAAAACAGTCCTTAAAGCTATAGACCACTACTGACCTCAATCACACCGGCTCCCTCAGAATCAACTGCTCTGCCAATCTCCTGCTTCTCTTTCTATCTGCTGAAATATCTTCCAATATTCATCTCATCTGCTCAATGAATTGAAGGATACAACGGTACAATAGCATTAACAGGGACCCTATGACATTTAGTTTTCAACAACATTCTATGGGGATTGATATTGTTTTAGAATAGGCCTACTATAGAGATAGGCTATATTATTGGCAATGAATAAAGAGTTGCGATTAGCTTGCTAAGTTAGCCATTTCTTGTATTTCCCTCGTTCACTCTAGCTAGACTTTAGTTTTCCATAGCAAACCAAAATATCCCCTTTCCTTTACCTCAAGAAAACTTAGCTAAAGGTAAGCAGGTAATTCAAAACAACTTACAATTTCACTCTGTATCACACTAGGTGTAATCAATCTTCCTTTCACCATAGCGTGTGTATCGGTGGGTGTGTTTGTGGGGGGGAGGGTGCATAGCGAGTTCAGACCAAAGAGTAGCGACGAGACGAGATGAATCCCCCAGTTACTTGCAACGCTCCGGTCTGCAACGCTCTGAAAGCTGCCTGTTCACACCAATGCAACGAGACGGTGCGGTTCATCATCTTGATAGCCCGACTCTTTGTACTTCTGTCTAACTTCTGACTTTTCGGCTATTTTTAGCTGGATATATATCATTTGTTGCGTCTAAATATAAATGAGGATACGGTTATTGATAAATCAAATTGTTATTGTTGTTCTTATTATTATTTAGGGGGGCTTAGGAACATTTTGGGGTAGCTTCAGCCCCCCTAAAATAGGCATAACGACGTCCCTGGTCATGAGGTTAGGTAACACCACTTAGATATTTATTTGTATTTCCTTTTATTGTCAGTGAAAAAGCCTAAACTCCCTGAAGTTTTTGCTCCATTCAGAAGCTTTTTGTCCCCCTCCAGGTTTCTCCCACCTCCCAAAAGCCACAGGCTCTATTGTTATCAAAAATCCAATTCAAGTCCCTGCAGATGCTGCCGATAGAAGGCGGATGGTGGGAAAATGAGGTTACAATGCAATTGACACAATCAGCACAAAGAAAAACTCGTATTTTAGCCTCAGATTTATCTTTGAGTTGGCTGCATGGCAAAGTTTTATACAGTATAATGATTAAGACCCACAGCAGAGAGGACCGCATGTCATCTGCTTCTCCTCTGCCAAAGTAAACCGAGCTCAATCATCCATGTACTGTAAGTGCCTGCGTGTGCTTGTGCTTTTAATGTGTACATGGGTGTATGTTGGTGTGTACTCAAGACCAGTCTCCGTGAGTCCAGCTCCACTGTGATCTTTGCCCGCCTGTCTTTGGTTTCATTAACCTTCCGCGTAATCTTGGCTACATCACAGCACCAATTGGCTAGAATGACGGATCCATCTCTGATACACACTACCATATACATATATGTATGTATGTATGTACAGTACATGTGTTTCTTTATTTTCATGAATATTTACATTGTAGATTCTCACTGAAGGCATCAAAACTATGAATGAACACATATGGAATTATGTACTTAACAAAAAAGTGGGAAATAACTGAAAACATGTCTTATATTTTAGATTCCTCAAAGTAGCCATCCTTTGCTTTTTTTGATAACTCTGCAAACCCTTGGTGTTCTCTCAATGAGCTTCATGAGGTAGTCACCTGAAATGGTTTTCACTTCACAGGTGTGCCTTGTTAGGGTTAATTAGTGGAATTTTTTCCCTTTATTAATAAAAAAGCAAAGGGTGGCTACTTTGAAGAATCTAAAATATAAGACATGTTTTCAGTTATTTCACACTTTTTTGTTAAGTTCATAATTCCATATGTGTTCATTCATAGTTTTGATGCCTTCAGTGAGAATCTACAATGTAAATAGTCCTGAAAATAAATAAAAAAACGCATTGAATGAGAAGGTGTGTCCAAACTTTTGGCCTGTACTGTGTATATATATATATATATATATATATTATAATATAATATAATATTCATGAGCTTCATCCTCCTCCTCTGCCAAGTCCTTCTGATTGCTGCGTGGCTACTGACAGCTGCCTGTCAACTGTATCTTGAGCCAGCCCTCTGGGTTTTCTTGCCAGTGCAGGTGGATATTATTATTGTCTGACCTGAACTGTCGGGCCCAGAGGCCCTCAGGATCTGCTAACAAGCATGACAGCCAGGGCACAAAACCCGCTTGTCTTGTCGAAAACAACAGGTCTGAAACACTTACATGACACATACCCCAACATAGGAAGATTTAAAGGCAACAATTAAGTATTATTTTTTTCAATTAATAATTTGACCCAGAAAATGTGAAAAACGTTTGTCTGTCTGTTTGATTTTGAAAAAACTACCGGACCGATTTTAATTAAACTTGGTGGAAGGGTGTAGAAGTGGTAGCAGTGGCATTTCCTGCCAATTTGGCTTGTAAAGAAGTTACCTGCAACTGCCAGAACAGATATTTGGCAGTTCATTACTATCGATCCACAGCAAAAGGGTCATTCAAGAAAGTCATATCTTATTTTAGGATTATAACATTTTTCACAGATAATTATGTAACAAATCTTATTTTCTTGGCAAGACAAATCACAACAGCAAATACGGTTTTGTACATTTACAATTTTTTTACATTTAAATTGCTGTTGGTTTGGTCAAAGGCAAAGTAAGTAGGACACTTATATTTAAATCTTGTTAGACTGTTGGACAGATTGGTGCACTAGCATTAGAACAAAATACATTTGATTCTAGAAAATTCTTAAAATAAATTGAATGTGAAAATGGTAGAGCCCTTAACTGCAACTTGAACAGAGGACTTAAGCACCCTGCTGCCACCACAGAAACCTGGTTTTAAGTTTTTGTGAGGACATCCTGACTCAAATGGGATGCAGGATTGGCTAAATATGTTTAACAAGTGAAGGGTCAAGAATGACCTTGGAGGGATGTTGAGTGGATTACTGTAGTTCAATTTTATTTTATTCATAGTGTCAAATCATAAAAGAAGTTATCTCAGGACACTTTACAAGTAGAGTAGGTCTAGACCACATTCTATAATTTACAAAGACCCAAAAATTCCCCTCAAGAGCATGCATTTGCTGCGACAGCTTCAAGCAAAGAACTTTCTTTCAACAGGCAGAAACCTCAAGCTGACCCTTGCTGTTGGTGGGTGGCCATCTGCCTCAACGAATTGGGGGAGAGGAGAGAAGGAGGGGGAGAGAGAGAGAGAGAGAGATACAGAAATATGAAATAATAGCAGTGGGTATAATGGTTTCGGTTTTAGTTTTCACATTAATAGGGAAAGTAGCTGAGGGACAACTTAAACTATTTGAAAATTATAATCCAGGTGACAAGTATGTATTTTTAAATGTACGTACTGCAGTATGGTGCTGTGCGTGCGTGCGTGCGTGCGTGCGTGCGTGCGTGCGTGCGTGCGTGCGATGTGCTGAGATGTATCCTGACAAGTTCCCTGTGACAGCCGGAGAGAAGATCAAGCTGAGATGATTGAAGCTTTTGCTATTCTTTTTCTTATTTCCCACCCTGAAGTCGTCTAAAAGAGCATGATGCATTCAAGCTTTCTTGTCAGAAAGTGCTGCAGGCATGCAGGCATTGTAATGTTAACTTGCAGATAACTACCTCAGTGGTGGATTGCCAAAAACTGTCTACCTGCACAGAGTATCTGTATGTACCAAGTTGTTGAAGTCTACTGTTCCTGCCATATTGGCAGGTAACCAGCCACTGTTTGGAGGTTAGCCATCACCTCCCGTTAGCATCCCATTGACTCCCATTCATTTTGGCGTCCCTTTGACAGCGAATAACTTTACATCTGAAGCGTTTAAAGATTTGTCCATTATTTATTTCTAAAGAAACACGACAATGTATAAAAGGCTACATTACCTTGTATCTCACGTTATGGCCTCGTAACAGCGGTTTTTGTAAAGATAGGCTAACGATTGTGTCCTAACCACGCAACTTTCTGTCGCATAGTAGAGAAATTACCGTATATTACAGGAGAAGCTTGCAGGCAGTTACGACTTACATTAGCTGTTTAAGATTAATTACTAATGTTAACTAGCATTTTAGTTAGCAATAATTAGCCTGTGCCTATGTTATCTCCTTACATATACCTACACTCTCCATCTCTGCAAGATTCGGAATGATTGAGATTTCTCTTGGAACAGCTACCAGAAGACTTACAACTTTCAGACAGGTTGCTCACGTCACATCTACGTCTTCAAGCTCAGTTTGAGGCTGCAAAGTAACTCTCAGCCATCACCGGAAAAGTGACTTCACTGGTCTCCGTAGAAATATGTGGCGTCGCTGTGTCCTTTATTTTACTGTCTATGGGTATAGTATCCTTTTGGTTGTCATAATTGCAAGATATATTTAGGGATTAATCTGGTCGTCAGCAAATCCCATAAAAATACCAAAACCAACAATGTGTTAGTCAGTCTCGAAGGGCTGAAAGTGAACCTGGAGGGATTAGTTTTAGTTGTCACAGTAAAAAGGACAGTAGCTGAGGGACAACTCAAATTGTTAGAAAATTGTGATCCAGATGACAAGCATTGTATTTTGAATTCAGTAGTATGTCAGTCTGGTGATAAATCATAGATAAGAAAGTGACATATACCAGGTGTGGATAGACAGAGCTTTGGGTAGATGAAGCAGCTGCAAGTGAACACGCACACACGCAACGCTTTTCAACATCCCTATACCTACGCTGTGTGTGTGGATCTTAGTTTCAAGGCAAAAATTACATTTGATTTTAGAAACTTCTTGGAAAAATTAATTCATACCAAAGCTAAAAAAAAAGAAAAGTGTCGTGAATATATAGTTTCATTTTTCAAAAAGGCTCAGCAATTTCCTGGAACAGCTGTAGCACTTTTACATTTTAACGAACACACTAAACACAGGGCTGGTGGATTGATCACTGGGTGCTCCTGTCAACGTGTCGAGGTGTCCTCGGGCAAGACACGGCTTGCATGGCAGCTCGGTCGCCATCAGTGTGTGATTGTGTGTGAATGAGAGGCCAAATTATAAAGCGCTTTGTCTGTTATGGTAGAAAAGTGCTATATACATGTAAGTGGAGTCAATTTACCAATCAGCCAATTGTAGCTCACCATAGATATATCGTGTCTGTGTATATGTCACTTGATTTGTATTCTATTTTTTAAATGCAGTACAGGAATGCTACCGTTATTTTGGAGGTCCTTTTGTTGTTTCTTTTAGTTATAATACTTTTTTCTCCTTAGCATTTCTATGTAGCACTTAAATTTAAAGTGCATTACAAATTAATTGTAATATTATTAATTTGTCACCATTACGTGTCCATCAGAGCACCAACAAGTTTATTTGTCATCTGTGTAATTTCCTCCTTAGTGCATATCTTTGGTATTTATTTTATATCCAAATTCATCAAACAACGTTTTTATGTTTGAAAAAACGAATATCGACTGATGTATTGTTGTCAGATGTTTATTTAACTCTCAAAGATCAATATCAATGATCTGCCTCAAACATCCAGTTTTGTGTTTGTAATCCTCTCACTCAATATATATTGATTATTCAAGATACATTTAAGTTTCTCAGTATCGCCCGGTGATAATTCTTACCGGTTATTATATCTAGAATCACTTCCTCGACGGAATTTACAGAACATTGTCTATTTTAAAGTATGTATCGCTATCATGAAATAACATGTACTGTAGTAGAAGACAGATTTTCAGAATTTTACCCACATCTACTCTGCGTCTACTCTTAACCTGGATGTTAAAACACTGAAAAGTGCATAGAGATCAGCTTTGTTCTGTTCTCTTGAAGAGATTACTCCTGTAAAGATTAATTTGATTATTATGTAAATTCCCTTTGGAGGTATTCTAGCGGCTGTTCTCATTACTCTAATTTCCTCTCTGTAGTCCCATAATGGATGTAGCAAATAATATGCAGACTTCAAAACTGATGAATTCTGCATGAGCCTCTTCTTTTTGAAACCCTTCCACCTTCTGCTATTGAAAATTGGCAGCCCTTGCCTTTTAAAGTCTCTGAACCATGTGACTCAGAAACATGAATGAAACCTCTGGGCAATATAACTGCGCCTGTCGCTCTTTTTTTTCGATTTCATCTGCTGTGTGTGTGCGTGTTTTGGGTCGGGCAGAATACAAAGCAGCAGAGAGGTATTGTGGAGCAAAAGAGCCTCAAAGGTTTTGTAGAGGAAGAAGAGGAAGAGGAGGAGGGAGGGGAGGTGTGTGGCGTTGAGTTTCCGTTCAGCTGTGAGTTATTAGTCTCCTGCATAGGAGGAATCTGGGATTATTCAGCACAGAGAAATAATTGCCGCAGTTCTTTAGTCCCAAGAAGTTTTTTTTTTTCCCCTTTCTGCTAAACTTTTCATTCTCGTCAGAAGTGAAAATGCCTTTTGCAGACTAACTTTTTCAACCCACCGTAATGACTGTTGAGGTGTTTAAAAAAATAATAATAAAACCGCCTTTCTTTGTTGAGCTCAGTTACTCCTGAGAGAATATAAGCCTTTTTTTTTTATTTTTTTTTGTTTTTGAGACAGATTTTAATCATGAGTGAGAAGTAACATTGACAGAGTCAATGAATAGCGCCACATTAACCCACACTTACAAAGTACACACATACTTTGGCAGTCAGTATGGATGATCTCGCTTCTATACTGTAGGTGTTCTTACCAACCTGTCGATCTACAGTTAATATTCCGCATGCAGGATGATGAATGATCTTGTTCTTTACACAAAGCTCGTCTATGTATCTTGAGGTATGACCCCAGTTCTCTTAAAGTGCTCACATTATGCTCATTTTCAGGTTCATAATTGTATTTAGAGGTTATATCAGAATAGGTTTACATGGTTTAATTTAAAAAAAAAACACCATATTTTTGTTGTACTGCACATTGCTGCAGCTCCTCTTTTCACTCTGTGTGTTGAGCTCTCTGTTTTAGCTACAGAGTGAGGCATCACTCAGTAAGTAGTGCTAGCTAGACAGAAGCAGAGTATGAGGGCGTGCCACGCTAGCAGCTAGGCGAGCTATAGCGTGTGTTACAAAGTGACGCACGTTTGTTACGGAAGTAAAGGCTGGACTACAATAGAGTTGTTTGGAGCAGTTTGTGAACAGTGTTCTCTGTTGGAGATGGTAAGTCCCTTTGGGGTGGACTTTGGGCTTTTTTTCACTTTGTAAACCTATAACGTGCACAAAAAAGATATATAACACAATAAAGGAAAGAGAAAAAGCCAAAAAGGATTATAATGCTGCATTGACCTCAATTAAGACCGATTAAGGCCATAAGATACCTGTCGATCATTTCCAAAAAATCTTAAAAACAAAAATATGTAAGATGGAAGAAAGTGAAGGACAAAACAGAATGAAGAAAATTCAGTAAAAGATAAATGTCTAATAACTCCTTACCCCCTTCCTCTTCAGCAACTTAATTACCAGCCATTTAGATAACTCTGCAAAGTGCTTCAACAATCAGTATTAAATCAGTAGCCTAATCATCATCGCATGACAGATAAAAAATAATTAATCAAAAGTAAAGAAGTTGAGGAAAATAATGAGAAAGGATTTAAAAGATTCTAGCGATTTTATTAGTCTAAGCTTCAGTTGTCCAGTCACCTTTAGTGCTCCGAGTTTCAAATACTAATGTGTGGCTGCCCACTCTATTATAGTAAGTTGTTAGTTGTGCAACACAACTCTCAACTCAACTATGTCTGTCCTTTAAACAGTGATCATTAAAATCTGATTATCAACCTTAAAGCAAACTGCTGAACTGATGAGCCTCCAGAAACCAGTGCCTTCTCTCTTCTTTCCTTCCTTTTATCTCATTTGCTCTAATCTTCTTTCTTCATCCCCTTTCCTCCTCCTCCTCCTCAGTTCCCCCTCCTGTCTGCGTCCTGTCTGTACCGTCCAGACAAACTTTTAACTCTTCCCTCCAAACTTGGCTTCAGTAGTGTCCTTAAAGATCCGAGAGGAGCAATTGAGCTGCTTGCCTATTTTTATCACATCACCTGATTGAATTACTACAATTACCAAGCTCCCCATTAGCATTCATTTAAGGCTGCGCGCCCAAACACAGACTGTGTGTCTCCAACTTTAAATGGACAAGACTTCAACAGGCGCACACAGAGAAGACGGCAGGTCAGATAAACACAACTCCATTAACCTGCCTCCACACCGGGTCTCCTGCTGTCCAGCTCATACACTTCTGATTAATGAGGCTGCTTCAGGAGTCTTAACACCTTGCTTCAAACCAATCCCCCCCCCCCCCCGTTTTCAAGCCCCTTCTTCACTTCTCTTTTGCCTTATTTTATTCTTTGCTTTCATCTTCACACATCTCTTACCCATCATTCTTTTTCCTTGTGCAAGCGGCAAAGGATCGAGCACACAAAGATTTTTATCTTGTTTTACCAGCGGCGTGCTGTCCTAGCACCAGTCTCTTCACGCATTGATCAGGTACTCTTTTCAGGCCAGGGCAGCTAATTGACAATATTCTAAAAAAGCTGGGTGATTGGAATCAAAGTGGAGCCGTTGTGAGTTGAGACACATTGTACTTCCCATCTGCCCTCCAGATTCAGCATTATTGCAGACAGCCAGAGCACCTCTCCTGTGGTTAATGTAGCTTAAACCGAGCTGAGAAAATAGAACACCAACCATCATTCTGCACCATGTTTAGGTTCAAGTGTCGGTCAATGATAATGGAGAACACTGCCAATATCATTGACTTATTCAGAATCATTATGAAAGGCAGCTCAGGAGGCTGTTCTTATTTCCTATATGCGATGTCAGGAATTCCTATTGATTAGCCATTAGTCCTATATGATACTCATAAATTATTCAATGTCACTTCATACTAACTCATTAGGGTTTCTGGATGTACGTAGATGACTCATATTTCATTATGAAGGAACACATGGTCAATTTTGCCTATTACTTAGGCAGGGTTCAACTCTGGTTCTTGTTCAGAACAGAGCCAGTATAATCTCTTTTTCTAAGTGATAGTACATGCATGCATCCACAATGATTTCACTCCCATGTTTTGTAAAATCTCATAATTGAGCCGTTGAGGGTACATCTGATTTTCACATCGGATTGTCGCATCTTTGATCCCTTGGTTTTGTGACGGATCGGTCACATCCTGTCATTTAAATAGAACTGAGCATCCAGCTAACAGAGAGGAAACTGCAATGGCCTTCTGTGTGTGAGCAAGGAGAATGGTATCATCTGGAACTGAGAATATTAAAAAAAAGCAATTGTAGGAGAAGGCATAATCTTACCGCCACAAGTCTTGGAAATGGTGTCAAGAGGATGACCAGAAAGGAGGTGTCCATATACTTTTGGCCATCTATTGTATATTTATATTTGTAAGGAAATAGACAATTTGAGGAAGACAAAGGTGGAAAAGATGTGGAAAAAAGGGCTGAAGCAGACTGCTTACAATCTAACCCAAACATCTCTCTCTCTCTCTCTCTCTCTCTCTCTCTCTCTCTCTCTCTCTCTCTCTCTCATCTCTCTCTCTCTCTCTCCCTCTCCCTCCATCTCCCCTTCATCCAGATCTATCGTGGTTAAACTGGTGTCTAACCGGCTCCTGTTTCTTCAGCCTCGTCCTCATCCTCTTCTTCAGGGAGTCTTATGACCGCCTCTACCTGGACGTCTTTGTCTCTGTTTGACATTGCTGAGGACAACAAATCCCCACAACAACTTATCAATAAAGAACTGAATAATTATTCTTGCACAAAGAAGAGGAGAAAAAAGGAGACAAAGGGAAAGTGGAAAGCCCACACTCTTTTATAACTTAAGATTTTAGGATGTAAATGTATATATTGGTTAACAGTGGTGATGGATTGCTGTTGTATGGCTGCAGACGAGAACCACGAAGTGATTCTACACCAATGTTTACTCTTTATATGTGATCGACTCAATGCCATATAACTGTTTAACACATCATTAACTGTTTTTATTTGTCAGTGTATTTGTTTGTATGTGAACGGTTTAATTTTCCTAACCAGGCACAGCATGACGGACTGTTAGTAGTTGTTTACAGATAATGTACAATTTCAAGTTGTCCCCCCCTTGTGGCCACTTTGTTCACCTTCCTTGATCGTGGTTCAGGTAACTGGACACTGACTCAAAGCTTCTGAGTCCAGTTCAGCATCAACTGTCTGCCCCTAACGTGGAAGGAAAGGGTCATAAGCTTCATCAGCCAATCAGCAGGCTTGGCTGTGCTGGGTTGGGGCTAAACGGGGGACCTGGTGTTTTAGTGCTGCTCCAAACTGCAGGATGGGACTCGCTGGGGAAGCTTAACTGTCCTGATGCCGTTAAGTGACCTGTGATACTGTCATTGAGAGGCAGGTACTTATATTATGTTTTATTGCCCTCTCAAGACGAATATTATGCAAAACTTATCTACGACTGAATGGCTCCCAGAGACGTGGGCTGGAATTGCAGAAACCTGCACTCCTCCCCCATCTAACCCCATTATGTTAATCAGCTTTTTACAGGTTTTTAAAAAATGTGTTTTCCTCAGTAGCCTGCCAGTAATTATTGAAAATGTCTCAACACTAACACAGTTCACACCCAGTTTCACTGAAACAGGATGTTTGGTGCCGATTTCAGCCACAGCTGAGGCACACTGAGGGAGATTATTTTATCATACAGACATGAGGATTACGCTGCGCTGTAATTGCCAAGCTGCTCCTCCTCCAAAGCACCAGCAGGTGTCTCTGCGCCAACTGAGAGTCGATTGACGAAAAACCCGAAGGGAAAACGAGAAGAAAGTTGCCATTGACTGATTAAACTGGAGCTGTGACAAAAACCCAGCACAAGATCTGGAGGGACACAACCACAAGGAAACACATCATTGTAAATGAAAAACACCTGTCACTTACGGACAAAGTTTTCCTCTAACTTTTCCATGACTTCTCTTAGTGTCTTTGTCTTGCACAGCAGCTATAAGACCTGTTTTAATGTGTTTTCCTCCGGGGTTCGAGAAGCCTCTCTCATGTGTTTCGTGGTGCTTTTCTCTTTTTATTTATTTTTTTACTCTCCTTGTACAGAAAAGGTTGTCTTTTACCTTTTGACATGTTGCCTTAATTGCCCAGTGCTGTGCATTCAGCCTCCCTCTCTTCCACACTGTGACTATTTTATCTGTATATATTGTTAAAGGTCATGTTCTTCTATCCTGCAGCACACACTCTGTGGTTTCCCAAGCTTTGGGTTATAAACATCCTTGTTTTGTGGAAAGGAAAACGAAAAATGTGACTTGAATATTTCCAGCACCTTATTAAAATAAACATGTCAAGATTAAGACTTGTTGTTCTCCTGGTGTTAATAGGGTTATGAAGGTTATTAAATTGCAGCTGTTTGGGCTGCACTGAACAGCACAGATTGCTGTTGAGTTCATTTGTGGTTGGTTTTTTTTTTTAGTACAGAGCCGACACAATAGAAGATGTTTCAGTGTCCAAAAATATACGAAGAGTGCAATTACTGTACTATTTTGCTTGACTACTACTACTATTACGCTATATAAACAAACACTTAACAACATCAGAAAACATGAATAACTTAATCAAGTGGTAAATAATTTAATGTCCGTCTGTCTCATTTTAGAGCTGTCAGTTCATTTTAGATCGATGGAAGGTTCCATTCTTGAGTTGGGGCTTTTTTTTTTGTTTACATTTGGACCACAGACTGTTCCTTAAGGAGCAGATTACATCACGCTCTGGTGGGGCCTGAACTCATTTGCTGTGTTATTTTGGCAGCACAGTAATGTTCTCGCACATCGTCCCAATGCAGGAATGCTCTCGGGGGACACCTGCATTCTTGGAAATCTCTTAGTTTCCTACTTTCCTCTTTTTTTTTTTTAATACAAAACAGGATGAACATGCATGACCTATAGGCATGATGTCACTGTTATTTAACCGTCCATTAAATGTCTGCATGAATACTCCCCTCCCCCTGGTGTCCCAGCTTGAGATGAGCTCATGCTCTGTTACTGGCGAGAAACAAAAGTCTCTGGGGCGGGTCTGCATGCAACAGACTGTTAAAGTCTTCAATCTTTTTCCAATTAGCATCAGTGGCTGTGTGTGAACTAAAAGATGCTGAGATTAATTTCATTTCATCTACAAAATTATTCTGTGCATGATGCTTTGAACTGGTGCCATTTAAGATGGCAGGAACTCCTGACCTAAGCCGAGACTTTTGTCAGGAATCAAATTCACAAATGACATGAAAAATAACTGGTAGAAATGAATCTGGCCCTGCAAAAGATCAGAATGGATGGTTTTGGGTTGGGTGTGCCTCAAATTATTGCATGGCATTTGCAAAACCAGGCCTGCAGGGATGTGAAATTAATCCACTGTTGGTTTATAGTGATCTGTTTGGTTTTAGAGGAGCTGTCACGTGCATTCATCACAAATCCTGCAGTGAAAAGAACCGTGCTTTGTTTCGGCTTTTCAGTTTATTGACACAGTTTCAGTTTTTTCCTTTTCTCTTCCCACCTCTGTCCCCTGTGTTCTCTGTGCACTGCGATAAAACTAAAATATCAGAAATATAATATATATAAAATAACATGAAAAAGCTAATCCTGCACATAAATGAACAATGTAAACCTGCCAAAAAGACTAAACAGAGTATGGTTATTAATTTATGCATTTTTATCATGGGTGTGTTTGTTTATTTGCGGTGGTGGAAATCCAAGAAATGGTCCCAAGGAAAGGTTGTTGAGTTGCTTCAAATGATCGTCAGCCAAACAATGGGCGCTGTTTATATAAAAACTATTGTTTCTAAATTAGACTTTAAAATGAATTCCGAATGGTTGTGGCATTTGTCCCTCCTGGGGGATTTAAAGTTATAACCAAAAACGAAACTCATAAATCAACCTTGTCATTCTGCAACTAAATCTATATACAGTACGGTATATACCATCTGTTGATTTATTCCGTCATTTCCATCGAAAACCACAAGATGCAAAGACACAAACATATTCAAATGTGGTTCACTTGTATAATCACAGGATAAACCAATCAGATTTAAATTCATGTCAGAGAACAACAAGAAGCTGCAGAAGGCACTAACCCACAGTAGAAAAAATTCAATCCACTTTTATCTGATGTGGAAATTACTACAAACAGAGGAGCTGTTTTATTCACACAAAGGGATATTATTAAATAGAAAACACTTTTCTTGTTACGTGGCCTCAGTGTAAGCAAATACATTCAACCTTCTCTGACAAGCACAGGACAAAAGAGGTGGCTGTGTGTTTTCTGTCAGCGAGAGATAAAGTAATGATGCATACATGTCCCACTGTTCACAGACACAGCACTAACTGTTTATTAACAGCTTTTCAGATGGAGTTCAATTCCAATGTCTTCCTCTGGTTTGTTTTCAGGGTGGGACGTGGTATTGTACTCTCTGGGGAGATGATGGAGCCACATACTGAAACAATAGTTTTCTTTTACCCACAGGCAATTTGGTATTTTGGCTTTTGTTGTTTGTGTCAATGCTACGCAAGCAGCTGGCTGGCTGACAAAAGCTGGTGTCGCTGTCACTGCGACTGACGTTTTTATACCCCATATTTTGTGTTCTCCTGTTATATGCAGCCTTGTAACATTTCCCTGTTGTGTTTTTCCATTGAGACACTGCCTGTTTTTCTTCCTCTTGTGGCTAAAACTCACTTGTGTCTCCTTTCTAGCGTCGCACCTCAATGTCTCCTTGGGCCTCCCTGAGCTCCACACGTCCCTTAATTGACTATTTCAGGATTATGAAAAATGAGCTGTGCTTTCAAATGGCTCATTTAGCAGCACTGCTATCACTGTGCTAGTTACTTTATCTTCCACATATTAAAAAGGGCTAGGTGTCCTGATTAGGAGCGATGGGCTGCAAAAGCCCAAGCTACCAGCATTTGACAGCTGGTCACTAATTTGCCAATTCATCACTGGTGAATTTGAGGCATTTGGCCACTCCTGTGGGAAAACACAACATATAGGCCTATTAAGGTAATAAATGCTCCACCAGTATTAATAAAAACAAAGAGACAGACTTATGGGAGATGTAAGGAAGACACACATGCCTGTGGGCACACAGTGAGCTGATTTAGTGCTTACAGAGTGTTTTGGTCACAGGTTTATAGGCTGTGACAGTTATTGTGTGACAGTCGTGTGTCTCAAGGAGCATATAAAACTCACTCATGCTCATTAATTGCAAGTTGCTCTGTATTAAAGCATCAGTTAAGTGTCTGCACACGATACACATAAAAGCAGAAAGCTAAGCATTCTCGCATGTGCATGACAACAGGTGTGAAGGCTCATTATATCAGAATACTGCATTTATAATTAACGGTTTAACTACTGTTATAAATTAGTGAGCATGGTAACCTGCATTTTCGTAGTTTCAAATAGAGAGTGCCCTTTTAAGGAGAATACATTTGTCACATAGATTCCTGAAGTTCCTGTGATAATCTTAGAATGGTGATTTGCAGGTCAAAAGATGCCCAGGCATCAGGGTGGCATCTGGCTCACCCAGTAAGAGTGTTTGCCCCATGTTGGCTGAGTCCTGCAGTGGCATGGGTTCAAATCTGATCTGCTGCCCTTTGCTGCATGTCATACCCCATCTCTCTCCCCCTTTCCAGTCTATCCACTGTCAATAAAGGGAAAAGCCCCCCAAAAAAGATGTCTGGGCATGAGCTAAATATGATTGAAAGGTGAAAAGATTTGGTGGATTATCGTATTTTGACAGTTTTTTAAATTACTGTATTTTGATGACTAGTTGACTCTGTTTTACACCGAAATGCACATTTTAAATGCTGTTGAAATCAGATGCAGCATATGTGACCTGGACATCTAAAAATCACAGATGTCTTCATGTATTTTGACTTGCGAATCCCCAAATCTGTGCTTTCTGGTTACTTACGCGTCCTGCTAAATTACCTAAAAGACAACACACTTTATAAACTGGATAATGATTTAATCGCAGCATTCATATATAAGAAACCCTTGCCATGTATTATTTCTTTAAGTGTTGTATTTGTCATACCCTGCCAATAGCCAGTGTGACCTAACAGCCCTTCAGTGAGTCTCCACTCTAAGTTTTCAGAATATCAAGCATGTAGGCTATCTCCTCAGGGCTTAAAAGGTGACTTTAAAAAGTTTTAAGTTTGCCCCTTCGTGGAAGATCACAGCTGTTTTCACTCAGCTTGGATTCAGTTACTATGGATTTCAATGGTGAGAAGTTTTTATTGTTGAACAATCGAACCACTGAATCCATTGAAACTTCTCAAGCCACACCACTACATACCAAGTCGTCACCAAGATCAACAAGATATGGCTAAATTAATTAATCTTTATTGTTTTGAAAAGGCCAATAGTGCAACACAGAAGCAATATTTAGCCATACTGGAGGCACAACTGTTTGTTGTGAAGAACATACCGAAAATGGTTTATGCTGCAGGAGTGGTTTGAGAATTGTCTGTGGACGTTTGGAGTTTTTGCCATTGTAAAATCAACATTGGGATCCTTTCTAACTAACGTTATTCAAGGTCACCACCGCCTCTGTTTTCCAGCTATTTGGAAACCAAAGTTTTACAACTTGTAAGCCTACGAGGAGGCAGGTTCGAAATTCAGTAGATAGATCCTGGGTTGACTTTAATTTTAAGAAGAGAAAGTAAAATGTGACTACAAAGGTCAATGAAAACATGTTAGATGGTCAAGGCTGACTAAAGCTGATGAGCCATGAGGCTGCTGATGAAGTAGCCTCTTGTTATTCCTAAAACTAACTGTGTCAAACTTCCTAAGATGTTCTGAGGAGGGAAAGAAAAAAGCTTTTACCTGCAAAGCCAGGTTCTGCTTGGCTGAGGCTCCTCAGCTCTAATGCAGGAGGACGTGGCCCTGACGGAAGCAGCATGTCCTCTGAGCAAGAGCAATTATGATAACCATGCAAGCGGAAAGGCTGTAGCCAGAAGAACAGCGTGACAGGCTTTGATCCGGTAGGCTACCTATTTAAATCACAGCTCACCTCCCTTACAGACTCCATCCTCATCTAATGTAGATGGGCTTTTCAAAAGGAGTCTGGGCCCTCTGCGGGCTCCTCTGAGCTCCTCTGTCATGATATGCAGCTGTTTCGCCCACTTGAAACATCATTTGTTTCCCCTGCCCTTCCTCTTCATCAAAGGTGAGTGTAGGTGCTTTAGTTTTAGGGTAGACTGCTGAGTGATGTTTCCTTTAAATGGCCATTTAGACGGTATGTCTTAGTAGCACAGCCTGTGGAAGCAGCATTGAAGCACCAGGCTCAACATTACCACGTTAGCTTAATTAACTTTCTATAATCAGAACACAATCCAAGTTTTGGAAAAAAAACTATTTGAGCTTTGGATCCAGAGTGTCCTGACAGTGCTAGACAAAGCTAACAAAAACTATTTTAACAGGAAATTACTAAAAAAAGAAGGGCCGCAAGTCTTGACCCCCGTCTCTGAACACCAAAGTGTTACACAAAGGGGAGGAATTAATCAACTGTCTGTGTATAACATCATCTTGTCAGATGAGAGTAAAAAGCACAGATATCATCCCCCACATTGGTTGCCGATTGGTTCAAATTTAATTAAAACTATTGCCACGTTATCTAACATGTTTCCAATTTTTTGGGGGGCTTTTCTGCCTTTTTTAAATTTTTGACAGGACAGCTAGGTGATAAAGGGGAAAGAGAACTGGAAGACATGCAGGAAATCGTCACAAGTCGGATTCAAACCATTGACTTCTGCGTCAAGTCTTAAACCTCTCAGTACATGTGCGCCTGCTCTACCACTGAACCAAACCGGCCACACCCTGCTGTCAATCTTGTCTGTTAGCCAATCTGTAATTATAATTGTGACCTATCGCTTTTGTAGGGGGGTGGGACTACAGAGAACAGTAGACAGACTGAGAAAAATAAAACGTGAAGTTCGGCAAAGTGAACTAATTTAATGTATTGTGGTTAAGCTAAAAGCTTTATTAATGTACTGCCTTGTAAATCTTAGAAGATAACTTTGTTTGGCAATTGTTTGTCTGTAGTTTAGTTTAATTGATATAAAATGCCAATGTCTGCAAAACAGCTATGGATGCTAGTTGAAGTTAGCTAATTAGCGTTAGCTAAGGTCAGCTGTGTCACTGATTACCGTTAGCTGAGGAAAGACCGAATCGTGCGGGAAAGTAATTCCAATGTCCTGGGTTAGTATATTTGCTGTATTTTAACTGTATTAATATGTTACAGTTAATGACGAGATATGCTGTATACATGTTTTTAAATTAATGGCTAGTAGGCTTCTGATACTAACTTTAACTTTACCACACTCATGGCTCCAGACCGTCCACCTGTGTCTCCACCTCATTGAATGGACCTGAGGATTTGACTATCTGCTTCACTGATTCTGAGGAGCTGTAAGTAAGTTACAAACTAAACGTGTTATGCAGTATATTCCTGAAGCCAATTTTGGGACAGGTTTGCCCCGCTATCACATCTTTTTAGGAGCATTCTTAAATTTCTAAGGGCATTTTTGCCTCTTAATTTCTAACACTGTGTCCATCAGTGCTAAAAGAATTAGGCTACTTGAGCGACAGAAAATGAATCCACAACAACATCGATTATCAATTCTTTAAATCATGTATCAAGCAAAAGCAAAAACTCTTGCTGGTTCTAGCTTTTTGAATGTGAGGATTAACAATTTAGTTTATTTAACAAAAAGTTATTAGCTTGATAATAAGTCTTAATTGCTAACTTGCTGCAAGGTTCACTGCATGTAAAAACTCCCAACCAATGTATTATAGCCTATAGAAAACCTGGAATGGGTATGCTATTTCAGGGCTTTTGGCAGCTTTGTTTTGGGAAAGGGGATTCAGTAGTAAATGATGTAGGGCCGGCTACTGTCGAGTCAACGCCATTTAAAGTAATAAGTTGGTTAACCTCAGATAAATATTGCATGGATGGTTCCAAGATGTGGGGTTTGTTTGTTCATGGTTTCTGGTTCCCACAGTGTCACGTCTGCCCCACTCTTATTGTGTTTTTGTGTGTTTCTTGGAACTTCCTGTTTTATTTTTGGATTCCACTGTTTTGGTTACATCCTTGGTTACTTGTCTTCCTGTCTTTGTTTTGTTTCCCGCCTTTTCTGATTTGTTCCACCTGTTGTATCACCTGTCCCTTGTTAGTGTTTATTACCCTGTGTATTTACCCTGCGTTCATGCCACCTCGGAATAACAAGCACCGCCCCCGTGGTTACGTTGTTTTTCCGACTAGTAGCGTTCATAGACAGTATAGCGTTCACATGGTCGGGATGCGTGCTCTTCTTCTGTTATATTGGGCGTTTGGCATAACAACTTTTTGCATTACTGCCACCAACGGTTGGCCGTAGCCGAGAGCATCAGGTGGTGAAAACATGGAGGCCACAATAACAAAAGATTTTCTGCTGTTTTCTTATGCGAGCATCCAAACAGCACATCGACAGGTAACCAACGGGAAAGGACACGGATAATTTTTTTTTTTTTTTTTTTTTTTTTTTTTAAATACGTGGGCCTATTTATGAATAATTTGAAACATATTATGTCTGTGTATGTTTCTTGGAAGAGGCATTTGTCCACAATAAACAGTTTATTGTCATTAAAATATGTTCAGTGAACCGAAGTTGCCTCCATCAAACGTCAGTTGTCAACAACGCGTCACCAACTGGGAAACTCGGGTATCAAAATCCAGCCCGAGTTTCCCACCTCTGATTCCCACAGGAAGTTACGTGAAAGGTGACGTTTTCACTCGGAAAAACGTTTTTCCGATGTCCATGAACGCAGGGTTAGTCTCTCTGTTTTCCCTTGTCGGATTCTTATTTTCTGTTGGTGTGGTTCATGTCGTGTTGTGTGCTTCCCTGTGGACGATTCTCATTCTAGTGTTTTTCCTGGTTGGAATAAATCTTGTTGAATTGCATTTGGGTCCAAGACTCATCTCCACCTTGACACGCAACACCAACAAATTGATAAGTGATCTCTAGTAAAACAATCTAGCTCATTGTATCATGACAGTTTTAGGAGTTGCATTCTCCCAGTTACATTTTCATTCATTAACAATTTAATCAGCTTAATAGTTTGAAACCATGACCTCCCAGAATTTTTATAAAACCACTTTTGAAAAATAAGGTGTGCCAGTCAGTAGGCTAGCCCTGTTATTTCAATATGCCAGATACATATTTAATTAACTTTGCCTATGCTGCTATGTATATATTATTTTACTGTATGTGCTGGGCATCTTTGGCACAAAAAGTAATTTCAGGGGCTCCATCTTATCTCATTTTTTAGGTTGTGGCTTGAATGTGCACTGGGCAGCTGTATCATTTAGTTAACTATACGTATTGGATCTGACTCTGTACCGGCAGATACCCAATATTAAAAGGACTTGGATCAAAAACGCGTAATAGGGACATCTGTAGTTTTTCCTGTCACTCCCCCGTCTCTGCTGTAATGACCGTAGTTTATTCTAGACACCAAACAATAATCTATCAACATAATAGTCTGAACCATGTGAATTGGCTGACTGAATCATGATTATCTGTCTCCGAGAAAATAAAACAAAATTCACAGTGATGGTGGCCTCTCTGTGGTCATCTTGAAACCTGTGAAAATGATAGGTGCAACATGTCAGTGAGAGTCCAGACTGGGTGGTGGTTTCATTAACCCATCCCTGTTCCTGCGGTGCAGAGAAACCGCACCCGGTTTAAGTCAGCTGCCGTCGACCATCAGCAGCCTGATGAAGACGTCAAAAAGCTGGGACATGGAAGTGTAAATATGTATATGGGTGAAGAATACCAAAGAGGGGAAAAAAGAAAATTTGAGGTTCAATTTAAAGCCAAGTGACCCGCCCAAAAAACACTCCACTGGGTCTTAAATCTTCAGCTGGAGAGAAGAAAACGGCTGCATTAAATTGCCTTTTTTCCCTCAATTGTTTCCTTTGGTGCCAGCAATGAATGAAACGGATTTCATTGCATATGATATATTGCTTCAAGCACATCACTTCTAGAAATGTAAAGGGAATTGATTAGATACACATGGGGTATACCATAATGGAAACGTGTGTGCCTAAATCCCATCTCACACTACCTTTTACGTTAGTTTTATAAAGACAATAATGTAAAGATGTTCTTGACATTGTGTCAGAGATGGGTTACTTTATTCTGTAAGGTTTTCAGTCTATATCGTGAATAGGTCCTCAGAAAGTTAGAAGTACAGGAGAACAAACACAGCAGACAGTGTACATCCATCTAAATTCATTTTAGTCCTGTAGCTCTTCATTTTCACACCCTGTTCAGTGACTTCACTGCAGTGTTCAATCTGTTCCAGTGAAGGTGCTGTAAATCTCCTGATCCCTTCACCAACAGGCAACAAGAGCAGAGCATATACATGACGAGAGACCTTGTAACAATGAGCCTGTTTGTATGTTTTGGGGTAAACACAGTGGAGCTCTGGTTTGCTTCTGCCGTGAGGGAGGGCTTTACTTGGGATGGAAGCAGGGGAGCAGAGATGAAAGTTGTTGCCAAATCTTCCTGCGATGCTCAAAAGCTTGCAGCTATTTTTCGGCTTGACTGATTTCACAACTGGGATGCAGAGCAAAACTGTGCACAGCAAGACTGCAATTCTACGCATTCCTGGCTTTAACGCCCACATGCAACGCTGATCTCACAGGAGCGCTCACGACTGAGATGAAAAAAGAAACATGGTTTTCATGCCCTTTCCGTCACAAAACGGGCCCAGTTTGCTTTGCAGCAGACAGAGATGCACCATGACTTATTTCATCGGATTGCTGTACAGAACATTTAAGTCATTGGTTTGGAGAAGCGGGGGAGGAGTGATGCTAAATTAGTACAGGAAGTAATGATGCCCCTAAGCTAGAAGGAAAGAGAGATGTTTAATATCACCTCGTAGTCCATTCATTACCCCATCTATCTGCAGTGCTGTGTAGCATTAAAACAAGCCATCAGAGGTCAACACAAGTGTTGCTTTCTGTGTAAACACACTGCTATGAATAAAATGTCTTACTTTTTTTTTTTATCCTTGTAGACTATGATTAACATTTGCCTTTAATCTGCTGTTGTCTGCAGTGGTGAGGACGTTTTGAGGGCACAGAGGAGAGAGAACTTTTGTAACCTTCTCATAGTAGCTTTTCTTTGAAAGAAATTGTCAGTTAATGGAACACAATGACTTTGGTGTGTGTGTGTGTGTGTGTGTGTGTGTGTGTGTGTGTGTGTGTGTGTGTGTGTGTGTGTGTTTCTCAATGAAAAGGCATCAAAAGAGCACAAGGACAGGGAAATTGCTTAAAAGCCTGTCGGAGTGTGTTGCGAATGCACGGCCTGAAACTGCTTTGCAATTACTTTGTCACTTTCCTCATTTTTTTTTAAACCTTAATACCCATGTTCTCTTTTTTTTTGTTGTTTAAGCACTTTTTTTAAATTCCTACGCTTCAGATGCAGGCCTACATATGGGCAGAAGCTCAAACCAAAGCCCCGGGCTGTATTAATGATTTACGTTGAACAACTTACCACCTAAGATCTGTAAAGCAAATGTGAGAATAAATGGCTTCTTTCGGTGTGTGTTGGATGCATTAACGCTGCCACAAGGAGAGCGGGGGGGCGGGGTCCATATTGCAGCACAGTCTGCCATTGCATTGGGTTGGAATATAAATCAAGTAGAATTTACTAAAGGCTACATTTTGTTTTTGAAGCAAAATGTCAGAAGGCATAAGCACTAAGCCTTATGGGCATATTTGAGTGAAAATGAAAGGTTGTTGGTCTGCTCCTTGACGTGATTCTGACGTCCATTTGAAGCAGACGGAGCATTGAGGTTACGTTACCTTGCTTCACACTTAAAGGTATCTGTGTCCCCATCAATATTTCCGTGCCATCAGCAGTTTTATTTATGACTCGTCATCAATATTGCTTCCACTCAGTGCAGCTGCCAGCCTTTACAACCTCTGTCACCTGGTTAAGTAGATTAAATAAAACGTGAATGGCTCACTAAGGCTCTGCGCTGCACAACTACCATAAACTCCACTTTTCTTCGTCTTGGAAACAGTGTAGCGGCTACTTTTAACAGCCGAATGCGGCGCCTTGGCTCTGTGTAAGAGGGAGGTGTTGGAGGTGATTTAATATTGTTTGGTCTCTGCTTTATTAGGAGGAGGAGAGGACTCTCCATCACCGCCGGCTCCGTCTCTCCCTCTCATCTCTCTCTGTCAGCCGGGGTTAACGCGTGCCACCATTAACCCATCCTGTCCTAATACAAGGAGAGCATCCCAACTTCTCTTTCAACTACATGACCTTATGACATCTCAGGGCTGGTTTCACAAAGTCTAGTCTTACAAAGTTGAGTCAGTCTTAGTTTTGCTCTTGGACCAGTTTAAAGCTGTGTCCACATTTTTGCTTATGAATACATCAGCGGCGCTGCAGTTTTTTTCCAGTGCAATGTACTGACTTTACAGTATCATGCGCATCAGTTTCAGTCTGCATTGTGCGGCACATGCACTGAGCTGGGCGATATGGACCAAAGATCATATATCAGTATTTTTAGGCTGAATGGGGTTACACGATATAGGTCAGTATTTTCTAGTGGGCTAAATGTACAGTTGTAAATCAAAGCCACACGTGAGATTTCACAAGCACTTTTATTAAAACAGACTGTGATTAAAATAAAATGCTAAAACAGGCTTTCCTTTCTTGTTTAAACATACAGCTGCAAAAGATGTAAATCACCTGACAGACACTCTTAGATTTTTGCTTTTCTGAAGGGGTTGACACTAGGCACATAACGTCTGTTATGAATTTTGTGCAATATTAAGTCTCTCAAAAAAAATACCAACATGCTGGCATACGTCTGATGCTAACTACAGCAGTTCCTCCGCTGGAGGAAACAAAGCTAGTGCAGTTCATACAGTTTTTCATATTTTCATACGTTAATATTATTGTGTGTGTGACCTAGGCTAAAGTGATATATTAGAGAAGTAAGTGATGTGTAGTGTCTCTGTGTTTTGTTGGTGGAATGAAACGGTATCAGACAGATTAGAGGGGCAGACCTGAACAGACCACTTGATTTTGTTGTACAACAGATTGCACTTTGTTGGCTCTTTGACTCCTTTGATTACATTTCCAATAAACCCAATTCCCTCTGATGTTCCTCTTAGGCAGGCCTTGCCCAGTGCACACACAGACGAACTGGCCAGTGCTTAGGCCAGTGCAAAGCTGATGAATCATATCAAACAATTACCCTGTTTTCCCAAAGAGGAGGATGGAGAGCTGTGATGGCAGAGGCGACAAAGTCTCAATCCCTGGAGACCATGAGAGCATTTTCTGGCCGCAACTTCAGACGCTGTGTGATCTGCCCATCCCGTCGCATGAGAGAACACAGACACGTCTTTCAGCCGTCCAAGTCCTGGTACGCTGCACAACACGCATCAAAAACAACCGACTGCTCGCTCTGTAAACAAGACAACATGGAATAAACATCAGCTTGTCATATTACACCACTGTGATCAATGCTGCATGCCTGTAGTGTTTGACGTTTCTCAGACCAACACCAGCCGTCAGACATCTACCCCAAGTAGAGTTCTGTATCATAAGGGATACTGACGGGTTTTGTAAGTTGTAAATACTTCATTAATGGTTAATACTTTAGAATAATGAAAGCCCAACTTTTGGGTTGCTTGTGTATAGCCTCCAGTTCCATACAATAACAGTAACACGATACGTGTATAATATAGTCATATTTTACAATTATTTAACAGTAATTACTGTCTGTAGTTGTAATAATGTTTGAAATTACATTGTTTTATTTTAACATTGAATCAAATGACTACATGTAATGTGTAAGGAGTTGTTCAAAACTCATAGAGCATTATCACCAACTCTGCAGCTCTACGGCCTCCTTTTTTGTTTTTAGTGTATGGTTCCAGCTAGGGATTGTAGAAATCTAAAATGGGAGTTCTGCCTAGTAAGAATTCTATTGCAGCTATCTGGAATGTTCATTCTGGATAGGAAGAATGGCGTTGTGGATACCCGAAATTGAAAGCCCCATACACATGAATGGGAAACAGTGATGTCATTTGTACAAGTAAGAATGACGTTGTGGATATCTGAAATGTTCTTTTTGACTAGGAAGTGTTGAATTATGGATATCTGCAATAAATATCCAGTCTAGCTATGAAATGTTAAAATGGCTTGCCATAGATCCATACGGTTTTCAAAGACTGAGTAGTCATGTAATACAGGCTACTTGACTACAGATCGATGTTTTGGCAGCTTATGGTAGAGGATGTGCGCCAACCACAACCAAAGATTTTGTGTAACCTGGCAAACCAAAAGTTGTTATGAATGGCTTATAACTAATTTAATGAGCATAAATAATCAAACATACAAAAATGCTTATAGGTACAATTAATACACCTATTATCAAGTATGCCTTGGTAAAACCTGCCACCAACATTTCTTATAAAAGTGCCACTTTATTTATCACTTGATTTGATAAGGGGTTATTTCTTCCATCCTTTTAAATGTTAACACATTTGTAAACAATGGCTTTCAGGTAGCCAACAATTTCCAAGATAATTCATGATTAATGTGACTCTCAGGGCAGTGCTGACTCATTTTTCACAGAGCTGGTAACTGTTTTAACAAAACTCCTCATTAATGTCCGTGATCATCACAGAGACGAAGCTGGTGTTTTCCTCCATTTTCTTCAGTGTTGTTCTCATTCCTCACTGTCAAACAGAGGCAGAATTATGAGGCAGGGCATGCGTCCTTCCCACTCTTTTGCCGTCTCCTCCCTGACTCTTCACCATCCTATCTGAGTGGCCTCCTTCAGCCTACAGCTTCCTCCTGGCGACTTCCTCTTGGCTGCCTGCCAGAGTGCTGATCACTGCATCTGTCTGTCAGCAGAATACCAACTGATTAATGCTTTCACTGCGACCATTAATAAAACCGTGGAGAGGCTGCTCTCTTTAATTGAGAGGTACAGCTAGGTCTGCATTGAACCAAATGAGAAGGACATATACAATAAGGACATGTAAAATCATGGGCGGGTATGTGTATGTATTTTAGGGGATGAAGAGTGGGCTGCTCTCCCTTCTGACGACCAATGATTTAGTTGCTCCAGTGCAAAATACTAACGCCGTTATTTATTCGAGGGCTACAGACTGAACTGTACACACGTTTTGTCAGATTTTATTTAGTGTATTTTCCTGTCCTGTGTGACAGTAGCTGTTCTCCAGCTTTGATCTTGATTTTCTGCACAGCAGCAGAATCATTGTGGTGTGATGATAAAATACTGGTGTCTAGGCCACTGGCACCAGCAGTGATCCACGGGCAGTATGCTGGACACACCCTGACTACTTGGCTCGTTTGTCCCATCCATCTCTCCTCTTATCATACAGCGCGGGATTCCAGCGCTGCAATCATTTCTTTACAGGATGAAGGGAGAGGATGCACTTCTGGGATGCATCTCCTAATCAAAGTGTGGTTTTACTGAACAGTTTTGTAGTATAGGATATACACAGTTATAGGGCAGGGTGGCTAAATGATAAGGCTGGTGTTAATGTTCCACTCTATTTACCTTTTGCAGATTTTCCTGTTGGATTGTCCAGTTCCCTCTGCACCGCAGTCCACGTCACTCCACTGTTGTCCAGATGGGGCTGCAGACAGACATGCTACCTCCAGTTGCTTCATTTCACCTGCCACTGATGAGCTTTGGAGATGTGACTCACACTATACCACCTATTTCATACCAACCAGTATGTGTAGCAACCATAGCCTGTTAATATACAGTCTATGGTAGCAACACAGACAAAGTCCCACACCGGCTTCCTACCTGCAAACATGGCCAACTGTGTTCGTTGGAACACACAACCAAGCCGAAGGTACCGTTACTGGGAACCAATCCCAGAATCTTTATGGTGGAGGGACAGAGCACCCAGGATTTTTGTTATCAACAAATCCTGTGAAGAGACTAAAACCAGCAATTAATGTAGTATGGTCTGTGAATCCACAGTCTGACATACATGTAATGTTTCTTACACAGAACTCCAGTCATCCAAAAAATCCTAAAAACACATGGAGCCATCCTGTTGTCACATATTACTTTGTTGTGATGAGCATGGCCAGTGTAGTTTATTCTTCTTAGTTCATTAATCTAGCAAAGCATCATTGAACATGAGTGTGTTTACACTAAGTGTCTAAAACAACTCTGCGTCAGCATTTTTTTAATGTGTGGAGTAGTGTTGGGCAGAGTCCTGTCAGAAACTGGATTTCTGTGGCACGAAGGCATAAGCTATAACACTCAATCACTACACAGATCTCACTGTTTTGCAATATGAATAGTTGGTTTCGATCTCTTCAGGCTTAGTGTGGATAAAACTGTCATTACCTGAGACACTTTCAGACCTGCCAACCTGTACGCATTTTGCGTAGTAGATACGCATTTTGACATCAAAATACGGTGATACGATTTGTCACTTTAAACTACGCGAAAATCAGGTGACAGGTGGTTTGAGTTCACTCGTTGACGTGCAGTAACCGTCTCAGTCTAACTCTTGATGATAGACAGTAGGCAGCCACGAGCATGCTGGAAAAAAAAACTAAAGAGGAAGAGTTCGACCAATCACACCATCGGGTCACTTCCTCTAATGTCAAGCGGGGATATCGCCATAGACAGTATGGATATCGCTTATATATATGTCAATGGGATATCGGTTAGTAGTGTTATTCATTCCTCCTTCATTCCCGTTTAGTTTGGTTGGTTTCCCCCATATATCTATGGTTTTCCCCAAGGGAGGACTGTGCTTGCAAAGGTAAACGGATTTGATGTAGAAAGGTGAAATGAATTAATTTACGTAGCCTATCTGTCAACTTTGGAGAAATATTATTTATTTATATCATTATTAATAAAACCTTGCATTTATAAAGTCTTGGATTTCGTTACAAAGGTCTTATATATTGTTTTGCCTTTCCTATGATTAAGTTCATACCGTAACAAAATTAACTGTTACTAATGTAGGCTAAGGGAGGACTGAGACACAAAGTAAACACGCCTCTCTGACAGGTACCGGGGGGTTAGTGGTTAAACTGAGCGGAGGATGTGCGGAATGTGTCGTTGTCTGTCGGACCGTGGCTGGCCGCTCGGCGCTAACAGGCTAACGGCTTATTAGCTAGCCAAACACCGAGCGGTAACGTCTGCAAAGATTGGCTCTGTGAGCGCATCAATCTGCTCGGTGTGCGTAACAAACAGAGCGAGCAGCCGCCGGACTCTTAACATCTGTTGATCCGTGCAGGACTTCACTGTGAGTGGACTGTTTAGAGACGATGTGACCGGCAGGTAACGTTAACCGGCAATTTCCACTGGATGCGGAACGTCGACGGAGTCATTAGGTTTCCATTAAAGTCAATCTGTGTATTTCCACTGACTGCGGAACGTCTGCGTCCCTACTCCGTCCCAGTTCCGTCAGTCCGCCGCCCTCCGGAGCAGATACGCAGAGCTTCTATTTTTGACGGACGACGGAGAGCTCCGCAGCAATTCAGCACACGGCAGATAGTGCGGGACAGGAAGTGGAGCACAGAAACAAAATAAATATCCGGTTAATTTTCAAAATAAAATACACCGTGCTCATGGCGGATCATATTTCCCTGCACTACACCTTGAAAACACAGCAAAGAGTCGTTTCCCCTCTTGTCCTCTGAATGGAAACAAACTGTTGTTGGTTTTGTGGTTCAATTCTACCTGAATTCGTGACATCTCGTTGGGTCCTCGTGACTACAGCTGTCAGTCACGGCCGCAGCCGTTCCGCAACAAATCCGGACCCGGTGGGTATTGACGGACGGCGGAGCACGCAGCGGAGCCGGTCCGCAGCCGTTACGCATCCAGTGGAAATCCCCGGTTAAAGGTTAGCTGCTACTGTAGCAGAGCTGCAAGGAAACGCTGAACTGAGCTGTGTGTTTTCAGTGTTACACTGCTGCAGGTATACATGACTGTTGTTGGTGATCTCCAGAGGTGGAAGACTTACTCACATCATGTATCACAGTAAAAGTAGAAAAAACAGTGTTGTAGAGTTACAAATTACTTGTCAGTTACAGGAAGTTGCAGTTACCTGCATTCAACATCTTCCCTATGTAATAGAACGAAAGTATTATCAAAATATACTTAAAGTAACAAAAGTAAAAGTGCTCATTATGCAGTGTAATATATTTTATTGGATTATATTATGATCCAATTAATTGTATTAAATATAACCAATAATTTAAATAAAATGTTTTATTTAATTCAAGTAGCCTACTTGAACATAATTATTTTCTAGGGTTTAAAATATATACAGGTTTGACATTTAATGGCACATTTTTTCCGTGTGCGTGCCGCCGTGTTCATGAACCAGAACTTCAACAATAAATCAGTAAGTTGCTACTCAAAAAAGTTTTTCAAGGTTGGCAGGTCTGCACTTTCCACAACGTAGTTCCTATTGTGACTTCTGTTTTCCAAAGTGTGAGAATTTGGCTGGATGACAACCAAGCACACATACAGGTGATTGCTCCAGTATTTGTAAGATTGGGGTTTTTTTTTTTTTTTAATTTCAAGAACCAGCAGACTGTAGGAAAAATCCCTGTTAAAGTTGCCTCGACATACACCAAATTCCTAGAAATTATTCACGTAAGAGTGAACAGTGCATTTTCATCAAAGAAAAACTTTGTTCATTCCCCCAAGAATCTATTAATGAACATGTCTCTCTTAAAAAATAACTGCTAAAGATGTGGAGACAGGTCAGACTCTATTGGCACTTCCAATTTAAAAATATCATGAAGCTCAGCCTTAAAAATTAAATCTCAAATCCTCCCCCAAAACTAATTCTGACAGAGCCCACTGACCATACTGTTGTGTTGGCATCAAGGTTTATTATCCTTTTATAATGTACAATATACAAAAATATAGGGTACCAAAAAATTCACAGTGTCTAAAAGGCAGTGATTACAGTCTACATGACAGGTCTAACAGTACACCTGGTAAGTTGCATAGAAGGGCACAGAGCCTCACATTGCAGGGGACAGAGCTGAAAAATGGACCAATCAGATGACCAACAGGGCCAATAGAGGCTTAGTTTAGATCAAGACAACTTCTGAATTGAATTTCCCCATTATATATCACTGTTTTCAGTCTATAATATTTAATACTGTCTCATTATTATTTAGTTATCAGTTATTTTCAGTCTGGATTCATGTTTCTCTGGAAATTTGATGTTTGAGCAGCTGGGAAAGGTCATAATCCACAGGCGGTCGGTCACATTGTGGAGCTCTGTCCCCAAACAAACCTCATGGTTGGTGTGTACTTAGCTGCTGCACTTTTTTTAAACAACTATAAGGCTTTTTTTTTTTTTTTTTTTTTTTTTAAACAGTGTTAGCTATACAATATACAGATACATTTACATGATCCTCTGCAGGGTCATTAAATGGGCTGCAGAAGGCTGTTGCTCCTATATACAGATAGAGCTCTCATCTCGTGCATGTGCAGTAGCTGAACTGAAAAGCATTGATGCGTTAGCATTCATCGATCAGGCAATAATAATAATAAAATATAGCTGTGAAAATGCCCTTTTATAAACCAAGCTTTGACTATAAATAGTGTCAGTTCCACCTCCGCAGGAACCAGTGGCGCAATGCTTTAACTTACAATGATTAACATCTCATACATGAAATATAGAAAAAAACAGTAGCCTGGAGTGTCAGCAACAGAATGTGGGAAAAGAAATGCACAAAAAACGTCTTTACAGACATCCTCCTATATAGTCATATGTATGAAAGCATTTACATTGTACAAAATACAGCAACTCCCCTTTGCTCATTTAGGCATCCAGACACGCAGAAATAAGAGTACATGTGTACACACACACACACACACACACACACACACACACACACACACACTCCTTTTGATCTTCACATACTACATCAAACTTCTAAGCAAGCATAATTTACTTTTTTTCTTTTCCAGGGAATGCCAAATTGATGTTTTCTTAGTCATTCTTTGTAAAAACCATATCAATAATTTATTTTGTGTTAACATTTCACGTATTGAAGATGCACTGGTTACCAAACTTAAGAAAACAAAAGAATGTGTTCATTCAGTGAAGTGAAATTAGAGAAACAAGAATTAATAAGCTATATCTTATTTAACAAAATATTTCCTCCTATGCTACAGCTTGTTTGAGAATAAAACAAATATATTTAAAACAAAACATTACAAAAACAAAAGAAGTGCCAGTCTACTAGCTTATTCTACCATCATAGAAAACCCAATCCAGTTGTTCAGCACACTGGCCATATTTGATATGACCACCGAGCTATTTAGCACTCAGTAGAATTGATGCATCCATCGGAGAATCAATTGGAGAATCAATCAATTCCCTTTCAATAGTGTTTATTGTTCTTGGGGGGGAAAAAATGAAAACGGTAAAAATAGAAAACCAACCTCGCCCCTACCCTCTTGCATACAGGCACCCAAGGCATTCCCAAAGCTTTATGTACAGTTCAGACCGCTTCCCACAATCCCCCTTGCTTTGACTTTACGAGTGAATGTCCTTGTCCACAAAAGGCGTGCAGCTCCAACTCAGGCTAATGTTTAGTGTTGTGACTCTTACAAACAGCCATCCATAAACGTAATTGACTCTGAAGTTCTAATCTTTTTCTGTCATGTGAAATACCAACAATGGAGGGCGTGCATCCGTCCTCAACCAAGCTGATATTGATCTCTAATTTATTTCATCATCGACTTCATTGAGTTTTCTCTTTTGTCTTTGCTCTGTGCCATGTGGCAAGGACATAACAATATGTGTAGTTTGTCTCAGTAACTGCTTTTGTTGTCGAGGGAGTCAAAGTTCATTAAAGGCTGAGAATGTGGTTAGTATTGGAGAGGCGTAAAACTGTGACCCAGATCCAAAGAAATGTAATGTTTTTAAATGTTCTGGTAATGTTCGTCTCCGGAACTGTGGATTATTACAGCACCTGTGCTGAGGTGTTGTGGTCATAACAATCCGTCTAAAGCCATGAGTCGTCCTGCCCGAACTTTCCACCAGATCCCCACATGAAGCTCTGAGTTGACACTGCTATATCCAGTCAGGCCCTTAAAATAACACACCCCCAGCACACCCCTGACTGCACCAGGACACAGGCTTTGTTGTCCAAACCCACATCTCCTGATGGAAAGTTCCAGAAATGCCCTTGAAAACACAAACCCTACCATGCGGAAGAGACTTCAGGAGCGAGGAGAGGGGCATTGAAACAGAAGAACCTGGCCGAGCTCTGAGAAACGTTTCAGTTCATGTCGGTTCACTTATGTCACCGTGGCATTGGGGTGGTGTCCGTTGGCAGGGGGTTCGGAGGGGCAGTTGTGGGGCTTTTCTCAGCTGTTGTTTTGGTTGTAGGTCCTACATGGCGAAGGGGACGAGTTGGGCTGGTAGTCATATTTGCCGAGTGCTGTGGGATAGTAGGTGGTAGTGTAGACGTTTGTTTGTTGGAGCGGTGTTGGGTAGAAGTTAGATCTTTCATCTGGCAGCAGGTTGTTTTTGTTAAGCGTCTGGAATGACACAGTAGAAAAAAGAAGCATTAAACATTTCAATCGTAGCTTATAGAATATCTTTGATATGTTATACCGTATGACTGAATACTTTACAAACATTTACTACTGACAAGGAGCCCATCTGTACTGCAAAAAATATTTTGTTTAATTAGTGTACATTTTTATTAAAGCAACAGGAAGATGTTTTATTTCAGGAAATAAATTTGAGGACTCAATATAGACAGAATAGACTTTGCAGTGTGGACACCCTGTTCTGTGTTTTATGTAAAAAATTATATCAGTAATTCTTTCCCTGTGAATAAAATACCTCCACTAGCCTCGAGGTTATAGCTTATACACTGTAAGTGTATTCATAATGAAAGCAAACCCATTTAACAAATTTAATTTAGTTCATGTCAAGCATACTCAATACACTAAATTATGAGATGGCAGGAATTCACTGCCGCTCTCTTAAATAAAAACAAAAACCCACATTTTATTCTAATGCACTTGCTGAGTGTCTGGTAAAAGCCAAACATAAGGTGAAACACTTTCCAGGGGAAGCATTAGACTAATGTAATCCATCTGCACAGCTCTGGGGACCAAGGCAGGAAGATAATCAGGTTAGAGTTGGTGAAATACACAACGCTGGGCATCATAAATTGGCCTGGAGGAGAGGGAACCTGCTGGATAAACAGTGCTGTAGTGGTACAGAGTGACATCGGCTGCACATCCAGCAGAGTCTGGCTGCACCCCTGGTCATTAAAGCTAATGAGTTCAGGCTCTCAGCACCACGATGGCTGTCAGCACCGCGTCCACACAGCAACAACAATAACCGCAAGGACAACAAGCGTCAGGAGGCTGACACGGTCAAAAACACAGGGATGTGTTCCTGCCATGCTTTGGTAGGATTTTAAATACTGTCAGGTTGACAGGAACGGTTAAGAGGAATCCCTGCTGGCACACATTAGTTTAAGTCCAGGCTGATCTCATAATGTGGCGTATGTATGCCAATTCGTATGCCATTATTATCAAGACGCATTATCGCTATTTAGCGTGTTTATCAACGCCGTTCGGCTGCCATTGACCTATATTACGCCGTAGCGAGTAGTGTGAAAGGACGCAAGTCTGCAGAGGGAGGTTGTTTGGGGTGGAGGATGGGTAAAACGCAGGGCTTTCACCCAGGAGAGCTGGGATCGCGTCCCGCGTGTGGTGTTTTTCAACTTTTTTTTTAAAGCCTTCCCCAATGTTTCTTTCCTAAACCCAACCGTTTATTGTTTCCCTAAGCGTGTGACGTTGGTCACCGTCGTTTTTGTCAAGTTTTTTTTGTTACTAAAGCCTTTCCCAATGTTCTTTTCCTAAACCCAACCTTTTTTATTTATTTTTTTTTTTTAAACATGCGTGTGACGTTGTTCTCGCAACGGTACGGCAGGTTCTCGTGATAACATGCCACGTGGCGACATGGTGTGTCTGTTTACATCCACTGTATACAGCGTAGACATACATGTGGATAGCTCAAAATGTGTATAGATAACATGGTGTGTATGTTTACGCAAAGTCATGATGCCATGTTGCTTAAGTCAGACAAACAATACAAAATAAATCGCAGGGGGTGAGAAAATGAAATGCAATAGAAAGTCTAGTTTGAACAATACATCCATAAACTGAAGGGTTATCAGTTGCCAAAACACTACACAGCGGTTTATAATACTATGAGATTACATTTCACAATCTCTACATTGATGATTGTGAGGTAAACCGTAGTTTACCAGCGTTAAAACTAGTTTACCAGCATTGTGTGCTTACATGTATTTGATTGGCCAATGCACTCCTACTGAACATGGCCTAATTTATATGTTCACATGAGTGATAAGATTGAATTAAAAAGACCCAGTAATCCAGTTGTTCAACAGGAAGCAGAGACAGGGCAGCGAGTTGTGAAAGTCAATAAAGACATTAGCAACAGAGGCAGATTTCACTGCACCGATTGTATGGTGATTAAAGTAGTCTTGCGATTATTTTGCTTTCATTTAGTTTGGGAATTCATTTAAATTTAATTTCATTAAAATGGTCAATATCCAAGCATCAGAGGCTAGGACTTTGACTTTTAGTCCCTAGTATGAGTTGAGCTTAGATAGATAGATAGATAGATAGATAGATAGATAGATAGATAGCTAGCACTTTATTGTCCGTATACATGGAAATTTGTCTTGCAATACAAGCTCCAACAATCACCACACAACAACCTAAAAACAAAAGCTGTAAACATAGAGACATCAATAAAACATAGATACTTAATTAATATGAGGGGTGGGGGTGGACGCTGCCCTGCAAGAGTGGTCATAAATAACCATACATATATAGACAAGGTAAAAAGGGTGAGATTAAAAATTGTGGGGGGGGGAACTATCACTTCTTTGCTTTCCTGTGTTGATTCAACAGAGATATTGACAGAGGAACAAATGAGTGTTTATATTTGTTCTTTCTGCAATGCTGGATTCTACAATTCCCATAATGCAAGAAGATCTTTCATTAGACCCTTCCTGTATTAAATACGTTCTATCTTGCAAACTCAACATCGTTAGTTTTTAACTCAACATGAGCTAAAGATAATGGGTCACTCAAACATGGTTGTGACTTCCCAAGGCATTATCTCTGCCTAATATTTACCACATGTTGTTTGAGTTTAACATAATGTGTAGCCCCAAACGGACACCAAATGGTGCTGTCAACTCCAGATGAAGTAAAATAGGAGCTTTTGGGAACCTGTATCAGTGAGCTACAAAACTGCTTTTTGGGTAAGATGTTTTTTGATGTATTACAACTTTCTAAGGTTAAGCTAATGTATTGGAATGAGAGTTTAAGCAGCGGCTTACTTCTGCCTGACGTATCATCCAGTTTTACTACTGCAAAAAAACAGATGGAACAACTGTTAGGCCTGAGCGATTAGTGTCAACAAGAATTGTGATGTCTCTGGATTGGCAAATTTAACATGTCTGAATGAGATAATACATCTGTTATTAAGTAATCTGAGCTGCTCTGTGGTCATTCAGAGAGGCAGAAAGCTGTCCAGATTATTTAAGGTAGGATAGATGCAGTTTCTGATTTTTGGAGGATGAAACTGAATATAACAGAGTGAAATGAGTCCCTGTGCTGCTTCTGAGACACAAAACATTATATTCTAGTATTCAGTTCAATTTTGGAAAATGACTTGGGTAACAGTCATGAGACAATGCATGGTGTCAGATCAGCCAATTCTAATTTACTTGAATCCGTGATTGGTATGTGCCCTAACAATAATGGTTGTAGTTTCCATGCTTGCATTAAATGAGATGGTGGTGACAAAGATCAAACTCCCTTTGGTTCAGGTCATAACATGTTTTAAGTTCATTTATCTAAACATGCACACTTTACAGAGACAGAAAAGTCAAAAATGATCTTCCAGAGTTCTAACTTAACAGTTAGAGCAAAACAATGGAAGTTTGCACTAAAAGTCTATGAGCCTCTGGTGAAAATTGTTTCTTGACTTTCTGTAAATGTGAATGCACAGTAGACCGATAGCAATGGGAGGTCGAGGACTGACTAATGCGTTAGAAAGCTAATGGGGCCCATTAAGAAGGACTTGGTTTGTGGGCAGTTAGGAAGCCTTACAGTCTATAGGTTCTGTATGAGAGCAAGGAGGAATAAAAATGAACAGTAATTCATCTTCTGTGGTTAGCGCTCTATTGAGATAAATGCATGAATAAAGGCTCTAAATAAAACATGAATCACATTGCCCTTGAATCTTCAACATTTGCATTGTGTGTTTGTGCATGTAAGTAACACCAAGTAAACAGTGCTATTTCCATTTGTAATACTTCTATCTACATAATATTTTAAAATGCTCTCTTCAGTAATCACCTACCTTGAACTCCATGGGTGTGTACTTCTCATTCTTTGGCGTGGTGTTGCCCTTGTAGTTGAGGTGGTTCGGGGTGGTGGGGTGAATGACGGCAGACTCCTGCGAAGGCTTATGGAAACGTTGACAGTAGACATAGATCAGGAAGGACAGCAGCCCCGCCCCGAGGAAACAGGAAACACCGGTGGCGATTAGGTGGATGGAGGTGAATGCTGGGAAATGAAGAAAATACGTGGCGTGTTAGCATACGTTATCTCATCCTATTTTGTTTAAACTTTCTTTCTACACCCCTGACTTTATTTACATCCCAAATGTACCACAATTGTCATTCTAAATTAGATCAAGACAGATTTCAAATAGGCAGTATGGCACACACCATATAACTGCAACATCCATAGTTCAATTCCAGCCTTTGTTGCATGTCATGCCCATCTCTCCCGCCATATGTTCTGGCTACATCTACACTGGTTTTGCATCAAATTTTCAACCTGGAAACATTGTTAAATGTCTCAAATGTTCTCCAAAATCGGTCTCTGAATACATGTAGATAAGAAAAGAACCATGCCTTTACAGAATTATTCATACAGGTGTACACCTCAGCCAATATTACCTGGCACTTATCAATATTACTCTGTTGAAATGCTCATGCTGATGCCGTTTGCTATCCCAGCTTTCTCTGCCACCAAAACCTCATCTTCAGGTGAGCTTTTAATTTGGCTAAAAACGTAGTGTCTGTGTATGTGTTAAAGGGGGATTACTTCTCCCAGCAGGATCCTCATTGTTTCTTGGACTCTTTGAGAGCTCCTTCTGAAGAGACGTTTATGCTAAATCTAACTGTTTAACACTTTGAACTCTAAATAGTCAACTCTTTTACGTAAATGTTTCTGACTATACAGCGCTCATGAATAGGGTTGGGTACCGAAACCCGGTTCTATATACTACGCAAACTGTAGTATTCGGACCAGATTAGAACGCAAATTCCGGTTCAGACTAAAATATTTTCAATCTGTCGCTCCGGACAGCGGCAGACTCTTTTTTTTTTTTTTTTTCTTTCTTCCTTTTCTGCCGAGTGGCGCACATGCCCGCTCGCGGTGTGAAGCGCGTGTCCGCACTATTCTGTGACATGCACTCTACAATCACTGCTGATAGACTGCTTTTTGTACACGCGCTGAAACGGACGTAAAAATATCACACTTTCTCTGTAGTCTACCGTTAGCTAGCTACCGTAAATGTAGGCTACTTTTAAAATGCCATATTTCCCCTCTGGGCCCACCAAAACGGACGTAAAAGCATATTAACCATTCACTGCACGTGAACGCTAGTAAACATATTACACTTGCTCTGCTAGTCTATCGTTCAGGACAAGACCCTGTAGCCTGGTGGTGGGGGAGGCAGGACAGCCTCCCCAAATTGTCTGCCCTTTCAAACTCATACCTGTGTGTACAGGTCTTTTGGACACCAGAGGTGTAGCATCTTGCCAGAGAAGGCAAATATGGTCTGCTAAAGAACGATATTCTTTTTTTTCTGCTAAAGAACTGCTAAAGTTTGAAGCTGGTTGGCATACCAACTCAACATCATTTATTTTGTTGTTACTTGTTAATAGTGCAACTGTTATTTGTTAAATTATTGTAGTTGTGGGTTAGGTGACTTAGGTTTACTTATTATATATTTAAGTACTTTAAAACGTTAATATATTGTTAAATTTACATAATTTTCAATTTAAAAACAACTTCATAAAAGAGCCTTTCTTTGATGTCATTTTTCAGTTTTTCAAGAATCTGGTCAGGAATCGGAATAGTTTTAAAAGTACCGGTTCGGCATCGGAATCGTAAAAATCCAAACTGTACTCAACCCTACTCATGAAATGTTGTCTGGTGAGGATGCTATGATAGACCTATTACGTTACATTTGTTTTTTCTTATGATTTAATAGAACACTAATTTACAGAGGCTTTGATGGAATGTGAAGACTCCTAAGCTTTACATTTATTTCTGTCTCTTTTGTGTTGATCTCTATGTTTTCAGGACAGGAATATACACTTGGGTTTGTATTTTTGGTTTTGTACTTCCTGTCAGTAATTTCAAAATAATAAAAGGTTATGAAAAATAACTTGAATGTGTCTCAATTTACAATTATCCAAAATATGAACAAGTTGTGGCCCGTTCCAGGTACATCAGTGTACATGATGTTTCTTCCTCCTCTGACAGACTGAAATAAACGCGCACATGAAAATGCACATATAATGCACGAAAACATGCAGCTTGGACAGACATCTGTGGAAACATACAGGGGCAAACTTAACATGCACACAGGAACAAAGTGAAGGCAGCTGTTAATCCACTTACCTCCACAGTGTTGATCCTTATCAAAACCAGATGCAGGGAGAATGACTGCAGAGAGGAGAGGAACACATGATCAGACACACACATGCGCGCACACACACACACTTGCACACACACACACACTTGCACACACACCTTGGAGAGACAGCCTTCAGAACACAACCATCGACTAACATCAGGGGAGTTGACACATGCAGAAAACAAAACGGTGAATGAGAAATTGAAATGTTTTAATGGTTGAGCAAACCATGGAGTTTTTTTTTTTTTTTTTGCACCAGTGAACTCCAACTCGGTAAAAAAAACCCAGCTTTGCTTTGTCAGAATCAACCTCTCTAGTTGCTGTTAGAGACACAAAACGTACATCTACAATACAATATTTTACAGCCATGCGTCCTGTCCCCAAATCCCAGAAGCAAAGAAGGGAGCAGTGAGGGTTGGTGTGTGTGTGTGTGTGTGTGTGTGTGTGTGTGTGTGTGTGTGTGTGTGTGTGTGTGTGTGTGTGTGAGCAGTTTTAATTGCAATGCCTCATCTCCTGATTATTTTTTTGCCTAATTTTTCAGCTTCCTCACAGCTGCCTCCCCCTCTGCGAGTGACCTTAACAAATCCATCCATCGCCTCATTGAAATTTGCAATAAAATTAGATGTGATTTGGTGTTGCGACAACCCATTAATATTAATCGCTTTCGTCTGGACTCATTAGGGATTCTGAGCGTGGAGAGGCTTCTGCTGGCAGGCCGTGAAAGATCATTTCAGGAGAAACTTTCTGAGATAGTCATCAGCATAACAAGGTGCGCTGGGGCCAACAAGGTCAACCACTAACTTGTTGAATTCACATGGACTTAATTATGATTAATTAACAGAAGCAGATTACTTCAGTGCACAAAGAGGATGTCGGCTACACAGACATTTTTATGTAGACATATTTGTGAATGAGGATGGTGAGGATGATGAACTATAATACTGTGTGCATATTTGACAATGTCCTAAAATCACAAGCTGCTGCTTTCGAATGACGCTGCCAACAAAGATTTGGCCTAAAGAAGGACTAAAGAATTGTGGGCTGAACCTGAAGCTGCCCCCAAAATTACATGGGCTGACCTCGCAGAGACGGAAGCCAACATTGTTTTTGAGTTAACTCGTAAACCCTCAAATCATTTAATACATTTATTAGTGATTGTAGAGCTAGGTAATAAATCAACGTTCCTAATTTTCAGTGGAATTATATTAATGATGATATGATCTTATCAGATCTAAACATTTATGCTGTCCAATGATTTAGAGCAAGCCCAAATTAAAAAAAGTTGTAGTTTTTGTTTGAATGGTTTGGTCACATCTGCATGCATTTTGCATATCATTAGTGTCACATGAATATTTTTGGTCAGACAAAACAAGCAACTTAAAGACAATTTTGAGCTCTGGGAACTTGAAACTTGAACTGGTATTTGCCCGTTGCTGTAAGCATTTTGGAAAAGCGCTCAAGGCTAAACTACCAGAACGGCAAGTACATGTACTTTGCTTTCCACGTGAAAAGATACAGACTTGCATGTTTCTATTTGAAGGCATCATACAATTTGTCCTGACTAAGGCAACCCAAAAACATGATAAAGCAAGTGGAAAGCATGCAGTATATTTTGGGATATTCAGGGCTGCAAAGGAAACCGTTTGCCCCCTCAAAATTCTGGCAAAAGGATGTTGCAATCGAGAAACCTTTTAACCGCCAACCTCGAACTGTTACTGCACAGGTACAGTGTGTATCTGAGAGCTGACAGACTCACCAGGTATTTCATTGCAGTCTCTGTGCTGAGTGCTGTTTCCGGCACAGGGGGTGTTGGCCTGAACACCACACACCCGACTCCTCATCTGCAAGCCTGAATCATCACAGGCTGACCACAGCGACCAGGCCATCCAGCCACCTAAACACAGACAAAAGAACAATCAATTCAAACCCAGACAAACACAAAGCTGGACGTCCTGGAAACCAACGCGCCCACCCAAGCTGTCACCACCCGCGGCCACTAACCTTCCCGGCCAGCCAAACAGACCAAACGCACCACTGTAAACAGGATTGGAAGAGTAAACCCACGAAGAGTTTGTTTAGTGCATAGCGAAGATGTTTGTCTCCCGAGCCAAGCTTTAGTGCAGTTTCCCCGCAGTAGCCGACCGGTAAACAAAGGCTCCTACCCAAGAGGAAAAAGAAAATTCCCAACTCTCAGCTCCTCCCTTTGAACCATGCACTTGCTGCACTCTTTCACAATGTATTTAAAATCACCCAAAATAAAAGGGAGCACAGGCTACTGCAATGAAAAGCTAATGAAAAAGCTGGTTTGTTATTCAGGGTGCTCTCGAGTGTGCAGTTTTGGCAAATAGTGCCCGAGTAGAGAAGGAGAACAGGCCTCTTTTACCTTTCCTATCAGTCTGGTGCTCACTGACAGGCTGCTCAGTCTCCACCGGCTGCTCCCTTCTTGCCACACAACCATCTAGACACACATAACACACCAACCACCTCAAATGTGTTTAATAACTGTGCACCACTACAGCCTACTTTAATTGCTTCATTTATTTCCATTTATTTTTGTCACCCGTATGACCTGCGTGATCGTTCATTTGAGTCAGAAGGAATGCCATCAGGCCTGAGGCTCCTCGTTAGTATTCTGTCCCTACAGTCCTTCCTGCTGTCCTCCATTACTGGTGGAAACTTTAATCAAATGACCTGCGACAGAGGCATCAAATATTCCTGTGACTGACAGCCAGATTGGCTCTAATTACGCATGCAGAAAGGATGGCGGCACCAGGAGGACCCCGATAGATGACTGATATTGTGCCTGTCAATAAAGGCACGGACAAAGAGATGGATAGGGGCTGGAGAGGTTGTTAGCAGACAGTTGATTGGCAAAGGCCTAACAGGACATGTTGGTCCACGTCAAACAGGAAAACATTAACCTGATAAAGGTGGCTGATTAGCATCTTGGCAAAGAGAAGACAAAAAGACAAAAAGACATTTTCCTTTCTTTGTAATTACCAGGGAGGCTGACTGTAAGCGTTTCTCTCAGTGTGAATGACAGTTTGGCTGATTCAAAATGAAAAGCATCTGAGGAAACCAACAGTTAAGAGGAAACAACTATTTAATTTGGACAGAAAGCATCTGCACTACAAAACATCACTATACAGACACACATGCAGACACAATTTGAAACCCATACACCTCCCAGACAATGAATATTTGTCTGGGCAATTGTGGCGACAAAACGTTGAAGGCTGTTTGATATTATCTAGAGTCAGGCTGAATCCCTTATGAGTTCTGATGCTGGACTTTTTTCTCCTCCTGGATTAGCAGGCAGACCTCATGAATATTTCAGTGTCCTTGTGGGAGAAGAATGGGAATAGAGAGGGTAACACAGAGGGAGGTGTTATACATCTCACATCTTATCATCATATGGTAAGAGACTTTGGGGAAAGCATGGCTAACCTCCAAATCAAAGAAAAAAAAAATTGAACACCATGAGAACTAATTTAATTTCAACCCAACTTTGGCATAAGCAACTTGTGTTTGTAATTTACTTTTTATTTATTTTATTTATTTACTTATTGTCTAATTCTGTTATTTTACTTTGTAAACGTATCGTATAGTTTATGTTATATTAGTTATTAATGATCAGTGCATGCAAATGACGTAAACATTTTTTCACTTACCTCTAGTGATAGTTTTGTTTATATTTATCCAGGTTTTGTCTCTTGCCCAGCAGCAGTAACAGAAATTAATTTGTGGTGCTCACAGCATTGAAAAGTTACAGTACAAAAAAAAAAAAAAAAAATGTAATAGCAATGTTTGTTTCCAGGTATGGCACTCTTCCACAGAGAACTTACCAGTCAACAGTTTTCAACAGTCCAGAACAAAACTGCTGACTGAAAATTTACCGACATAGTAAAGTTAACAAAAGTTGATTGATAATTGATGTGCAGGTTTCATGCCTGGAGCAGCATCAACAAAATTCCATTCACCTCCCTAGTAGAAATTGTTGTTATCCAATGCACACCTTGTACAAAAAGCAGTGGAGGTTGGACATTTTTCAGGCATTCTTGACAAATGACTAAAACAAGATTGATGAAAGCAGAAATATCAGAAAGGAATACCAAGAAACCTGGGCAAATGAAAGAGCATGCCATTAGAGGAGGGTGAGGAAAGACAGGGCCTTTGTTTGTAATTTGGGTTAACTGGTTCTGACGTGTAGCCTGTTTTGCACTAATAAACTAAACTTTTGTAATTTTTCTGTTTAAAAAACTTTTGGCAGTTAGACATACACTTGATAATGTCTTGTTTGCTTTTTAGTACCAGTTTCAAACGTGCACTCTCATGAACATTCACACAAACATTCAAAACTTCAGACTCATTAAGTAAGGCTTCCATATGTTCAGTTCAACAACAGACGTACAGTAGATCTCTTTTTAAACCTTTCCAGAGAGGTTGCCATGGAGCTCCAGTAGCATGGCGGGAAACGACACGGTGGGAGGACGGCTTGTTTTTCCAGCATGAGTCTGTTTATCTTTTCATATATCTAAGACCTGCTTTATTCATTAGGAAAAGATGAAAGAAGCAATTTGGCAAATGGTACGGCACAGAAATGACAGTGTGAGAGATGATTGCCTGCCTGGAGGGGTGATGAAAGGACCCCAAGCAGTGGCGGCATGACAGAGTTAGATTTTGAATTTATGTGTGACCTTACCATCGCAGGTGTGTGTGTTACACAGGGCCTCTTCAGTGTGTAGTCCGATGCAGATGTCCCCTCCATTAGTGGGTGCAGGGCTGTTACAAGAGCGTGTGCGTTGGTAGTGACCGCCGCCACAACCAACTGAGCACTGAGACCAAGACGACCAGCAGGACCAAGCACCTTTTACTGTAATACACACACAAACATCATCATCATACACCCCCAATTGTCCTCTTAATATGTCAGTCTCTCCATGGACGTACATTGCGCCATATTCTTGATCCAAGCACCAATTGTTGATGCCTCCATTTTCTTCCAGATGAGAGCTACAGTATAGTTTGCCTGTCAAATCAATACATTTATATTCTTGGGGTTTCAGATTCAGATTTGGTGCAGCAAAATCATATTAGCGTCAAGTGGAATATTCACAGACAAGATGAACATAGTTTTATTGATCTCTATTATGTACTTTTAAATAATTAGACTTACTTTTAAATAATTAGACTTTGTGTAGACCTCACAAGGCTGGAATTATCCCTAACCAACCTGTTGGAGCCCAGCTGGTGAAGCTGGCCTAAAGGAGACTTACTAACAAGCACATAAGTGGAAAAATAATGGAAGTCCTACAAACAATAAACACATTCACAGATTTTACTTTGTCTTCATGTGAAGAGTTATACAAATTTTCCAATCATTTTTGTCTTACTGGGCCCTACTGATGCACACACGTTTTTTTAAGACATGTTCCCACTATCTATGTTCTACTGTTTTAATAAATGTCTATTTGGGGATTTACTCTCTTTCTGATCATATCCTACTTTGTCTTTGCTTTGTCCTATCTTACGGTTTCATTGATTTAGTTTTCCCATAGGGACCTCTAATGTTTAATCTAATCAAATCAGAAGAGCATGACTGACTAATTGACTGGGTGGTTGACTGGTGGATGACGTAGAGAGGCGGCGTTGCCAGGTAACGTCACAGTGCTGCAGAATTCTCTATTAGCTGAGTAGATTAGTGTGACAGAGAGTGAGGCACGCTGTGACCACTTAACTCTGACTAGCTCCCACAGCCAGCCACCGCTCTGCCTGATTGACTTTTTCACTAACTCATGGTTTACCTGAGTGTCTGACTCACCGACTACCTGACTGACCTACTGTTTTTATGTCTGCCTGTCGTTCTGTGTGGATGACTTATGTTGAGAAATTTGAATTTGAAAGCTAGGAAACATGCTATCGCCGACCTCCGTGTTGTTGTTTGGCTGATCACGAACACCAGAAACTTTCATTTGAATTAGATGTCCCAAATTTATTGGCAGAGCAAAGAATTTTGAACTGGTAATGTTCTCAAACAATGAAAAATAATGACAGCAGGCCTTGCAAAATGGCACACCTTATACAGTATATTTACTTACAGCAGACTTCAAAGATATGATTTACGACTCAAGACTAGCTTTGTCAAAACTTGAGACTTGACTTGGACTGACCTGAAACTTGGCTTTTATTCGTCTTAAGTGACTTGGACTACACTAAGATGGAACGGACACTTGAATTGAATGACTTTAGACTTTACTTTGACAAGAGGTGACATGAACTTACACAAGACTTATTGCTTTAAGAGCATGCCATGTTAACAAATTAATTTTAATTATTTTGTACTGTTGTCTGCAGGGATATCATGCCGGAAACTGGAGTTACAGAATACAAACTACTTTTTTTTTTTTTTTTTAGGTCAGAAGTTCTTATAATGAAACTCAGGCTAACTGTGACTTACCGACTGACTCATTGTCTGTCTGCCTTTTCACACACACACACACACACACACACACACACACACACACACACACACACACACACACACACACACACACACACACACACACACACACACACACTATTCATTTCAATCACAGCAATCTATATTGCCTCCGTCCTCATCTAATCTCATCATCAATTACTATTTTGCACTCATTCTCTCTGTTGTCACTGGCCTTGTCCTTCTCACCTGCGTTTTTTTTTTTTTTTTTTTTTTTTTTTTTTTACCTAGGACAGGCGCAGTGAGACTGTACACGTGACACTCATAGCAAAAAGCTTCCTGATTGGTTGGGGAAGTAACCAAGGCTGCCTTGCCTGGGCTGTGGTTGCATGTGTCAGTTGCTAAGCTAAAGGCTCTGGATTTCACGTGGATAACAACTGACATTTACATTTTTAAAGTTTATTTTTTTAATAAATGTCTCTAAATATACTACAGGATTTGATCAGCTTTGCACCAACCAATCATAAATCCTTAATTCATAAGTTACCAGTCATGAATATTTCAACTTAGGACCTTTTTCTAATGCCAGCGATTGTGTCTATGTGTGCGTGCGTGTGTGTGTGTGTGTGTGTGTGTGTGTGTGTGTGTGTGTGTGTGTGTGTGCGCGCGCGCGTGCGTTCATGCGTGTGTGCGAGTGTGTGCCTGTCCTCAGTCTGGTTTAATAAGTGTAGCCTGTCAGTGCAGCAGTCTATGGTCAGCAGAGTCCTGGGTCAGCTGATTATGGTTTAATGAGTAGTTTGAAATAGATAACTTCATTTGTCCCTGCACGGCTGCAACTAACCATTAGCTAATGAAGCTAATGATCCACTCGGCAGTATTTTACTACCACCATTGACCTTCCTCCATCTCTGTCTCTATCTCCGTCTCTCAGTGTGCATGTATTTACTTTATGAACCCATAATATACTGAAGAAGTTAGAAAAAGACCAATAACTGACTTTATCTGTACTCTATTTGAATGTTTATAACGTCCTGCATTCAAGTTGTATTAGAGAGACTGTTGGAACGACATGATGGTAAAAAAACCAGCACATTAAGTTTTAATATCTTCAAACTCATTTGAGGCTACCAACTCTCAGGAAGTTCTCTAAAGACTTTGATTCATCAGTATGTCCCTTAAATCCCACAGCACCAGATATGCAATTCAAGTAATAAAAAATGTTTTAAAAGAAAAATCTGAATTAATAAATGTTTTTGTATGTGTTGTTTTTAAAATAATGAGCCCTAAATGAGCATGAAGATCATGTTTTTGGTGTGTCTGTACTCACCAGAACACGCTTGGACGTTGCAGTCCTGGTACTCCACAGGCGACCCACGGCATGCAACCGGGGCGCTCTTCCCCTCTGGGCCGGCACAGCTTCGCCGCCGGGTACGGTAGCCTTTGGCACAGCTCTGTGAGCAGCTAGACCAGGTCTCCCATGACGACCAGCCGGCACCCGCCACTCTCACCACCGGTGTCTTTAGGAGCTCCTCAACAAGGGCTACAGAGAGAAGAAAGAGCGAGTAAAAAGGAAAAGAAAACAGTTCCAGGTTAGATTAAAGTCACAGAAAGAAATATATGCAGTGTTGTCAGATAGAGAGAATTTAAAGAGAGATGTGAAGCATGGAGATTCTTTGAGTGTAAGTCACACAGTGTATATGACTTTGCCAGCAGGCATATTTCTCTGTCTGTCCTTCTCTCAAACTCTATCTGTGTCTCTCATGCATCCCACAGTTGCCTGCTGTTGGTGTTTCATCACTTTGTCAGAGTCGATGCGGCCCCCCACGAGGCTGACAGGGGGAGACAAGTAATCGATTCAGGAGAGAGGGGCATGAAAAAGGCACCAGTGGAGAGCAGTGGACCGTGACACTGTGTAGCTCTCTCTGTGTCGGTGTGTATATGGAAGTGCTGGACTGTGACCCCGTCACTAACAGCATGTAGGGAAGCTAACAGGTCTAACGGGAGCGCCCTTTCAACATGTCATGCCAGTACTGAAAGAAATCTTAGCACGCAGCAGCCTCCTCACTGTGTTTGTACAGGATAGACAGATAAAACAAGACAGAAATATATATATATATATATATATATATATATATATATATATATACACACACAGTAAGACAATAGTGCAAATGGTGCTGGAATGATTAAATAATTATTAGTATAGCAGGTTGCTTGGATACCTGAGATAGGTGGATATGACAGTATAAACAGTATGTTTGACAGATATTTACCTGTTTGAATGGTGTATTTGACACTATAAAATATATACTTTACTTGGAAGGTGGGTGCTTGGTGTTACAGTGTTATTGCACATTATCCTATTGACATTTCCCCACACATGCACTAAAAAAGCTGGTTAACTTACTGTCTGTCTCGCAGGCTGCTGTACCATCATTGGGACAGAAGCGTGTCTCCACCTTCCTGCGTCCAATCTGCAGCTCGTGGGGATCAGACAGGTGGGCCCGGCACATGTAGCGCATCCTTTGCTCCTGACGAGCCCCACCCTGAGTCACATTGACAGGCATCCAGGGGGTCCAAGGCGTATTCCTCTTTACCTCTGGACACGCTTCCAGGTTACAGGCCTTGTACTCCTGAATGAGAAGGTGGCAGAACTCAGGGGTGCAGTGGCCTACATTGTATTGTGTGAATGCTGATTCAGCTCTTTAAGGACATTTGTGCTTGTATTTTACGACATACCATACAATGACTTTTTAATGGCTTTTTAGGACATACTATGCTATTACTGTTTTCAACATAAATTATTTGGCGACACACTGGCTCAGTGTTTAGCACTGCTGCCAACAGGCAACCAGCAAGTAGTCAGTGCACACTCACATACTATACTTTGATTTTTTTCGACATACTACACCGTGACTTTTTAATGGCTTTTTTGACATACTATACAATGACTTTCACTTTTTTCGATATACTATACTATGATTTCATTTAACATTCTATACTATGACTTTTTTCCGACATACTATGCTATTACTGTTTTCAACATAAATTCCTTGTTTTTTGACATAAATTCTTTTGTGGCAAAGTGGATAGTAATGCTCCAACAGCGAAACAGCAAGTAATCACTGCAGACTCTGATCCAAGTTCAAAACCCAGTCTGGGCTGGCCCTTGTCATAAATCTTTTTTCAACATACTATGATTTGATTTTTTTCCAACATACCATACTATGAGTTTTTAACAGCTTTTTTCAACATACTATACTATGACTTTTTTCGACATACTATAGTTTGACTTTTTACGACATAATATGCTATGACTGTTTTCAACATACATTCTTTGGTGGCTTAGTGGTTAGCACTGCTCCAACAGGCAACCAGCAAGTAGTCACTGCAGACCCTGACCCAGTTTTCATGATGTTTTTTTTCGACATATGACTTTTTAATGGCTTTTTTTTTTCGACATACTAGCTCTGGGGAGTTTACTCCCCGGAGTCCTTATGTTTCTTCGATTCTCTGCATTTCCCGGCCGCATCCTGCTGCGTCCTGCTGCATCCGCAGCATCCACCCATGCTCTGCAGCGCCACGTTACATCCCGCAACGCCCTGCTGTGATGTTCCTATGCACAGAGTAGTCAGGATCCGGTATAGGAGACTGCACTACTCAGTATGACACGATGTGCCCTGCTATGACATGAACTTCCACGATAACCTTCGAAGTCACTGTGACGTCTAATGTGACTATTATCACCACTGTTCATCACACCCCCAACCGGCCCCGTCAGACATCACCTACCAAGAGTCTGGGTCTGCCGAGGTTTCTTCCTAAAAGGGAGTTTTTCCTTGCCACTGTCGCAATAGCCACTGCTAATGCTTGCTCTTGAGGGAATTACTGTAATTGTTGGGGTTTTGGAATTTATAGAGTGTGGTCTAGACCTACTCTATCTGTAAAGTGTCTCGAGATAACTTTTGTTATGATTTGATACTATAAATGAAATTGAATTGAATTGAATACTATACTATGACTTTGTTATCACTTTTTTCGGCAATGCAGATTCTGACCCAGGTTTGATTCCCAGTCCGGGCTGGCCCTTTTTATGACTTTATTTTGACATACAATACTATGATTTTGTTATCCCTCTTTTTGACATAATATACTACGACATTCTTACATTTTTTGGCATTTTAGGCCTTTATTTGATAGGACAGCTTAGACATGAAAGGGGAGAGAGAGAGACGGAATGACGTGCAGCAAAGGGCGCAGGTTGGAATTGAACCAGCAGGCGCTACAGCAAGGACTGAGCCTCTGTACATGGGGTGCACGTTCTACCAGTTGAGCTACTACTACTCGCTTTTCGACATACTATGACTTTTTTTGATATGCTATACTAAGACTTTTTTCAACATACTAAACTATAACTTGTATCACTTTGTTATACTATGACTTTTTTTCGTCATACTATACTATGACTATTTTATGACTTCATCCACATACTATGACTTTTTCATGATTTATTTTCTACATACTATACTTTGACATTTTTCGACATACCATACCACTTTTTAATGTTTTTTTTGAAAATGGTAAACTATGACTTTTTTTTAAACCATTTTTTCAACATAATTAATTTAATTAATTAAAATTTTTAAATTTAATTTGAATTGTTTTAATTTATACTCTTTATTGATCCCCAATGGGGAAATTACAATTTACACTCCATTGTTACACTACACACAGGCCTGAAATACACACACACACACACGCTCAGGTCCTATACATGCACTAATGGAGAGATGTCAGAGTGAGTGGGCTGCAACTGCTGAACAGGTGCCCTGAGCAGTTGGGGGCAGTGCCCAAGAGGTGAACTGGCATCTCTCCAGCTACCAGTCCACACTATACATACTATCTTATGACAATTTTGGACATACTATGGTCACTTTTTTCGACAAACTTTGGTAGGAAACATTTGTATATTCCAGATTAAATGTCTTTTTGGAAAAAAAATATATGGTGGGGTAGATACATTGATGATATTCTTCTGCTATGGTCCAGGTCAGAAACAGAACTTCTTTAGTTTCATTCATACATATATGAATAGTACAAACAGCAATTTGAAGTTTAGTTTGGATTTTTCTTTAACTGAAATTAATTTTCTTGATTTACAAATCTACTACTACTATACTACAATATTTAGAAAACGAACTGACCGTAACACCATTCTTAGAGCATTCATCCTCCTTAGGTAATAAATAAAACGTAAACTGAAGGCAAGACTAGCTGAACATAAACATGCTATAAGAACTAGCAACCCCCAATACCCCATGGCTTTACACTACAGAGGCTAACCACAGTAGCTGTGAGTCTTTAAAAATATTAGGCATAGACCATATAGGAAATTCGGGAAGGGGTGGAGACAGATTAAAGAAGATTCTTCAAAGAGAATCATTTTGGATTTATACTTTAAAAGCTATACAATATCCTGGTTGAAATAATGAACTTGACTTCTTGCCTTTTCTTTGAGTTTCTTAATTGGCCTCTTCTTGTTAAGCATCAGCATCCTGTAAATGACTTGGCCGTTGTGTCCCTCATGCCTGAATGCTGAGACATAGAGACGTTTTGTATATATATTTTTCTATTGATACATGTTGGAGTAGGCTGCTCTGCCTAAGCGGTTAAAATTTTTTGTATTAATTTTTTTCCTTTCCTTGTTCTTTGCTTTTTTTGTCTTTATATTGTTTGACTATTGCTGATTGATTTACTGCTGAATATGGTCTGTCAGGTGACTATCAGGTGACTACCTGTCCACAACAATCATGTGACTCTTCTCCTACTGACCATGTGACTACTGGCCAATAGGCTATAAGATCCAGTTTAAATGCAAACATGTTATACTTGCCTTGATGAAGGCCTCACAGCCAAAATGCGTTGCCTTGTTTTAATGATTTAGCCAAGAAATATAATAAAGGCTTTTTAAACGTTACCCTCCTGAGTGCCTCAGTGTCCTTGAACTAGAGTGTGGATACAGACAGATATTTAGAAATGATGCTCGGGTTCGGGTTGGGCCCGGTCATATCAGCGCGATAAGGCATTTGTTGTAAAATGGTGCTGCGACTCCTTTAAGAGAGCTCAGTGCATGTGTGTGTGTGTGTGTGTGTGGGTGTGTGGGGAAAGTGGGCAGAATATAGATAGAGAAAGAGGAAGCAGATGTGTAGATGCGACCGGAGCAGAGTTGGTGGTATAAGATTAAGTTTCGTACACATCGTGCGGTGTCCGAAAAAAAACCCAGACTGAAAGCCAAGTTCATTCATTTGCTCACCAGAAACGGGATTTTAACCCCGACGTTATTCATTTTATAATGTCATTCCTGGAGGTAACGAGTCTCCCCTGGTTTTCTGACCACGGTCGGAAACGGAGCAATCAGGAAAGGTTAACACATCGAACATTTTAAATTAAACAGCTTATTAACGTGCGCTTGTTGCCCCGTGTGCGCTGATGCACTCATCTGTTGACATTTCCAAATGCCTTCCTACAGTTGCTTAACAAAAGCGGGCTTTCCACACAAACGTACACACGTCATTAGTATGAGAAAAAAAGAGAGATTTTAACTGTGTTGGGCTCGGGTCGGTTGCGGTTACTGCTCTGCCGGACGCGGACCGGGCAAGATGGCAAACAATGGTGTTTCCTGTTCTGTTAATATATAATGCACAACTGTTTGTAATATGTGTATGGAGATACTGAAATAGACATTTTTCTTTTTCTGTTGAAAACTGAACTCCAGGTGGTCCCCAGAGACTGTCAATCAACACACAGTGACAAAAACATTTAGTATTTTTCAAAATAAAAAGTGACATTTTGTTTTTGACGTCACTGACTTCATTGACATTTAAAAGACCTTTATTTTGTAAACAACTAGGCTAAATGTGGACACAAGCTGAGCCCTTCACTGTCAGGAGAGAAAATCTGTATGTATTTATCTCTGCTATCATTATCTGCTCACCTTTATAATGATTTACCGTCATTTCATTAAAATGCAAGTTCAGCCTCCAACACAGAGGATCAACACATGTAGATTAAAATTTTCTTACAAAGCCAAATGTAAGCTTACAAACCTACAAGTTCTGTCGGAGGCAAAGAGACGGATTCTACTGACCTTGACAGATGTTCTTCTGTCATTGTTTGTTTATCTGGGTGTGTATTTGTGTCTTTCCTACCAGTGCACATCCTGGGCAGCTGTTGCCATTCTCACAGGTGCGGACCCTGGAGTGAACGCCTCCCCCGCACTCGGTGCTGCACTTGGTCCAGGATCCCCACGGGGACCAGAAGATAGGCTGAGGACAGGACACCCCTTCATTGCAGAACCTATGGAGATGGCAGTGGTGGGAGAGGATGTGGCGGAGTTTGAGAGGATTGATTGTAACAATAATACAATAGCAGTGAAAGCTTATTTACTTACTTACTTAAAATTATGAATTGAGACTTGACTTAGATTTGACCTACTCGGGACTTGATTGTCTAAAGAGATATTAAAGCTAAAGCATTCAAGTCTCACGTGACCGCCATACCATAGTACTGATAGGTTGAATATGAGGAGGGAGATTCTATTGTAAGATTCTATCGAGTTCATTATTCGATTGGAAAAATGCATTTGAATCGTTGCAGTCTTCAGAGAATCAAAGTTTGGAAAGTAACTTTATAAAATAGTTATCCTCACCTCTCTTCCCTGCTCGGCCCCACACACACACGGCCACCATGTCTGGGTGAGGGGTTGTTACAAGAACGCTGGCGAAGCTCGAAGCCCGTACCACAGGTTGTGCTGCACTGCCCCCATGACGACCAGGGCGTCCAGCCTCCATTTCTATGGCAACAGACACATGGAAAAGTATTAGCAACCTATTTCATATTGGTTCCAAAACCTCCATAATTATTCACTAGTGCTTTTAGTGTTATTCTTTCACAGGATGTTCTCCAATGCTAAAGAGAAGAAAAAAAGGGCCTTTTAGCTTACTCTAATCATTACTCTGATTCTGAGCTTCTGGAAACAGAAATGCTAACACACACAGGGAGCTCATTCTGACTGGGAAACATTCATTCAATTTGCTTAAGTGCTATGTTCCTGGGTAGCACTTCTCATGATTTAATTGCCACTTTCTGCAAAAGCACAATTCAATTTTGACACCAAGGATTAAATCTGGCCTAGCTATCCGGTGGGATGAAGGTGCCTAAGCTCTTTGTCTGTGCTCTGCTCTCTGTAAGGCTGATTGGCCAATCCCCCTGCAGACAGAGCCGAGGAGAGGTGTCACCTGGATGTCACCTACATTTTCTAATAAGATCCCTCACGTTCTTGATCTTTGTCATGTTCTGTTAGAGTGTAAATTGAGCCCTGAAGTGGATGTTCCAAAGTCAGTCGGGACATTGCTGCTACAATAGCAGTTTAAGAAATTATGTTATATTATAGAAATTATGTGATGAGTTCTCATTTGCAAATTGACAGACTTTATGTGCTCAATCATAGCATTGTAATAATGTGTAACTTGACAATTTCAAGTGTACAAGTACATCACTCACCCAACCTAAATGTGCACTACATTTTTATTTATGATATACTGTAGATCTTAAGCTAAAATATAGTAAATCCACAGCTTCAGCTTTGTTTTAGACAAAGCAAGTTATTTTATAAAGAATGTATTGCATCAGAGTAACAGTTAAAACACAATAAAGAGAAAAATAAAATCAATTTAAAAAGTAAAATAAAATATAATAAAATAGAAATAGACAAAAACAAGAACAGACGAGAAATACAGTTTAAAAGAAATGTATTTTGCCCCGAGGCTGCTAAAGAATAGATTTTAAAGTGATGTTGCAGGTTCATAAATCATTTAACTAACTGGGAGTGTAAAGATTTAAGAACAGTATTTAATGTGCTCTGTTCTCGTGGTTCCCTGGCATTTCTGAATGTGCTGCAGTGTTCTAATTATCATTTTTAAAATTAAAAATAATTTACCATGGAAGATCACGTGACCAGCACCCACAATGGTCGCAAGAGACTAGAGCTCTCGCACCCACCTCCGCATTGCATTAAATAGCCAGGTCTATTACTTTTTCTTCGACGCCAAATCGTTTTGTCTGTTTTCATGGTGAAAAAGCAGGTCTCGTTGTCACCTAAACTATCTACTCGTACAGAGAAATCTGCTAGCATGGCGACGGCTAATGGCGCGGTGGCTAAAATAGCAACTGATGTTAGCGCGATCCCTAACATGGAGGACTTAATCGCTCAGGTCTTGGAAAAGCAACAAAGTATGCTTGAATCAGTGATCTACAACACAGTGAAGAGAGTGTTAACGGAAATTAACCTGAGATGCAGGGAATTACGGTACGTGATCCGGAGCAACCTGACTGCGTCACATTCACGATCCAGCGGCTTCGGCAGCTTGACGGGACACAACACCAGCTACACGCTGAAGGCAACTCAGACTCGCTTGTCTGCCCGGCCGCCCTGGGAGCGACCCACGGAGCGAGAGAGTTCACCTTCACTACAGCCACGGAGCCGGGCGTTTTCTGTCTGGAGTTGGATATGGAGGACAATGCGACATACACACGAGCCGCTCCGCACCACGGCCTGTTGCCGACGACGGAGCCAGAGGACGGCGGTGGGACTTTGCGTTCGGTGCCGGGGCCGAGGCTAGCAGACCCAGCGGCTGTGGACTATCGGTATCTGGGCTACTGAACCAAGTTTGACATGAGGACGCTGTGTGTAGGTTTTGGAGCCAAGCTTTGAAGGAACATTTAACCAAACTGTAAGAAATGATGAATGCTGGCTACTCAGTCTACAGTCTATGTTTTGTGGACATCAAACCGGGCTGAAAAGAACATGATAAATGCTGAGGACACGGTATGTAAGTTTCGGAGTCAAGCTTTAAAGGGACACAGACTGTGAGTAAATGATAAATACTGGCTGGTCAGTTTACAGTCTATGTTTGTTAACATTTAGCCAGACTGAAAGAACATGAGGGATGCGGTCTGTTCAGCTTATATTTTAGTTTGTTACTCCAACTAGATTGGTGTGTTTTTCACATAGCTTAGTTCAGAAATTGATTTTCACATAGCCTATTTCGGAACTCAATAGCTGATTTTTATAACATTGTTCATGTTTAACATAAGAGTTCACTAGACCTGTTTCAATTAGCCTGTGACTTAAGACAGGTGGTGCAGTTTTGAGCTGCGTTTGATGTGGCCACGTATCTTACAGATAGGGGAGGGGGTCTCAGAGGGTTAGGGGACTTATTTTATTTTTTATGTTTTTGCCACACCTTGCTCAGAGCTAACAGTTCACCCTTTTGCTACAGATTTGTCAGCGAATTCCGGTAGGGTACTCAAGACATGTATGCGTGTACATTTTGAAGATGGCTGAGCTTTCAACCCTTTCAGTCTTTGATTGAAAACATCTTTCCAACTAGCGCATTAGGAACCTTGTAAGTGTACAGACAGTTTATTAAAAATATAGTACCTTTCACGTATACATGCGGGCGCCATCTTGGGAAAGCACTCACGACCAGTCGAACGCCGAACGCTGTGCAACCAGTAACCAGTAACATAGCTCAAGCCTGGCGTTCTCAAAGTTCTCAATGCTTCGGTTTACATGTAGGCACCCTCATTATGCTACCGTGGAAGTGTGATTTTGAGCCTTGTTAGTGGTATAGAAATAGCGATTTCTTTTTACTTTCCTCGTGCCCCGATGACTAGCGTTATAAGCTAATTAGCGGTTTGCGCTAAAACTGGTCACATTCAATTAGCATGGAAACATATCCCAGAGAACGGTTGACTCAGTAATCATGTGTTATTAACCCCTAGGTTCATTTTGCGCTGTATTTCTCCTTTAATACCATAGGCTTGTGATTAAACGCATGAAGAATCAATTGATTATTATTGTAAAAATATTTTTCTTTCCCTACCTCGAGCAGTTGGAGACCTCAATGCTGGGGCCCTCGCAGTTTTTGCCTCCACATCGAGGGGCAGGGCTGTCACAAGACCTGGAGCGACACAAACAAGAGCTCACACCATCCACACCATCATCATTGTTGCAGGGTTGCCATGGCGCCCAGGTCCCGAAGCCACCATTGGTGGTTTGGTTCCGCAGCTGGAAAACAAACGTCAGCAAACGTGAGCCGGGGCTACTCAACCATTCAACACTCAGTGCTCAGAGTTTATAATACAAGTAGTTTTAGAGTTGTGCTGCCAGACAGGACTTTTACTTCTAAGATGGAGAGAGAGTTTTCAGAGGATTAAAGGGGAATACATTTACTGCAATTCACTTCACTTTAGCCAAATTCAATCCAGTTGATCTTAGTGCAATCTAATCCATTTCACTTCAGTCCAATTCACCTTCCTTCCTTCTTCTACTACTCCTATATCCTGTCTGACACACACAGATGTAGTTAGTCATGGATGATACCAAACACTATGACATGTGAAAGATTACATCATCAGGGCGCCTGGGTCTTACGGGTCCCATGACAGATGTGACGCCGTGTTAGCCCTTCTTACAGTAAGTGCTGCAGTGACGTTACTCTTACCGGACAAACAGTGATGTTCTGCTTCCACTGGCTCATGTTGGAGCTGTCTTCCAGTGTGGTGCATCTGCGCTGCCTGAAGTCCCAGCCACAGTAGGGATCCCTCGCCTCCAAGCACAGCCTGCAGGGGACAGGAGAGAGGAGGAGGGAGGAAGACTGTGTTGTCAGCAAAGTAAGTAGTTTAATTGTTTAATTAAGACACAAGGCACATTAATGAATTTAACGTAAAATAGACTTTTTTTTTCTGAGTGGCACATTTGCCATCTGTTTTCCCTAGACAGATGTAACAATCACCCTTAAATATAAAAAAAAAAAAAAAAAAAAAAACTTATAATATCTTTATAATAAAGTACAACATTATGCCCAGTTTTAAAGGAGCTGTCCTTGAAAAACTGAAAAAGAGCAGGCTGGGACTGTCTCCACTCAAAGACCGTTTCCCAATACGTTAAATACCTACGTTTATGTGGCCGGACTGGCTATCAAAACAAAGAACAGAACAAAGAACTTCATACAAGAGTTACGTATTAAGCGGTGAGTACAAATCAACGTTTTCACAGATCCTAGACACAAAATTCTAATTTTCTTGAGAAAAAAGCCAAAGAATTGCCATTACAATGGACATTTTAGACAATAAATAGAATCAATTGAAAGTAAAATAGATGACTGTATGTATACAACTAAAAAAAGTGGATTTAGTGTTGTTTCTTTTTAAATAAATACAAAAATAGAAATGCATAAAATTAATCAAAACGTAAAGAATTCTTAAAAAAAAGAAGTTAAAAATACTGTAAAGACAAAGCCAGGGCACCACTGTCTATGATGAAGACATATCTAAACATACAGACCTACTGTACTATACCCTACTGTACATGCAATATATAAAATGACAGAACCAGACTTTTCTGTGCCATGTTCCTCTCTCTATTCTCACACAAACACTATACACGGTACATCACCCAAACAGTGATTAAATATTTGTAAGCTCCTCCAGTAAAACAGAGGCTTAATGATGGCTAATTAAATCTAAAGCTGTTAATGACGAAGCTAAGCTGCAAGAGCTGATCTGGATGCCTCAGGAACGCAGGAAAAAGGCATCAACTGAATAACCCCTCTCTCTCTCAAAGACTCCCCTTCACTTTCTGCCTCCCTTCCTCTCCTTGATATCCGTCTTTTGTCTCTCTCTTTCTTTAACTATCCTCCCTCGCTCTGATCCTACTGCCTCTTCTTCTCAACTCCTTCATCACAGTATTGTAAGAGTCCTTCCTCTTCTCTCTGCATTCAGCTGAAAGGAGTGATTCTTCTTGTTGTTGTGTTTTTTCTTTCCTGGCACATATACTTTCCCGGTTTATTTGAAGAGCCCTGTAGTGTTTTAGCCTGGAGGTTGAGGAATCTCCAAGTGTTGATACAGCTCTCTGTGCCAGGTCTGGAGCTCTGTGGTGAACCCGAGGTCGGCTTAGATCCAATAAAGACATTACTGCTCAGCCAGCACATCAGAGGTGACCCCACAGACAAAGAGCGACAAGCAAAGGAGGGAGAAGAAGAGAGGCCATGTTCTCTGGTTATCTGTGACACATATGGAAGAGGATGACTTCCTTCATTCCTTCCTTCATTCACCGCTAACCTTCTTTAATTAAGCTACACTATTATAGCAATGCCAGATGCAATCTCCGATATAGATGAAACAATAATCATAATGAGGTCAGCCACAAATTCACAGATCAGTGAACCCAATAGTTCATTTGAAATGGCAGAGGGAGGAGCATGTTGACATTTTCATTCAAGGTACACACACACACACACACACACACACACACACACACACACACACACACACACACACACACACACAGATCAGCTAAGCGGAACAATTAATGTGTGCAAGGATGGAATATATAATGTTGGATGAAAGGGAGAGGTGGGAAAAATTTGAGGCCTAATTAGCTCTGGGTAAAGTGTGCCGACAGGCAGACTGGGAGGCTTCTGACCTCAGGGAAAGAATGGGTTAATCCTGGATTCACCCTGTTTGCAGTAATTAAGAGAAAAATGCTGTTGAAAATATGAAAATAATGAGTACAACTAACGCCGTTCATGCTGTAAGCTCTAAAGACCAGAAAAATGTATCAACTGGAAAGAAATGCTGAGAAATTGATTGCAGTGCAGGTGAGGATAGGGGTTAATGCTGTGGGATAAGATATGAACACAGCTGCAGGCACATGTAGCACAGACACCTAAAACACAAGGTATGCTTATACTTTGTCTCAGATCTGTACTATACTGCACTGTATGGCCAAACGTTGCATTAGATGGACAATGCAATGCACAGTTCAATCAACAGTGGCAGTTGGATTGATACCAATACATATTGCATAATTTTCTGTTGCAAAACAGGAAAGTACATTGATTTCTTTTATACGAACTGCAAAAACTGCATAGTATGACATACAGTATATAGAATACATACTTTATTCTGCTGATATAATATGACAAATTGGGACACAGTGCAGGTTTGCAGTCTCAGTATTTTCTCCAATAATTTCCTTCACCTAAGGCCATTTAATAAATAAGGATTTACTATTGGAGAGAAAAAAAGGCATACCAAGGCGTTTAGCTCCGGCTCTGAACTTTCTGCAGCTGCATAAAACACCAGCCAAACGCTCTCAGCTCCTTTCTGTCCTAACGGCACGCTGTTTTTCAAAAACAGGACCGCTGTAAAAGTCAATTAGAGGCAGTGTGGGTGAAGAGAGGGCAGTGTGATGGGAATAAAAAAACTGACAGTGCAGAGGAAGGGATGTCAGCTCGGACAGGAAACTGAGTGTGCAGATAACAGGAATGTGAGGGATCTAAACTGTGTGTTTGTGTGTATGTTTGAGAATGAGCAAGAGAGAGAGAGTGTACATAATCAAGTGGATTTTCTAAATACCCCCCCCCCCCACACACACACACTGTATGGTGGGTGTGTCTTTGTACTGTGGGTGTGCCATTAAGTGTGAGAGCATCACTTTGACAAGTCTGCAGGGAACAGGCTGATATTTAATTCAGCAGTGTGCATGCCCAGTGGCACACTATATCAAAATAGAGAAGCCATGGAAGATGGCTGGTTAAATTTTAAACAGACAAGCGGCAAAACCCACCAGCCTATATAACAATATTTCTAGTAGAGTGGCATCGGAAGATAAATCTGCCAGATTCTCTATGTGGGGGTGTAATTGGCATTTTAAATAGTTTGTGAATGCTGTAAAAACCAGTGTCTCCTTTTATTACAGGCCCTTTAACAACTAGACATTAAAACAATAGTTCACCTCGCCTTTAATGGCAGGCCATCAGTATATAATTGCAAATATGATTACCAGAACTGATCAATTATGGATTGGAATCAGCCATTATTAGCTGTAGCGTTGACACTCTGGAAATACATTAGCAAAGGGTGTCTGGAGGGTCTGACTCAGTTAAACATATGTCTGCATACGCTGGCCTCTCTCCATCTCTCCACATAAGCGATGGCATTTTTTGCAGCCGCTCTCAGGAGACCACCAGTGACAGGCTCTCAGTCCTGATCCTCTCTCCAGGGGAGGGAGCCCATCCCTGGGGCTTTTTTCCCCGCTGTGCTGGGCTGAGTTGGCCATTTAGGAAGTCTGCTGATGATGAATCAGAAACACAGAGAATTCCTGCTAGCACTCAGCGCTAATAAATCCAATTAGGCCCAGTTGGAGCCAGCCTGAAGACTGATGGTGTCGGGTCCCAAAAAAAAAAAAATAATCAGGAAAACAAAAGTGAGATGGCTGTCTGCCAAAACTGCCTGCTGTTCTCCATGTAAAATCTTAGCCCCTGATGAATAAAAAGGAGCTGCATCATCACCGAGAAACAATGGGAGGCATAGACAGGCTACAAGATTTTCTGGTGCTTTGTGAATAGAAATGAGCTTTACATATACAATATATTATTATTATTAAGAGAGAGAGAGGACAAGAAAATATAAATATATTCAAAAGCAAGGAATTAGATGGCAGATAGACAGGAAGATGGTTAAAGGAGAAATAGAGAGACAGAAAAATACACGAAACTGACAGAGATTAGACAATAAAAATGTGGACAGAGATAACGCAAGACAAGAGATCCAAGAGAACAAAAAGCAAAAGAGGTGAAATTGGGAACAGCAGTGAAAAGAACTGCAGGAGTTTGATATAATTAGACTAATTTAATAATCTAAACCCAGTATTGAACCCCTTATTGACCATCTTTCAACATTTATAACCAAGTAAAGTTATGAGATTCAATGGAGCTATGTAATAAACTATTGTTTGAAAAGACTGAAGCACTACAGTTTTTTTAGCCTATTTAATGTTCACAATCTGTAAATAAAACCAGAAAATGTAAGATCTGAAATGCTGACTACATCTATCTGACACATTAAATTAACAGGTGTAGCTTATTTACAAACTATATATTTTTTTACAAATTACTTTAGCCAAATAATGGAGATAATGGATAATAATTAGCTAAAGTCATGGATATGTTGTACATTAACTTCTTCGATTCCAATGACTGAAACTGTGGTACACGGCTCTGCAGAGCAGTCTGCTCTACTGATCTCAGGTGAACGGTCAGCTGCTCTCTCTCCTGTCTGAGGCTGAATAACTGGAACATGAAAACCGCGGGTCCCGTGAAATATGACAGCTACAGTTTATCGGAAAATAGGGTTGGGCACACTGACTTTGATGGATTTACTGTTTATCAGACCCCAGATGAGACAAGAAACTAACGTTAGTGAACGCTACGGTGACGGTCCCTCTGCCTCTGACGCCCGGCTGCAGGAGACGCTGTATAAAAATAAAAAGAAGAGACGCTGTATTCCTCCGACACGCTGTATTAACGTTACTGTTTAAAACACTTTCCAGGTTAGTGGGGGTGCATACCGCTCAAAACCAACATTAAAAACTTAGTAATCTTCCCTCAGGGTTTAGTTTGTTGCTAATCTGTGTGTAAAATGGTCTTTTTATCAATTTACTCACAAAATAAACATTTATTAGCTACAGCTTATATAATCTGCTGCCAGTGACGTTTGTCATTTCAGCCAATGAAAGCAACAATGGCTAAAAAAAAAGGAAATTCAACCTAGAAGTTTCGCACATTCTCTCTTTGCTTACAGAAAAGGTTACTGTGTTCGATAAGAGATTCATTATCCTCTGAGCTTAGCAAATCCAGGTATTTTGCTGGAGCCAAAGTGTCCAAACTGGCTATCATAGCCTGTTGCTTGTTTTTATCTATCGCTCATGTTACAAATTTCACCCCCAAAAAAGGGAGCAGAGTAGTTTGAATTTGTCAGCATCAGGGGATTTGAAAGATGACGAGCTGGAGGTGAAGACACACAGAGCAGACACAGAGCAGGTCCAAATCAGGGCTGAGAGAAAGAGGAGGGCAAAAAAGCAATATAGACAGAAATGTAGAGAGAGAAAGATACAGAGAGCAAAATGATTACACTGAGCTGCAGCCAGAACAAAGCCTGTAATAAAAGTAACAGCATTCTGGAGCAGTAATAAATACATCCACTGTGTGGACACCATCTCTCCCTTTCTCTTTCAGTACTTGGCTGGTGAAGTGTTCCTCAGATTGGTCAAACAGGCTTAGCAGCAGTGAGCTCCAGAGGCCTGCTGACAGGCTGGCAGCCACAGCCGACAGTAAATTGGGTTTGCTGGGTATCGGCCTGTAAGCTCCCCTCACACAGAGACAGACAGGGAAGTCCACACCACTGTATAGGGGTCCTATAGGTATAAAGTATACACTGGTTTTAACAAGCAGCCACACACACACACACACACACACACACACACACACACACACACACACACACACACACAGACTGTAGCAGAGATGCTAATGGTCAGTGGTTTTCTCCGATGACCACCTTAAGTGGTTTCCTTATGTTATTTTAAACTCCTGGCTGAACTGCCTCGGCTTCATGACTGCTGCCAGGTCACTGTTAATCACACACATACAACCACACACTCACACACACTCAGCAAATTGAACCAAAGCTCCTCAGGCGGGAATGTTACTATCACCAGCAGGACAATTGTACCTCTTGTAATAAAACATAATGTTTATGTAAGCAGATGTTTGAGCGGTGGTTTGGCTGCAGGAATAGAACAGCTACAGAAAGCCTGATTTGTTCCGTTTCATCCTCCAGGACATTATCCTCCTCATTTATTCAGCATTTTCTCCGTGTAGTTATTTCTGTTTCCGTATTTTTCTTATCTTTTTCTTTCTCATGCTCCTTTTCACTTTCTGTTCACCAACAACTGCGAAAACAGACAAAAACAGCTTGTCTTACACCTTCAGTTTTGACAAATGTTTTGAAAGAAAAGTAAAAAAAAAGTACTGCACTTTCTAAGTTGGCTTTTTGTAGGATGTGGCACAATGCTACTGTTCTGAATGAGACTAGTAGTTTCATTCTGTATTTGGCAGCATTGACTTCTTTTCTTCCCTCAGTGAAAGGAGAAAATGAAAAGCCCTGATGGATGCAACATTGCAGCTAAGCTAGCATGCCACTGTGGCCAAAATAAATCACTTCACTAACAGAGCGCGATAGAGAAATAGGGGCTGGGTGGAGGACAGAGTGGTGCTGTTAGCCACAGGAGCCAATTGGCCAGGTCAAATATAATTACCACAAATAGAGGACAAACACACACAGACATGTGTGCACACACAAACACAAAAGCTGCAGCATTTGTCTGCGAGCTATCACTAAAAGCCTACAAATCACTGACTGTTGAAAAGGTTTAGCACTGTAACAAAAAAGAACTTCAGTTAAAGATGATGATGTAAATGTTATTCTACTCTCAGGGTTGCAAAACTCGCCAGAGCCGCCTATACGGATCAATAACAAAAGGAAACGTGAACTTTAAAAGCACCTAAACGTAATTGAGTTTTCAACAACTGCACAGGCATTCAAACCAACATATGTGTATGCTGCCGTAAGCTAAACTGTAAATACATGTTTAGACAATCACAAACATGCGGCCATGAGCAGCGTAACTTCGGAACTCAACGACCCTGGCAATATAATGCTGTCTTTCAGAAGCTTAAAACATTCAAAGAAATATGTGATATTGATTAGGCGTTGATGTTATGAAAGGGAGATGGAATACTGCCATTCAGGTGAAAAAACAGGCTCCTCCAGTCAATGAAAAGTCCACGGACAAAACAGTTATTGCTAGCGATTACCATATTGAACTTGAGGAATCATCAAAACAGGTAACTGACTTCATGGCTGATTTACAAACGATACTAGATAAAGAACTGAGAGACTTTCGCCAGGAAAACAGCGGTGCTCTCCTGAGAAAGTAAAGAGGACATTAAAACAACCAACAGCAGAGTCGACAAGGCCGAAAAACAGATCTCTGAAAGAGTGAGAGTGCACGTGGTGGAAGATGCAATGTCAGAGATGCTGAAACTACAGGAGAAACAGGAGGCCAGGCTGACTGATCAGGAGGGTCGGTCAAGAAGGGAGAACATACGTGGTATAGCAGAGGAGGGGGTCGAAAATAATTCCACAACGATGGCTAGAGAGAAATTCCTGCCTCCACTGAGGATCTGGATAGAGTAATTTTCAGATTTATTTGGCATTGGAAGAAACCTCGGATAAGGTTTAAGACACTTCAGCTATCCAAGGAAAATGGAGGTCTCTCCCTCCCAAATATAAAAGATTACTATAGAGCAGCACAGATAAAAAATCTTGTTGATATATGCAATCCATCCTACACAGCAAAGTGGAAGGAAATAGAATACAGTATATCCAGCGATATTCCTCTTCAAGCTGTGATTGGTAATACTGTCTTAATTAAACGTGTGTGGGTTTCCAATCCATGGATAATGTCATCACTCAAAATGGTATCAGGTGCTAAAAGATCACAGGTCCCAGGAGCTCATCAACCTTATGATGAGATGGATAGATTATGATTTCAGATTTCATACCCATCAGAACAGATGCAAGATTTAAAAAATGGGCTGAAAACGGTAGAGTGACCTCTACAAAGATGGAGCACTAAGACATTTTCAGGATTTAAAAGTCTACTATGGCTTAACAAAAAAGGTTTTTGCAACTTAGACATTATACTGAGAAAGTGATAAAAAGGCGGACATAGATAAGACAAATCCAGGTATTCTGAAGGTCTTCTTAATGAGTTACAAGTCGGACCCAGGTCGCAGGAATATCTCAAAATTGTAGAACAAGTTGAAGGAGTTAAGTGAAGAGGACATGATTTATATAAAAGATAAATGGGAAAAGGAAGGAAAAATCACTACACTCAGAAATATGGGAAAAAGATCCAGCAACAAGTTTGAAAACAATGGAGAAGCACATCTGCACTTTTTCACTATTTTAATTATTGTGTCCACTTGTATAACCAAATTCTTTTTTCTTTCTGGATTTACAATTATGTTTAAGTATGTCATTCCATTCTTTTCTACGTATATTATTTATTTTATTTTTTCTTTAAATCAGAAAAAGATGCATATTTGTTGTGCACCAATGTGTTCCTAATAAAAATTTGAATAAAAATAACAAAAACACCAAATACAAACATGCACACCTACTTTATTCACCTACTGTACAGCCACAGTCCATCCATTATGCCATTAACAGCCTGATATTTTTCTAACAAATTGGATATGTTATATATAAATGACCTTTTGTGTTGCTGTGACGCCCGTCACATCACAGTACTGTAAATGCTGCCATTTTTCCCTGTTTATATGAATGTGTGTGTACGTGTGAGATTGGGAAAAGCAGCATGTGTGGGTGCAGATGAGCCGCTGTCAGCTATAAAACCATCTGAGTATATTCAGCTGTTATCAGTGCGTGAATGGATGCATAGCTGTATGTGAATGGGACGACCACACACTGCAGAGGAGATGAGGAAAATGTCTCATTCAGTCAGCAGTACAATGACTGGGAGTGTGTTCAGATAAAGAAGGAGGATGGCAGATGGGTCTTTTTTAAGCAGTCTGAACAGTGAAAACCCAGAACGGTGGACAGGAAATGTAACAAAAACAAGAAAGAAAAAATAAAAAGTGCATGACTGGAGCTGGGTGGTAATGTGGTACATCAAGTTACTGCAATTACAGTACTTTTCCCAGTAGCGTAACGCGTAACCCAATCTCCTGAGCATCTCATGCAGTTTTTTTTGATTAATTTGTCCAAAAAGGAATAAATTCACAGCAGCTTTTCCAAGAAATTGTGTTAAATTGTTAATCTTGGAGTGTAATATTTATGTATGCAAATACAGCATGGTATGTGTGATACTCCAGTTTCCAAGGTTTGCAAGCCCTGATTCAACAAGTTTTTAATCTGGTACAGCTGCAGACTGACCGAGAGCAATAAGAGCAATAATATAAAATAGTTTGGTTTAATTTTCAGAAAAAGCTAAATATTTATTGCCTAAATTGCTTACAATATCATCTCTCAAAAACAATAAACATATTAAGTGCATTTAAGTGCCATATTACATTGTTTTTAAAGAAAACATTTTCTGAAATGCAATAACAACCTCAAACTATGGCATACATTAAACATACATAAACATTACCTTAAGTTGTGCAACTTAACTTTCAGAACTACAAGCTTTGTGATTTACTTTTGTCGGGTCCACTTCGTGGAATGGAGGATTAAGTTGATGTTTTCTGTTGAGATGCTGAAGCATTGACGTTGTGCTGTTATTGTGGTAAGCTAGTTCGATTTTGCAGTAGACGCACTGTACAGAGTTTTCGTTTTAATTAGGTTTGAACTGATTCCAAACATTGGACACTTTCTATCGTTTTTTCCAGCCTGTCTCTTCTCTTAGCCCCTTACGCTCTTTTGTCATTTTGTAATCAGTCTTCATGGCATTATTACTGTCGCACACCAGCCCGGTGTGCGACAGTAATAATCCTCCATGCGGAAACACCGTGAGCAAAACAACGTTGGTAACATTAATTAAATGAAGCTTCGAGGCAAATCATTTTGCATCAAGGATTTTTAGTAATCAAATTATTCGAGTTACGCAAGGAATCGTTTCAGCCCTACTGCAGACGTAGCAATACTGGCCACATTGGGACCAGGTTTAGGAGCTGTGTAATGGTGAGCCCGATTATATTTCTGGAGTGGATTTAAGCTTTTGTCTTGAAGGTCCTGACAAGCATCTTAGAGAAAAACTGTTGGCTGTGGGAGAGCCCCCTCAACAGATTCCAGTTGGTCAATAATTCAAAAATGTTGCCTCCTGCTGTGTTTCCTCAAGATCAGCCGCTTTAGATTTCATGCATAGGTAGGTGCAAATGCTTTCCAGCTCCATAACACACTTGGTTAAGTTGTCTGTTGTCCATGGTCATGTATAATAGTGAAAGAAAGCTCTGTGAGCCCTAAACAAGACTCAAATTCAGCAACAAGGGCAGTGAAAGCTGTAGAAGTGTACCATGTCAAATTCTTCTTTTTGAAACTTTCTCCTTGCCTTAGTACCCATAGTTAACATTTCCAGTAAAGACAAGGCCGATATTCCACAGTCAGAGATGGTTAAATACAAAGATCGACAAAATGTTGGAACACAGGCAAAAGCCAGCAAAGCCAGTCTTCCCCTTTCAAACCTCAATATCTATCAACACAAATAATAATAATAATTTTTCTTGGCTAATGGCTGTCTGCTATGATAAATGTGTATGTGGTTGAACAGTAAAACAAGCTCCTTACTTGAAAAACTATCTTTTCAAATGTGAGAATTTTCTGCTTTTTTCTGGGTCACAATGTCAGCCTATTTCTGCTCTCTGCTCCTTTCCCATGCCATGTACTAACTCTGCTGTCGTTTCAGATCCTGCCACTCCTTCCATTCATTCCTCCTCCTGCCCAGGCACTACAGCTATTTTCTCGGCTTGCCTGAGTTTTGCCTATTGTGACCCCTGCTTTTGGACACCTGCTTGCACAACTGATCCCCCATCGGATAAGTTGGCCTTATATTCCCTGCCTGCCTGCTTTTGACCTTGAGTAAACTGGAACTTTATTTTAATTTTTTTAAGATTATATTTCAGGGCTTTTTTTGCTGTATCATAGAGCAGCTGGAAAATTACAGGAAAGTGGAGAGAAAGAGGGGATGACATGCAGCAAAGGGCAGCGGGTCGGATTCAAACTCATTTGGTCGCTGCCAAGGACTCACATGGGGCACATGCTTTACCGGGTGAGCTAGAGGTCCTCCCAGAACTTTTATTAGTACCAGAGTCAAGCTTTTGGGTTCAAACCTGTTTTTACTGAGCCTTTACACCCTGTTTTATAAATTGTCACTGTTGGCTCTCGCAAATTGCGATATGCATTTTTCACTAATCAACAGATTAACTGTTAATGTAAATATTAGCTGAAGTCATATTCCCATGCATTAGCTAACTACCTTGCCTCCTTTGACTCCTAAATTTCCTGACTCATCGTCACCCATCTGCCCTTTTCTACTTTCTGCTACTCGAGTCTCTCCAGACGGGCTCAGGTGTCACGATGACACACAGGTTGACTGCAGTGGATTTGTAAGATAGTATGAGTGAGTGAACCACAGAGGTGAGCAGAATATCGCAGTCTGTCCTACAGTATCTCACCCCCTGCTCCCCCCTCTCCTGGTGTCCTTAAAGCCCACTCTTCTTATCGTTTCACCCCATTGTGTCTTAAATAGGACTCTGGCTGCTTGCACTGCTTTTTTCTCTGTATCTGTATTTCATTTGGCTTTTCTCTCTCTTCCAGTTCCTCTCTGTGTCTCTCTCACCATGCATATCTCACCCACATCTTATTAAATGCAATGGTTTCCCTTGCTGGTGGTGGTGGTGTGAGTGTGTCTGCTCCCATGTGTCTAGGAGTTTGGATTTAGTAGAAATAGCGAGCTGACTCATCAGGCAGCGCACATATGAGAACTCATCCAAGCACCAACCCACACACAAATCACACCGAGTAGACTGCCACACACACACACACAGTGAAAATAGCATTGAGCCATTTGTATGCTAAAATGAAGTTGACTTTGAAGGAATGAGGTGGCCGGCTGATTGAGAGCACTGATGAGATACAGAAAGTTGGACAAACAGCCAGTGAGCTTTTCTCCCCTCGCTCACCTTCGAGACGTAGATTTTCACATGAATAACCTGAAGCTGGAGATGGCAGAGCTCTCTCTTTCTCTCTGTGGCTTTGTAGCTCTCTCTCACACACACACAAACGCGCCTTCAGAGAAACTTCTCTGGCAGTGTATGAGCTATCTTCATCCACACTTTTTATTTGTCCTCTGAAAAAAGTCACAGCGCTCTCTCTGTATTATGCGAAACTTCATTACTAAAAAACAACCCAGCACAACAAATTAATTTCCTCTAGTGAGCAGATGCCGCCCCAGTCATTTGTCTGGTTCCATACAGACTTTAATGATTATAGGCGAGGTCTTCCAGACATTCATCCTAGTTGAGGACAGATAATTACCTCCAATAGAGGACCAACCAGGTTCAAATGAATCCAGTGCCAAAATGCATAAAATGAACAATAAAATGTACACTGTGTCGTGCTGCTGCTTTCAGAAAGAGGTTATTGTCCCTCACATGGCTCATTATTTCATTCTTGTAGTTGAACTCTGAGACATCTAACAACAATCAGAGCAGACAATACAGAAGTAACAGGAAATGAGAAGAAAGAGAGGGGAGGAATGAATTGCAACAAACCAGGGACGCTGCAGTCCCAGTATGTTAACCACAAGGCCACCAGATGCCTCATTCATTAGATCACTAGCCGTGATCCAGGACCATGATTCTACTTATTAAAAAGATGCAGCATTTTGTTCAGTTCTGCAACAATGCTGACTGTTGCAGAAGCATGGCCTGTTGTAACTCTATTATACTTTCCAACCACACGTGGCAGCACTGAGCACACAGACGCTGGACAGTACTCCAGTGGTTGAACTTATGTAAGAAACATTGCATCAATGTACACTATGTACTACATACTCAATTATGACATGTCTATAATGTCCATAAGCCTGCTGAATTTTTACGATTTTAATGTAAATCTCCCTCTCACTGTTGGCCTAAGTCATGTTTTGTTTCTTTACACCTACATCATAGATTTTCTTTTCCTTATAGGTTCCTAGTTCGTATTTTCAACATTCTCTCTATATCAAATTTATGAATGGCTAAGTTGGGTTTTCCTTTGATAGCTTAGATACGTAGTATGATCATGCTGGATACAATTTTCCACTAGATGTGAAAATGTTGGGCAGTACTCACATCTCAGTTTTGTAGGTGGAGCACCTCTCCAGTGGGATCTTTAGGACTCGGTTGTTAAGCCCAACGAAGAGCGACCTGTCGCTGTGCAGGATCTGCAAGCTCAGGATTGGTTCTCGCACCCCCGTTGGGAAAAGCTCCATCTCCTCCAAATAACAACCTTGTAGGTTCTTGTTGGGCGTAGCCAGTGCCTTTAAGATGGTGCCATATTCTGATTGGACAAAAAGGATGAGAAGAAATAACAATCTATCTTGTATACAGGTAAATTAAAATTAACTTCCCTACTTGATTTTTCTTTTTGATGTTATATATTTGAGATAAGGTATGTTTCTACTTCATATATTTATTTATTTTTGAGATACTTTATTGATCCCCAGGGGGGGGGATTACATTTCACACTCGCACACGTGCCCAAAGAGGACTTATACATGCACTAATGGGGAGATTTCAGAGTGAGAGGGCTGCCCATTAAAGGCGCCCTGAGCAGTTGTGGGTTCGGTGCCACCAGGAGGTGAACTGGCACCTCTCCAGCTACCAGTCCACAGTCTGTACTTGGACCCTCCGGTTCCCAAGCCAAGTCCCTACAGACCAAGCTACCGCTGCGTAATGTGAGCTTTGCAAAAATAAGTAATAGTTTTGTTGTTCCTTTCTCCTCCTTAAAGGAACACGCCGCCTTATTGGGACTTTAGCTTATTCACTGTAACCCCCAGAGTTAGACAAGTTGATACATACCCTTCTCATCTCCGTGCGTGTTGGAACTGTCTGACGCCCCCAGCGCTAGCTAAGCCTAGCACAGAATTTGCACCTATCTAAAATGATGGTGTACAACCACGTGTCAAAATAAAGCTAAGAATGCAAACAAAAAGAATCACAACAGATGAAAACAGACTTTTCTTTTACAAAGCACTGCTGGTAGCCACTGCAGTCAAGGAGGTATATCATATGACCTTGTTATTTGTACACCCTGCGACTATACAAATCAAAACATGTAAATAGGAAAATGTTGGCCTTATTTTGTCACTTATTCAGAGCAGTAGGCTAGTTGGAACCGGTTACCTCCAGGATCTGTGCTAGGCTTAGCTAGCGCTGGGGGCGTCAGACAGAGTTACGACACGCACAGAGATGAGAAGGGTATGTATCGACTTGTCTAACTCTGGGGATTACTGTGAATAAGTTCCTTTAACTAACCTGTGCTGATGTACATAACATGGTAGAGGGTGTCCATTCCCTGAACAATGTCCACGACCAGGTTGGAGAAGCGAACGTCATCCTGCATGACCAGCGGATCAACAGACTCCGGCTGGACCACGTCGTTCATCAGGTAGAGCCGCTGGGCGTCCTGCAGGCTGCGCTCCGTCAAGCCCTCGTTGGGACCCTCGTCATCTATCGTCCCACACTGGAGAGGAAAGGAAATGGGGGGAGTGAAGGGTGAGGATGTACAAATGTGGGATGGCACATGAAAATGAAAAAGGGAGAGAGAATGCAAGAAAAAAAACAACTAAAAAACAATGAAGAAGTACCTCACACACCCAGTCATTGGATTTAAGAAATCAATATACCATGTCTGGTTAGATTGTTTAAATTCTTAATTCGATTCTCAGTAATTTCAACTTTTTTTCTGGGGAACAAAACTACAATGTGAATGTGATGTGACCACAGCAACAACACAGCAATTACATGAAACACTGCAGAAGAATAACTATGAAAAGAAAGCCTTGTGAATGCCGTGTTGGGTTGCACGGCTCAGCTGTGGTTTGCAGCTTCTGCTCATTCTTTAGGACTCAATATAATAAATAATTTGATAATCAAGATTTGTCGGTAACTTCCATTTTTGGATGATGTTTAAAGTGTTAAATGGTTTTGGAAATATAGCATGATTTTTTTTAATTTTAAAATGAAATATATATAATAATAATAATAATAATACAATATCTACAAATATTAATATTTTTTCATATTTCATAATTTTCCTTTTGAAATAGAGACTTCAGGGTCTTGCAGATGAATTCAGTCTATAAGGTTACCAAATTGTTTCCAACCATGCTGTGTAGCTCCACAAGCAACCTCTAGAAACCAAGTGGTTTTAGATACCAGATTCAGTTTTTCTAAATTAAAAAGATCTCATTTAGAGAGTTTTCATTGGAGTCATACAGCATGGGAACAAGAACTACCTGAGAAGACATGTTCTTGAAAAAAAAAAGTAATTTCCACAGTAGTTACATGGAAATTCATTTTTGTTGGGATTGAGGCTCGATTTGAATTTGACTTTGTTCTGAATTTGATTATTCTTTTGCAGAAAACTGCAGTCATTAGTAAAATTGGCAAGCATTCTTCCAGTTAGATGTTTTTTTTGTAATCACATTACTAATTCCTGGAGGTGATGGACCGGACTGTAAACATGCTCTGTATCCAAATCAAAAAGGTAGAGGTTATTGTATGTGGTAAAGATTCAAAGGTTTTTTGAGACAAATGTGTGATTTCGGGCTATATAACAAATTGACTTATTGTTGCCTCTCTGTCTCTTACATTACAAGCAACACCTTTGCAAAATAAGATGTTTTTTTTTGTTGCTAACATGGATTGATTTAGCTGGTATCAGTCTTGTATGGAAGTAGTTAAACTAACCTGGAAGTTGTGGATGGGGTTGGTTGTGGGAAGCCAGGTGGAGCGAGGGTTCTCCTGGGAGCGGAAGGGCCCGTTGAAGGTCTGGGTGATGGCGCTCAGGTTGAAGGCACACACCGCAGATGCTGCTATACTGTTGCTTTATAGAGAGATGGATAGGGAGGACAAGACAGCAAGGGGAAGATAGCAGGAAGCAGAGAGGAGAACAATTACAGGAAGGGATGGAGAGAGAGAGAGAGAGAGAGAGAGAGAGAGGGTAAAAAAAAATTATTTCAACAATAATATTCATAACAGTTTACATGTTGGCAGTAAATGTGAAGCCATATCAGATATCAGCAGTGCCCAGCTGTGTAATAAAGCCATTTTGTAATGTGTTCCATCCCCTTAATGGAAATCCTATCATTTATACCTGCACTGAACAGGCGCTACGTCGCTGGCTTGCTTGCTGGAGGCTAAGCTATGCTATCAGCGCTGCACAGTGAATGGGGACAGTATTAAGCTGAGGATAAAGGAGGCAGTTGCACAGATTACGTGCAAACACACACACACACACAGCTGCCTCAGGGGTGTCACATTCGAGAGTAAACCCCGGCTAAACTGGCAGTGTGAGTAAAGTTATTATCCTGACGCTCTTCGGCCATAATGTGCTGCAAGGTAATGAGTTTCTTAACTGCCTGCTACTGCTGACTGTTTTCCCCCTTTCCCCTTACACCCAGCAACACTAAGACTTTTTACTACCCAGTAAACAGCCTGCTGCCTTGGCATGGCTTGTGGGATGCTGATAAACCATCAGTTAGAAAATAGTAAGTGATAACATTATAGTGCGAGAGCAACAAAGAAACTGCATGAGACACAGAGAGAGAGAGAGAGAGACTCAGACAGCGAAACAGAGAAATAAAGACTATTGTAAGGACCTCATGGTGCTTTGTGAGTCGTTTTGTTACCTTGGGTGAAGAATAAATCAGTAAAAGCTGCTACTTGCTGAAAAATCTGCATCCTAGGGTTTGCTTAATGGCTTTGGTGAGGCCTAAATCTGTTGTTATCAACCCTTGGGCTGCTTTTACTCAGTTTTCCATCCCTTAATTTTAATTGTCTTCTGTTAGTCGGGCATGTCATACTGTGTATTTATTTACAGTTCAGAAATGCCATTTCCATCCCTTAATTTTAATTGTCTGAAGGGGAAAAAAACCTGTACCTGTATGCCCATGGATTGGGTATGGTAGAGGAGAGTGTCTGTGTTCTTAGGTATATAAAAACAATTTTGATGGGACATTCTGGGCCTTGGTAATGTCAGAAAATGTAAAGCAAAAAAACAAATCTATTTTTCATGGATTGTTTTCGCCACTACAGATCCTTTAAACGTACAATATGTAACTTTCTGCCGCTAGGGGTCTCTCAACCAAAACAATGGACGGTAAAACTGGACTTTTGATGACATTGTGAAGTTGCGTGGAATTATGGGAGTTTTTAGTGTTAAACACCTTCGCTGCCGGCTAGAATCATATGTCAATGGTTAGAATGCATCTGTTCACGGACGAGTTTACCCATTCAAGTTTATTCAGGTTACGTTTGGTAACGTTTATTCATGTTATTGTAATAAAATAGCTGCAGTTTCCCCAACATAATTACGTTTTTCTTGATTAGATTTTTATTTGTAGCTGACCATTTAGCTAGTGAGCCAGCAAGCTAACAGTAGCCAGCAGCTAAAACACAAAATATTTCACATATCAATGTCACCTTTTGGATGGTTTCAACACCGGGGCGGACGGGGTTTGTTGTAACGCTAGCTAGCTACTAAACGAGGCTGAGAGACGGGTGTGGGTGGGGATTGTCGGGGAAATCTCTGCGACAGCGTCCAGGACGTTCGATGCCTGTTGTGCAGCAGCAGAACATCTCCCAGCTGCCCGGAATTATCTCCCCTTCACTTTTCAGTAATCTTAACTTTTCGTTTTGGTGCTTAACCCACCTTTTGTCGGGTTAATTTAGCTAACCGTAAAGACAGCTAAACGCGAAGGGGTGAGAAATTCGGCAGGGAGGAGATTTTCGGCACATACACCGGTAGCGCTACGGACATGTAGCTGCCGCTATGGATGGCCGCTGTTGTGACTCGGTGCTGGGTCTGATATTCCCAACGTTTAATTAAACTGCCGTTAGCGTGTGCTACTTTGGCTACATTAGCATTAGATTAATCGTCTATCTATACAGCTAACGTTAATGTTACTAGTGAAGTTATTCGTGGGTTAGCTCAGTCCTGTTAGCTGTGGTCGAAACAGTCATACTAAAAATAATTTTATTAGCGTGTTGAACGATGTTGTAACTTCATAGTGTTACCCACAAAGCATTAGCATCAACGTTAGCACATTGTAGTAACGTTAAGCCGGTATCTATATTGAACTTACAAAATAGAGAAGGTCTCTAAAAGTGGGATGTAATTAATCACAAAATGATGCTGTATGGCAAAAAAAAAGCAGTATTTTCTTTTTTTTTTCTGTGACATTGTATGATTTACAATTATCATCTTGGTGCCAGTGTTCTGACGGAAGTTAGAGTAACTGGAGGGTGAAAGGTTATATGACGCCACTGACGGGCGACTAAAGGAAACGTGCCGTGTCTGAAAATAAAATAACAGATTTGGTGGAAACATTTGGGATAGTGTAAGAACACAACTCATAAAAATATATAACATAGGTATGGTCGTTTTTAGACATTTTAAAGCAGAAATGTTACATATTGTACCTTTAATACTTTGGGCGATGCACACAGGGAATTCATTTTAGCCTCAAATGGTTTTCATTTAAACCATGAAAAGTCATGCTGGATTAGCTACAAGCAGTTTCTGTTTGCACTGTAACCATGGACGTACAGACAACAATCACTGGATTACTTTTGAAACAGAAGAAAAAGTTATACATTTGATGATTATGGTGTAAGATCTAAGATCAAGGAGCACCTCTTTATATGCTTCTAGATCAGAACAGATTTATGGATTGTGCAAGGATTTATATTCTTGACTTCTGGGAATAATATATGAAGATAATCTATGCTCAAAAACTCAATTTATTATTATTAATCTGAGCTTTATCTTTACTCACATCAATTTCACTGGAAAATTAGCTTTCACTGGAAAATTGGAAATTGCACTAATCCCGGCAGTATGTTGACGACATCTGCACACTCTGGGAAGAAGTGTCAATTATGACACAAAATGCATCAAATCAAAAGTCTTAATACTGTATAAACTCATTTTTAAGAAAAGGTCTTCATTCCTTTTTTCTGTGGATTATCCTCCTCTGGGTGTAATATCCTTATTTCTACCACTAGAATGTTTCTGCTTGAGATTGCTTTTGTTGATTTTTGTTTTGAACACTACTTTCTCAGAGATCCAGTTCAGGACGGTGATGAAGCTAATGTGTTCCGTCAATACCGCAGAGGTTGTAAAAAGTGCTGTGCAGCTCCAAATGAGCTCTGGCTAAAAAACGGGGGAGACCAAACAGGTGGCTCATTGACTGACTCGCAGGCTGCAGAGGAGAACAGCCACCAGTGTTCAGTCAAAATTACTTTTTCCTCTTCTTTTTTGCAAAAGCTCTGGTGGAGACGAGAGTGACAGGGAGGCAGAAACAAAGAGTGTGAAGCTGAGTGAGTGCTGTGGTGAACCAGCAGTAACCAAAACCCAACTGGAAGAAAACCACAGGCAAATGAGCTGCAATAAGTGAGCGGCAGCCACAACACTTTTCACACTCAAACACACAAACACAAAGTTTGAAATAAAAGTTAAACTGTGGCTTTGTGGTTGAACTGTAGCTATAGCTTGCATTAAAGCCAAACTTTACTACAGAAAGCCTGACACTGCACCCACATTATTTGAGATCTCTACTTTGACAGTGAGTTGCTGCAGATAATGCCAGGAGAACAGTGCGAAATGGAGCACTGAAAGGAACACAGTCTATCACACTAATGGATGCAACCCATATGTTTTGAGTCTGCTTAAAAGCCTGGGAAAGTGATTGAAAAGCTGTTTGACATCTGCTATGCTGTTTGCTGCCGCTCTCCGAGGCCCTGCACCACGATGATGATCACTTATGAGTGAAGCTCCTTCTTCAAGTGATTCATCTCATCCCAACAGCCTGATCCTGTCACTGGTTGCCTTCTGAAATGCTTCTTGATTTCCTGTCATAATGTTTTACAGAATTCATCACCCTTTTATCAACTCCTCATATCCCATGTTGTTAACCAAATTCTCCACCCCCAGCCAGGTATAACATTAAAATGCTGCCAACTAATGAATGCATCTGTGATGATAATCCCACAATATGTCTCTTTATAGAACACTTTTAGAGTATTTAAGCACGGTGGTATTCTTAGTTTTACTTAAAGAATAAGGCAGGTGATAGTCTACTTTTTTGTTATTGTCGACAAATTCCATAAAAAGACCAACACCATAAATGAACTGATCCTACTAACAAGTATTGGGTGTATATCCAAAGCCTGACACATCGCTCTGTGCCGAAGGGCTCCATTGTTGTCCAAAAACTATTAAAAATACATAAATGAGCCACATTGTTGTACAGGGTGACATGTTCCTTCATTATCACGGACATAAACAGTGTAGTTTATTTTGAGTAAATCCCACATACACCATCTTGCTGCGCCAAATTATGGTGGCTTACAAACGCATGGCAACTAAAAAAACCCACATGCAAATAGACATTAAGAATTACGAAATTAAGAAAACATCTTCATTAACCCCCCTGTGGGATCAAAAATCAAGCTGTTCCACTTAACGCTCCCCCTAGAGGCCTGGAGAACTTCCGTTGCATGTGTTTTCTTAAGTTGCAGTACGTTTGCCCCTGTCGGCCCCCGTACGATATACTCCAAATGTGCACCAAATGTGGAATAATCCACAGCTGAAAATAGTCCCTGAGTTTGAGCAACATTTAAAAACTTCAGTACACACAGTGGTGTAGTCTAATGTATTGTAGTGGGTATACTGTACTGTATATGTATACAGTACAGGCCAAAAGTTTGGACACACCTTCTCATTCAATGTGTTTCTTTATTTTCATGACTATTTACATTGTAGATTCTCACTGAAGGCATCAAAACTATGAATGAACACATATGGAATTATGTACTTAACAAAAAAGTGTGAAATAACTGAAAACATGTCTTACAGTATATTTTAGATTCTTCAAAGTAGCCACCCTTTGCTTTTTTTGATAACTCTGCAAACCCTTGGTGTTCTCTCAATGAGCTTCATGAGGTAGTCACCTGAAATGGTTTTCACTTCACAGGTGTGCTTTGTCAGGGTTAATTAGTGGAATTTTTTCCCTTATTAATAAAAAAGCAAAGGGTGGCTACTTTGAAGAATCTAAAATATAAGACATGTTTTCAGTTATTTCACACTTTTTTGTTAAGTACATAATTCCATATGTGTTTATTCATATTCCTTCAGTGAGAATCTACAATGTAAATAGTCATGAAAATAAAAAGGAAACTCATTGAATGAGAAGGTGTGTCCAAACCTTTGGCCTGTACTGTATGTATGGGCCAGAATGGGACTTTGGGGGGGTGGGGTCTGGGTGTCCTCCCCCAGGGAAATTCTGAGCGTCAAAGACTTAATTTCCACTTAACTTAATTTTTAAGTGGGTATATGGAAATCCTGGAGATTTCTTAGTGGGTATACTGCATATAACTGCGTATCACGTAGACTACACCACTGAGTACACAGCTGTTAAAAAGGACTTTTTTGGCCAGTTCTTTTTAATTTATGATTCATGTATTCAAAAAGGGACCAATGGGTTTAAGAAGAGAAGTCGGAAAGTACTGAGCGAGGGATTAATACATAGTTGGTTTTGGTCTTTTCACAAGATTTGTTGACAATAACAATTTAAAAACAACGCCAGCCTTATTCTTCAAGTAAAGGAACGGAATGCTTGTTTCACCACTGTCGGCCGGCCTGATACCCAGGGCACGTTGCTGCAGTTGACAGGACAGAAGCGATTGGATGTGTAGCTCAGTTCAGCCCCCCAAAAGAGGTATTAGAAAGATAATAAACTCCTCACTCAGCCTGGCTGTTCAGCCTCGTGCAAGTCACAATCAGTAGATCAGAACACCTGATTCTGTCTGGTAAACACAAGTGGCTGATGTACATCTCAGTCTATAATCTTATCTCTTTAGGCTGGAGGCTGGTATAGTTGTTACTGCACATTTAAACAAGATGCCCTGATGTTGCTGTATATGAGCTTCCCTTTCTTTTTCCTTAGCTTTTTGGTTGTTATCACTACATGATCTGTCATATTATGTCTTTATTGTTTAGTGGTTTGCTGTTCAATATGCAATATTCTTACATGTATCCATATTTCTTTCTTATCTGCCATTTACATATTTCTTTATTTATATTATTGTATTTTTAACTTATCTTGAAAAGCACTTTGGTCAACATTTGTTTTTAATGTGCTACCTAAATAAACTGATTTGACAACAAAATAGATTTGCACATGCATTGTATCCAGCTGAAACCCCAGGTTTTTAGCTAATGCATCTAACCTCGTTTCATGTGAAAAAGGAACAGCTAAAACTACATTAGGGCCAATGTTTCAACCTCAGCGAATACCTGCGTTGCAGCAGAAAAGCAAAAGAGCCCACTCAGCAGAGCTACATGGCTGCAGGGACCAGAAATTGAACCAAGGCTGCTAGGAGTATCCATACATATTTTTATCCTGCACAACAATACGCCAGCAAAGGCAACAACTTTAGCCCAAAACAGTCACATTCAGAGGCAGACTGAGTCAGCAACACCTACACTAAACAATAAAGCAACACCACAGGTTCAGTAGGTTTCACAAAAGTCTAGGTGTTCGAATTGAGCTATTGTAAAGAAGTGCACAGTTCACTGAGTATAATAGCATCGTAGATGGAAAATTTGATCACTAAAGTATTTTTTCAGTCTAAGCCCAGTTCTGTTCAAATGCAAACTGGCCCTAAGTGAGGAAAACCAAACAAAGTTCAAATATTGGGTTAAATTAAAAACAATATCTGTGACAGAAATGATAAAAAAAAGTTGATACACAAGCAACAGATTCTGTCAAACTGTATTCAGATCTTGGCCGGGTTGGCTCTGTGGGTAGAGCAGGCGCACACATACTGAGAGGTTTATGCCTTGACGCAGGGGTACATGGTTCGAGTCTGACCTGTGACGATTTCCTGCGTGTCTTCCCCCTCTCTCTCCCTTTCTCACTTAGCTGTCCTATCAAATAAAGGTGGAAGGGCCCAAAAAAAAAAGTTAATAAATAAATAATTGTATTCCAATCAGGCCCGGTCTTCCACTGGGTAGCAGTTCATTTCAAGGTAGATTTGATGTCAGCAAGTTGATGCGACTGGAAAAGACCGTTGTGTAAAATCAGAAATATTGCACAGTTATGTGGCTTGCTTCAGTCGGCTGCCCAGCATATCATTTATCTCCCACGTCGAGTCTGATCTCATCACATTTTCATATGCTATGGACTGGAGGGATTTTAGGATCCCTAAGAGGTCTTCTGTGCAATTGTCAGGTTGCACATACATGTGTCTCAACGTGAGTTTTAAAATGCATGAAAAGATTTAATGATACCGAGTGAGCATAAGGCTTCTTATTAGGGTTACAACTAATAATTATTTAGCCTAATAATCAGACTGAATTGCCATTTTGTTTAAAGTCATTTTTCAGACTGCCATCATTATAGTTCAAGTTATTAGCTTATTTCTGTTTGGAAAAGGGGGGTCATTTTCAGTTGACACAAACACATTTGCTAGGAGCAATAATGTTTTTCACAATAATGAAAGAAATTTGATGATTTCAGAGTAGTTATTTTTGTAAGTCAACTTAAGGCGCTCGTATTCTCCATCAGAAGTGCTCATAGGATGGTCAAACAGGTTCAGGGTTAATCCCGTTTAGATATTATTAGTTGTTTCTCCAACCAGGTAAACACTTATACCTTAGCAAAACAGCAGACCTAAATAATTTTAATTGTTGAAAAAAATCAAGATGTGGTCATCCAGAGGTCTAAAGCCAGTCTAATGTTTTTAATTTATCATATCAAAATGTCCTTCACAAGTTCCCAGAGCCCAAGATGATGTCTTTAAATTGTTTTTTTTGTCCGAGCAACAGTTCAAAAACATTAAATTAACAACATCATTTAAAATCCTCACATTTGAGAAGATGGAACCAGCAAAATGTTTTGGCAGTTTTGCCTCATAAATTACAATAAATCATATATCATAAATGTGTCGAATAATATACTATATACTAATCAATTAATGGGACCAATTGTTTCAGAAGTCCTTATCCTGCCCTCAACCTCTCAGATACTATATGTGGCTCTCAAAGAACTAGTGAAGTGAATGGGTCAGTAAAGTCACCCAGGAATAGATAAGGAGGCTCATAATTAGTTAGTAATGACAGGTTAGACATCTCAGCAGGAGAATCTCCCTTGCTGCGAAGGACTCTGCCAATAAGGGCCTGGAGTTAATTAAAAGACCTGGCCATGCTCTGAGGTCTTAAGTGTCCTTATTCTGATGGAATGCTAAAACCCTCCACTACATAACCGCTAGACAGGCTCCGCTAGCTGCTGCACCTCTCAATAAAATTACAGCTGAATCATTTCCTTCCTTATTGCCTTCCTCTTTTTTTTCTCTCTCTCTCTCTCTACTCATCTCAAGCAGGATCAGAATTATTATTTCTGTCACTGATTGATTTGCTGCTGTATGTTTTTTCTTTTGACTGATTGATTAGGGGCACTCCACAGATTTTCAACATCAAAATCAGTTTTTGAGAAGCACTACTCTGCTAGAGTTAGATGCTATCGTCTATGACAAAAAAAAGGGTTACTTTTACTAGCACTTTGAAACTACTAATAGAGAGCGTGGGGTGTGGAAACATGGGTGTTTATGAGGCGGAAGGGGTCTACCTAAGAGCTGCTATTGATTTGCATTATGGGAAGTGTAGGAGCCAGTGTTTGTGGAGCTTGATGCAAACAAGGGGCAAAAAAATGAAGATATCTCGGCTTCTGCTGCTTCGATGGGTCTTTTGAAAAAATTCTGCATCATGCAAAGTCCCTAACCTTTCTGGTGGTGCGATACTAAATTGCTGGAGTAGACCTTTAATTGTTCAATCAGTAAAATGTAAGAAAATAGTGAGAAATACTTAAATCTTCAAATTGCTTTTGGGTTGAGTTTAGTCCAACTAAACTAAAAGATCTTTAATTTAGAATGAAATAAAACCCAGAAAACAATAAAATCCTCACATTTGACCAACTGGAACAATTTTTGCTCGATAATTGGCTTTAAACATTTAATTAAAAATCAAAATGTGCGTGTTTTTCCTGGCGATTCATTGTCAAATCACTTCCCCAACAATTGGAAGACAATGGATGGGCAATACAATATTTAAGAAGCCATCCTAGTCATTTATGGAGCATCATTGGATACATCGAAAGGGCAACAGGAATAGAGAGGAGGTCACTACAGTATTGAGACCTGTCCCACATTGTGAGCAGACAGAAAGGATAAGTACTTGGTTCCAAGTCTTCCTGCTATGTTTTACAGCCCCAAACTCCTGGGAGCAGCTGTGAACCTGTTCAATTTAGGCCAGACAGATGGAGACAGTGTTTGTGGTTGATTGCATTAACATATCCAACCCCGATGAGGGAGGCGGTTTTGGAGGGAGGACCAACGAGCTGCTTCAGAAAGGAAGGGCAGGGAAATAGGAGACAAAGGACAATGGACAAAAGCTTGGAGCTCACTGATTTTTCTCATTACCTCGTCTCATTCCCTCCCTCTCTCTTTATCCCCCTGGCTTTCCTTTTTCTGTCGCTTTACCAATTCCTCGCTCTCTTTTTCGCTCTGTCCCTAAAGATGGCTGCAGGCTGATGGAAAGCAGCCATGTGGTGGTAAATACCAGCAGCTTAACAGGTGAGGGAGCACGAGGTGAGAGGCAGGATTCAACTTATCCCCTGACAGAACACAGAACACATCTGAAGAAGGGAATCTAATTTGTCAGGTGTGCCAAAGATATTAACGTGTAATGTGCATTGGGTCTCACTTCTGTTATTGATCGTCTCATCTAACTTCCAGAAAGAAAGAAATAAGCACATTTCCCAAAACGTTGAACTATTCCTTCAAGTTTTCCTACTGTATTTCTTACTCCAGTCTTGTGCTAATGGACCTCAGAGGTTGCAATGTTCATTACACCGCACAAAATAAAAGTGTTGGGACCAAATGCACAACGAATATCATTTTGCTATTAGTCTCGGGCCAAAGAGTTTTGGAGAAAGTTTGACCTGATGCCTCTAGATAAAAAGGTCATGAGGTCACCAACATAATTAGTTATATTCCCTGGGGAACCACACATATTTATATGGATCTCATGGCAATCTGCCGAGTAATTATTATAAGCAATATCTTTGTTGACATCATGCTCCAGACTACGGTGTTGGACAGCGTGACCAAACGGTGTGAAAGCCGCCATCCTCTCATCAGGCAAAAATGTGCTGCAATTATACCATAAAAAGCATAACAAGAGATCAGATCTCCACACTTTTGCTTTCAGTGTTTCCTCTCTGTAATAAAGTGTGTGACACCCCCACCTGGAACAATCAAACACCACAGGGACTGTGAGTCAGTCTGTATATCCAGCTCGGCTGAGAGTTGCATGCATCCAAACTGATCATTAGCAGCAGCAGGCGGTGGCGGCGGCGGCTCTAAACGCTGGAAAATTGTCTCTCTCTGTATAGGTGGGAAAATGTCGGAGTACCAAACTTTATGAAGTGATGAAATCTGAGGTTTAAATTAAAAGAAGTTGGAGTAGAAGTGTTTTGATGTGTGTGCGTTTGTCACTGTTCCCACAATAATATTCTGGTTGGTGTTAAAAAGGGCTCTTAAGCACAGCTGCAGCTTGTTTTTGTGGGCTGTTTCTTCTTTCAACAGTGATGGGAATGTATAGTAAAATAATGCATGGACAGATGTTTAAGGACTGTCTGGTCCTCTGTTTGTCCTGTGTGGTGTATGAACAAAAGCTAATTACATTTGTGTAGATATTTTGTCACTCTAAATACATAACAGAGGCTAAATGGCAGACTCAAGATTAACTGGTCTGAAAGTATTCCCTCCTTCATTCCCCAATTTGTTGTATTCCCCCTGCTATTTTATTGAATTTAAATTATAGCGAAAATGCAGGATATAGACACTGTATCCAGTTACCACTCATGCTTATTCAAATTAATCATCTAATCTAAGCCCTTTAAGAAAGTATGTAATTGCAAATGTGTGGGATGTAAAAGAAATGTTTAATAGATTTCTGCTCACAAAGGAGCAATATTAAAAAGGTGGCAGTAGAGCCTTTTAAATAAGTAATAAGTGATACTTTTAAATAATTAACAAGGTTGACAAATAATTTGTGTGTGCATGTCTGTGTTCACAGATATAATAAACTGTGGAGGGATCTGTACTAGGGTTGATTACCGGGAACTGAGATCCCTTTATTAACAGGAATGTGAATCAACATCTACTCCCATTTTCCAGGAAGAATACTTGCTGAAACTCAAGAGTTTTGTGTGTATGTGTGAGTTTCATGAACCGAAAATTCTAATAGTCTCCGGTGGAAATAATTCTCTCTGCACAATTTGAATTGTGTTAAAATAGGCTACAGTGATTTTCTGATCTCTCGTCCTATTAAAACAATGAACAATCATATTTTTTTCATTTAGAAATGACTTTAGACTGTAGCGTATGCGATTAAGGAAAAACTACATGTCGCGTTCTCGCTCTGATTGAATGCAGAAGACTTGCGCAGATTTACAACAAACGGCGACAAGCAAGCGGGAAAGTCAAAGCCCAGGTCCTGGCGAAACAGGGAAAGATTGTGAATTACTTCATAACACCAAGCAGCGGCCGGTCTAACGTATATGAAGCCAAGAAATTGCCAGTGAGGATGAGTCGGCACCAGCTACAGCCCGTCTCATTAACCGACGCACATCGAGATGCCATATGACGACAGCTCTCCGCGGTTATGGAGGCTTGACTTTCTCAACAGCCTGCGAGGTAGCCTACTTATAACGGTAAAATCTATCCAGAGTGGGTCAAACTGGCCAAGGTAGCATGCGTAAAACCCGTCTCCAGTGTGCCAGCAGAGAGAGGCTTCTCCCTGCAGATCTGCATCAAAACAGTTGCAGAAACACGCTCCTTTACAATTATTTTGATTCAAGTCGACACTTGATAATTTTACGCGCCAGTTTGTTTGTAAAGTAGTTTGTATTGTTTTATTTTGTCAGCCTAGCGAATGGAAAAAAAAGGCCTATATTAATTCAGACCAGCACAATTATGTGCATTGATTTAATTATTTTACCCTCTCTGCCTGTAGCAAGTAGCCTACATTTCAATAAAAATAGTATGAATCTACATCTATCGTGTCTGCACACGACCCTTGATGAAATTATTCTTTATATACAGTACAGCCCGCCTATCAACTGTTTTTAACCGCAATAAACACGGAAAATATTTGACCGGAACTTTTCCCATCTGACCAGAAAATTGACCGCCACCAATTTTTTTTTAGCGGAAACTCTGGCACGTGTGTTCCCATACTGAAGAGTATTGTATGTACTAAAACAAAAACCTTTTCCAAACCTCATTAACGTCAACAGCCAACTGTCGAGGCTAAATTTAGCTGAAGCCGAAGATTTTCATGCCAACATTGCAGCTTACAGTTCATCTGTGTGGCTAATTATTTTTCAGAGTAGGTATGAATGAAGTGGAGTGCAAAAATCTGTAAACAAAATGCAGATGGATGAACAAGTGGCTGTCATGCAGATATCCAGCCCCAAATCAGAGTGCAGCGCAGCATTCAACAGGTGGAGCATTAAGAGCAAGAGGAGCCGTAATGTTACAACTAAACATCTAACAAAAATGTTCATGTGCTTCAAAACATGGAAACAACACAGCTGCATGTACAGGGATTTTCCATTCCAGCCATTAGACACAGTAATATCCACAGATCAGTACTATAAAGATGGTCAAGTATGCTTCCATTTCCCTACATCAGAAACCTCATGGCTAAAAAAAAAAAAAAAAAAAAAAAAAACCTTCTTATGCATGTGTAAAGAAGTGCAGTGCTGTAATACATTTGTGTGCACTCACACATTGGTCGTGAAGATGCCATAGATGAGATCTTGCTCGGGCAGGTAGAAGGTGCTCTGCAGCTCATTGTAGTAGAAGGGAATCTCCCCGGAGCGGGAGCAGTTGAGCCTCGCCTTCATGAACGTGGTCCAGGTGTCCTCTAGGAGAAATCGCCCGCCGATGTCGTTCTTGCAGACTCGTGCCACGCGGGAATAGACTGTCTTGCCGCAGTCGTGCTCCACTGCGTTCTCCCTCAGGAAGAAGAAGGTAAAGAGGCCGATGTCGTAAGCTGAGATAAAGTGGGGCTCTGCCGGGAGGAAGGAGAAGGGAGGGAGAGGATCATTACATAGTGACTCCAGGGAAACAGAAATATTTGCAACATTTATCTTCTGGACGTTGTTGCTTTGACCCCTGTACTCCTTAATATTGATTGCAATAAAAACTTTGAAATTCTAGTGTTGCACTCCTGTTTAAGATGGTCGGGAAAAGAGCATCAATGTCAAATGTGTAAATGAAAGGAGCGGGTGCAGAGGGAGGAGGAGAGAAGATAAAAAATGGTTACTAATAAATCCGTCTGATGTTTTGATGGTAAATCCATGGAGCATTGTCTGTTTAACTGGATGGCCGTGCTGCTTTTATTGCCCTGGGTGACACAGCGGATGATGAATGGCCCTTACTGCTGGTTGGGTTATCATGTAAAGCAGACTGAATAACAGTCTGAACTGGACATTACTGTCATCCTTTGTAAACACATGAGTCATCACTGAATAATAATGCATTGCTGTGAGCGTGCAGGAAAAAAAAGAGCTTAAACTTGTAAGTCCACGTTAGCCGACACATCAAGACTGATTTTAACATCTGTATTTATGCAGGTTTGACATAAAAAGTTTTTGTTATGGCTTAAAGCAGTAGTTCTCAAAGTGGTGGCCGAGAACCCCCCAGGGGTCCTTGAATGGGTTCCAGGGGGCCTTTTGACTATAATGAGGCACCTTGATACAACTACAGTGAGTGAAATTTTAGCATAAAAAAAAATAACATTAGCATTAACAGCAGCCTGTCTTTTGAAGGTTTTCATTAGAGCTATATTCTATGATTTCTTTAATTCTGGAAAAGTCAAAGAAAATGACATGCTACTTTACGGTTTGAGATCATTCTGTTTTTAGGGTAGATAGAATTCAATTCAATTCAATTTTATTTATAGTATCAAATCATAACAAGAGTTATCTCAAGACACTTTACAGATAGAGTAGGTCTAGACCACACTCTATAAATTCCAAAACCCCAAGAATTACAGTAATTCACTCAAGAGCAAGCATTAGCAGTGGCTGTTGCGACAGTGGCGAGGAAAAACTCCCTTTTAGGAAGAAACCTCGGCAGACCCAGACTCTTGATAGGCGGTGTCTATTCTAGCTTTTCTAGTTGAGTGCGTTAGTGTCAGCCAGCATGTTATCTGTTTAATTCCTTGAAAAAGTCAATATCAAGCTGACCTATAAAATCTAATTTGAAGTCAGAATAAGATTTGAAGTATTATTACAGAATAACGCCCTCCATGTGACACTGTTTACATGTAACTATATTCTGAAATGGATCATTCTGAAAGAAGAAAGATCCACAGTGCTGTTTTGACACTGAGCTGACTGTGGCCTCATCACACTGAAGTTTTGTTTTCTACTATTTCTACAGATCAGTTTTCTTCTTTTAGCCAGGTGCTACTCGTGTGCAGACATCATGAAACAGAAAATACTCCTGTGCTGCTGTTGCTTCAGTTTTCCACTGGGACCCATTTGTCGTAAGTGATGTCACACACACACACACACACACACACACACACACACACCTACTCGCACGAGCACAAACACAAATGGAGGAATAAAACATAATTTGCACAGATGCACGCACACCGATAAACAAAAAACAAACAAGGGAGATGCTGATGTTATAAACACAATCATGCACACAGCAGGAGATGACCTGTTAACAGCTATGATGGAATGCGCCTCAGGGGCTAGCGAGGCTTTTTATAAGAGAATACGATTTTGAAAAGAAGCAGGAAGAGACAAAACTGCTGTCCACACAGCTACAGCAGCCTCCCTATTCCATTTCACATCTCTAAAAAAAAAAAACCCGTGGTTTGGGCCGACCGCATGGTGAAGGCACTTGTGGCATAACATTTTTTTTTTTTACAAAGACAATCAGCTGTGGGAGTGTTCAAATCTTTTTGCAACTGTAATCACTGTAATCGTAGTTATACTGCAAGAATTTGGAGCGAGTATGTTTAAAGTGGAATGGCAGGTGCACTTTTCAAGTTTACATTTAATGAAGTGCAATTATATCAGAGGCAAAAAATGGCATTAAAGAAATAAAATACAAAAAGCCCAGCAGATTCATTGTTGTCATAATGATTATTATGCAGGACACACAAAGGTATAATTTAATTGATTTGTGTGACAAAAACAACAACTGTCATGTATATCCCCATTCAGGAAGTTAATTGGTGCTAATGAGCATGCAGATGAACAAGTGAGTGGTGTTACACCTGTTGGGTCACGGACAATTACTGTAAATGATGCTGAAGAAGACTCAACCATCGTAATGCCTTAGTGCTACTTTCCATACAGCTAAAGGCCATAGGAAGAAGCCAATTGTTTAATATAAGTGATAATGTGTGTGTATACAGCATGCCTGAGCTGCTATATGGACGCAAATCAGAGTCTCTTTGTTTACATACCTTTGTTTATGCATACTGTACTGTACGTTTGTCAGGCAAAGGGCAGGTGGAGCTGACAGATTCCGCATATTATTACTGAAGCTGTGTGGGTGCAAATGTGATGAGTTTTTCCAGCACCCTGCTGAGTGGTAAACAGATTGTTCAATCCGGCAGGCTGGTTAGGCGCTGCCATCACTAACATTGCATGACAATTTTAGATCAAACAAAGATACAGTTTAAAGAGTGAGATGATCGGGGGATGGGTTCTGCCTTATAGCTTGGTCATGTCCAAACAGGACAGATGGTTCAATGTGTGCTTTTGTAAACCGGTTAGGTAGCCACACCCAGATTGTTCTGTTCCTATACTACTAATTTGTTTTTCCAAATAAGTTTGAGGAAACATATACTTTCTTATTATGTTTAGTGTCAACTCTCTTTCCGTGCACTGCACAGAGCGTCATGGGCATACAATGCATATGACTTTGAATTTTTTTTCTATTAGAAAAATGTCAAAAAGGTCAACTCATCCCACCTAATTTTTCAAGTCAGCATTTTTCAAAGAGTCAAGTAATTGCGTTGCCAAAACACAAACATAAACACATTAATCATTCTTCATTTTACTCAGACAGAATTCCAATTTTATAACTAAAAATACAGTTACATTTTGGAGGAAAGCTCTGGTCTTTGAGGGAGCTCTTAGAGCAGCAAGGCAAGGATTCTGCTGGAGAACTAATCCACCATAATAAACACATACTTAAACATTAAACCTCAGTAAAGTCAACAATATGGGCTAGCACATAAGGAAGAGATTACTGTGGTGAAGGAATGTGCAGCAGCAAACAGTGTTGGCATTAGGATATCAGCCGAGTGATATTGAGAAGGGTCAGGTTATAATGGCCACCCCGTACACCTGTATGTATACTGTATGGCAGGATGCTAGCTGGTAGACAAGCAGCACTGTGGTTATATACAGGGATTGGGATATTACTTCCCTTAGTTTTATTTTATATTATATATTATTAAAGATGAGAGGAGTGAGAGTAAATAATGGAAATATAATAAATATGTTGTTACATATAAAGTCTTGAAGACTCTGAAGATTGAGAGAAGCACAGGCAACTCTATAGCACCTTGTGTCATTCAGATGCATGATGGGAAACAGTTGGTCGGCGCCTGGCGGGCTACGAATCCAATAAGGGAACAGATTGATTAGATCCAGGACCCCGTCCTTGCCTTTCAGTTCTCCTGAACTGGAGAGGCTTAGAGCTGGAAATGAGATTTTCATTCATACCTCAAATCCACCGGGAACGCAACTCCATAACCTTCACAGAAGCCACGAAGCAAAGCAGTCTGTGATGCCATGAATGTATATAGCTGGAGTGCAACATGTGTCTTGGACTGTGTGTGCAGCCAGCTGTGATTATGCTGATGAGGACACTATCCGCTTTTGCTATTCGCTCATCTTTTTTCCTCCAACATGCTCTTTTGTGTGTCTGACTTTTAAACACACACACACACACACACACACACACACACACACATATATGTGTATATATATGTGTGTGTATATATATATATATATATATATATATATATATATATATATATATATATATATATATATATATATATATATATATATATATATATATACATATATATACACATATATACACATATCTATATCTATATATATATATATATCTATATATATATATATACACACATATTATATACATATATACATATTATATATATACACACATATTATATATATATATACATATACATACACATACATACAATACATACACACTCAGGCTGAGTCCCTGCGTGTTGTGAAGCATGCTGTGTGTTGTAATTTCACCCTCCCCCTGCCGTGAGGAATAATTACATCTCTCACTACCTCCTCAGTATATCTCCTGCTTCCCTCTCATCCTCTTCCCTGCCCCGCAACTCCCTCATCTCTCCTCTCTCACACACACACACACACACACACACACCCACACCTTTTCACTCCCCCACCTCCCACCTTCACTTGCATTCGATCCTATTCTTACTTCTCCATTCCTGTCGCCCCTTCATCCTTAACTCACAGCCTGCTTCTTGTCATACTATAGCTGGGCTGACATATGTGAATATATGTTTGTTACAGTTGATTAAAGCATTATTCATATGACTAAAGTGAAAATGAATCAACAACATCTCTGATCACAGATCTTTTATCAAGCAGAAAATGTGTACAGTATATGTCGGTTCTGTGAAGATTTCAAGAATTTTGGAGATGTCACCTTGGACTCTTGGAAATTGTGATGGGCATTTTCTGACATTTTATAGACTAAATATATAGAAAACAATCAACAGATTAATCAATAATGAAAATAATCGCTAGTTGCATCCCTAGTTACATTTATATTTGAATTTTAAAGCCAATATTAATCCTTTGCATTTTGATTTTAGTTTATTTTTAGCCCTTGTCCAATTTCCAATAAACAGGAATGATGGCTGCATCATAATCACTTTGATGCTAAGGGTTCGTCTCTTCAATTATTTTGTTGGGGGAAGCTTCGGGCTAGTGTTAGGGTTGATTATTTCAAATGTTATTTATTAGGAAAATTCTCTTTCCTTTCTCTGTGTCCATGCATGTCATGTGTTGAAAGTAGATATGCCACACCCAATTAAAAAATGAAAGGACCGTAGCCAAGGTGTTGCGTTAGCCTGACCAACCAAAAATCAGAAAAGGATGAAATGAGCGCACACAACAGAATATCAAGCTCTGTGATTGGGTGTTAATAATCAAAACGCAACTGGTGAACTATAGTGGACTTTTCTCCTTAAGATTGTATGTCCACAGGCTTGTGCCTTTGACTTTTTAAATAAAATAACCTATTTTCTAACACAGTTGCTCATCCTTTCTGCTGATAACTCAACCAGAAGAGTTTCATGTCCATCCAAGTCTTGAAAGTGCAACCTAACATTGTCTGTGATGCAGAAAATAAATTTGACCTTTACTTCCTGAGCAATGGATGCCTAAAATAACTCCTACTTTGCTTTTCTATATACCGTAATGATTCCAGTAATCTAACCATTTCTGCATACCGAAGGCGGTACATTACAGCCTCCTGCAGTAGAAGGTCCATCTACATTTCTGCTGGAGTCAGGATGTGTGTGAATGGATTTCTGCTTTGGCGTGTTCAGAGGAAAAGGCACAGCGTCAGCAGCAGGGAGATTATTGACACTGACACCAGCAGGATTGACAGCATTTCATGTTCTTTGCCATTCTATTAATCCCACCAATACCTATGCCTAACCTGTACTGTGTGTTCCACACACAACTTCAAATCCAAATTCAAGTCTCTGTAATCCTATGATAACACTTCTGTCGGATTGATCTATCTTGGCTGTAACAATAGAGCCGATTGTGTTGGAAACAAAAGTGCACACTTGGCCTATCTGCCGCTCCAGGCAGGCCTTGGAAAATGTTACAGCAGGAATTTTCAGAGATTGTTTGACACCGCTTCAACCTTGTGTGGATTATTTGGAAATCCAACAAGAGTTTAAACCTGATCAGATTATTAATAAAATATTGAATTTCTCACATCTGATACAAAACAACACACTCACCCTGAGAAACAAAGCTGTAGCTCAGACCAGTACACTCCGGATCATTTCATTAGTATTTCTGCAAATTTTACAGAACTTTGTGTTTTGAAAGGTCTACAATGAACTTGAATGAATCGGTATGACCGTGAAAAAAAATGGCATGCATCTGCTGGTTTGACCGTCTGCAATATGACGATTTTCTGTTTTTCTCTGTTTTATATCATTGTAAATTAAATAGATTTGAGTTTTGGATCATTGGTCGGACAAAACAAGTTGTTTGAAAGCGTCACATTGTTCTCTGGGAACTTGTGACAGCCGTTTTTCACAAATTAAAAACAATCATTAGCCGAAGCACAGAAAAAAAAAAGCCAAAATAATAACTCAAATGAGCTTTTCATTGTCAGCGAAGTTCTTGCTGTGCTACCGTACCATTGAGCCATTTGGAGTTGTACTGTGCAGTCCGGAGAGGTGGCATGCCGCCAAGGCTGCGGTATATGACGGGGTCACGGCCAGAGAAGTCGATGACGGTAGCAGCATACAGCTCTCCGCTCTCTGTCACCACCGCCGTGGAGTTGTGACGAGGGTCGTACGGGCAGCGCGCCACACCGTTTACCCGCTCCAGCACACTGCTCATGTTGCCCACCTGCAATGGATGAAAAGATTCAGAGATGGAAGGAAAAAGGGAGAGACAGGGTGAGAAAGTGACAGTAGCAGGCTAAGTGTTTTCACGGAATTTCTACAAAATGACACGCACAAACATACACTTATCCGTACCTCTCGGGTGATGCATAGTGGCTGGAAAGCATTGGTTCCACAGGTCATGACCTCAGTCTTGTTCACCAGCAGGACTCTGATGTAGTTCTGACATTCAATCTGCAGAGAAGTGGGTGGAGAAGAAAGCTTTCAAAAACATACAGTACTGCAAAGAAAAGCTGAGGTGGCAAGCTAAACATTCTTTGACATGTTGCTGAGAAGGACAATGGACCAAGTCCTCTGCTATCACACTGGCATGCAACCAAAAGCAAAGCAATTCAGTGTCTGCAGGTTTTGCTCTTGTAGGTCCATTGTTCAAAAATAAGAATACTCATTTGCAGCTGAATGGAAGCCTATTTGTGACATCGACAGAGGCTCTACAGTAAGTCAAGTATGTGTTTCAGTAAAAAGAGTCAAATTTGTTTTAACAAAGGGATGACATAGATTTATTGGTAATGAAACATTTTCATGCAAGAATAATTTTTTTGGAAATGGCGGTGCTTTGTGTTGTGGCAAAGAGCTGAGTTAATTGCAGTGAAGCAAGTTTCAAAGACAATTGATTGTTATGTGTATTGGGTATCACCCTTCAGTCTATAGGCACTGAGGGAGATAAAAGTGACGCTGCAATCAGTTACTCACGAAATAAACAATATAAGATGGTTGATTAAAGCTCTGGTTATCAGATATTTGAAAGGAAGTCCCTTTGTGTATCTCACTATCTTGCCCTTGTCTCTCTCGTGTGCATTCACTGCAAATAAGCCCAACTCTTAATTGAAGGGTCTGAAATAGCTGTTCTTTACAGCCCATAAGGCGCACAAGGACCTTGCCACAACAGCCAGAAGATATCAAGATGGCCTCTCTGTAAGCCAGGCAGCACAGACATGAAGTGTTGTAATTGGGGACGGGGTCGAGGTTACCTCTGTTTTGCCTTTGCTCTGACAGGACCTCCTGGTTTCCTCATCCGGTGCCCATTCTGTCGCCTAGGAAACAAAAAACAAAAAAAAGAAAAAACCCAGGGATGACAAAAAGGCCGAAAAGCAGTCAGCTGAGTACTTCAGACACTACAAAACAGTTGCGCAACAGCTGACTGTTGCTAATACTGTAGGCACGCACAAAAAGATGCATGAAAAGACTTTAACCTCATTGCGGTTTGTTTATTGTGTAAACATGGCGACCGGCTTGCCAGCCAAGAGCTTATTCGAGAGTAGCGGGCATGGTCCCCAACGAGGCAGTTGAAGGGCTGAGGACGGCATTAGCATGTAAATGGCTTTCTCTCCATCTTCTTCTTCCCCTTTCTATCTCTCGCTCGGAAAGTCTGCAGCACTCGCCTCCGCTGCCCCCCCCCACCGCTTTCACTCCTACCAGCCAATTATATTCCTGTTGATGGTTCTGTCTTGGACTTAATTATGGATGCAGGCAGCAGCACTGCATGACCGCACTGCAAAAACACTAATGCATGTGCATACACACACGCTGCTTGGCCACCAGAGCCGCACTGGCTCTTGTTAAGAGGGTTGAGAGATGTCCCTCTCTTGGCATGAACTGTATACGTGCAAGGTGCCAGGGGACCCCCTGTTGGGTGTCATTGGCCTCATTTTACTCATCGTTCTCCATCTCCCTTCTCTGATCTCACTGAAGTAGGAAGGTTGCCTAAATGTCTAAAAGTAATAAAGGCTGCAATTATTTAACATCAATCTGTCTGATCCTCCATCTTTCTGTCTGTCTGTCTTTATTTATTTCTCTCCTCTTCCAAAGGGATTATTGTAATGCACAAGAGGACCCACTGCAGATAATTATCTCGGTCTTATGAATCGCCTTCCCAGGACAAACAGCCAGTGGGACAAAGTTGTAACCCAACATTCAGTGGAGCTCGCCAACTAAGGCCAACCAAGAGTCAACACTAAACTGGGTCAGTATTCCAGGAGCCAAATGGAAACCTCAAACAAACCGTAAACTTCAATTTCATTATTTAGGTTTGAATTTGTCCTGCAGTAACATAACTGGTGCTTTTTTGGATCCTCATTTTGCTTTAATTAAAGCTCAGTAGAAGGGACTAAACACTTAGCCCAAAGATTCAGTATCTGCTGGGAAAACATAGTTTTGCGTTAATCACATTTATTTTTAGATCCGCGGTATAGAAAATAGCACTTTAGGAATTTAAATGGAAATTAAACAGTAGAAGCACATTTAATGAGAAACTTAAGAGAACTGCTGACATCTTTCTTGGGAAGAAATGTTGATTTAAAATGTTCTATGTGCTCCTTTCTTTTTAAAGTATATAAATAGATACAGTATCTTATTTCACAGATCATGAAGTACATTGACTATGCTCGAAGTGGAAGTTCATGATTTTGGATGATTAGCCTCTGCATACATTTTTGCTAATGAGTGAAAAACACCAGACTGAACAGTACTATCCACAGCCTAATGAGCTAGTCAAACATCTGCACATTGTCCAGGGATTTCATTTATTGCTTTTATATTAAGCGGATATTGATGGACATTCATGAGTGTGTGATCTGTTTATGCTGCCAAAATACTGCAGAGGAAAATAATCATCCACATTTATGATGCTGTTTGATTGTTTGAGACAAATTAAAGCTCCACTAATCAAAGAACTCACCCAGTGTACACTACAGTACCCACTCAGCAATGGCAGACAGAGAAAGTGAGAAAATAGCTGGTGAACAAGGTGGAACATCAGCTAAAAAGCCAGACATTTTTCTCAGGAGAAGAAGAAGGTAGCGGAGCTAGTTGATAGATTAAACTTTTGCCATATTTGGTCGGCAAAACTCTGAACACATCTTCCCTTTTTTAAGAATGACTTCAGTGCCGTTCTTTGTTCTTTGCTCAAAGAAAAGCTTAACTCCAAGTCTACCAGAGTCGCGACCAAAGCCAATTCGAAAGACCGCTGTTCGCCAGCAGCAGGAGCCATAAGCCCGCCCACCAACTCTATACACGATGTCATTGGCCCGGCCAGAGTTTGGTTTTTCCAGTTCGCAAGCCAACGGAGAGTTGCTTGACTGACCCTGGCTGCAAATTACATTTGCTGCTGCTAGGGTGCGTCTAGATTTCTAGGCTTGTATTTTTTGTTTTTGTCTCCACCAACTCCTGAAGGAAATATCTGACTCTTTAGCTGCTAGATGCGTCACTATGTTAATAATGTTTGCTACTTTTCTTGCTACAGCTGGAAACCAGGTTGATGGGAGCCGTGAGAGTGAAATAAAAAAGTAAAGCCTGAAACCAAAAGCGCTGAAAGACACAAAAACACTTACAGAGCTGAGAGGAACTGCAGAGTCCAATTAAATTCTGTGTCATTTGATTTCTTGTTAATGTAAAAATATTAATTAGGGCAGCTTCAACCAAGCAAAACTAAACTAAGCATAAAAAACAGACAAAAAAATCTACAACCATATGTAAGCGCAAGCTTAAGCAGAGATTGAGACAAATTCATTAGCGTTTTAAAGCTATGTTTAGCTCCTGCAGCCGATAGAGTACCGGTAAATGGGCTCTAGCCCATATGGATGGTTACAGCTCATCTCCCCGTCTCCCACAGCAGCTCCCTTCAATTAACCCGTATCAGACTACACTGGGGAGAGAGACAGCAACAGTGGAAAGCTATATAAAGTAAACTGTGATTAAAATGAAACTTGAGCCCCAGGCACTGAACATGAAGTAGGCGAAGAAATAAAAATAAAAGTGGCTAATGTGCTCCGCGGGAGCTCGACTGTCTAGCCATGCTGCTCGTGTGGCCGCCAAACACTACGCAGGCACTCAACAAACTCAAATCCACTTCCCATGAGCACAGCGAACAGCGTGGCACCTTTCATTCAGAGAGCAGCTTCGCCCCCTCTACGGCAGTCCATCACTTGGCTTGTTGAAATGAAAACACTGCTCCCTCCACAGCCCCTGCCTGTCAGCCCTGACAGCCTGGGGACCGATGGGGTGACGTCATTGTAAACACACCCCACACACACACACACACACACACACACACACAAACACACACAGGGTGATGGATGCCTTTGCGATGAATCATGGATTGAGGCATTAGCATCTTTTCGGCAGGGCCCCGTCTCCAAGCATCCCCATCGGCTTAACCCGCTGACCTTCACCAGAATGTGCCCCCCCTTCTCCCCCCCTCTCTCTGTCCATCTCTTCTTCTTCACACCACTTTGGAACAAAGCCACACTCACACAGAGCCTGTGAGAATAACAACTCCACCTCAACATCCTCTCCCTCAAATACCTTCCCTCTGTACCAAACGCTGAATGGCCGGACTGCCATCAACAGGGTGAATAAAAGCTGTATAATGTGTGGGCAGTATGCAGTGCTCATTATTTCACTAATAAAAGTTCTCCTTAACCACAATCCAACATAGAGAAAGGTAAGAGATAGAGGGGGAAAACCATATTTTCACACATTCCAGGTTGATATTGAGGTTCTCATTTGCTGTATAATTAATCATTTGTAATGTAGAACAACCATTTGGTGAGGTTTAGGCACAATAATTACTAGGTTAAAGAATAGTTTGACATTTTGGGAAATAGGGTTATAAATAAATTTGTTTTCTTGCTGAGACTTAGACAAAAAGATTGATACCACTTTGATGTCTGTATAGTAAATATAAAGCTGAGCCCACAAAGACTGGCAATGGTAGGAAACAGATAATCAGTCTGTCCAAAATTAACAAAATCCATTTACACTTAAAGCTCTAAGGACCATGTTAAAACCTGTTTAATCCGTACAAAAACTCAAGTGACGAAATGACCAATCACTATTTTACAGCAGGTTAGTCTTCATGCTAAGTTACTGTAACCTGCTATTGGTTTCATATTTACCAATAGGTGATAACAATCTACATATCAAATTTTCGGCAAGAAAGCAAATAAGAATATTTCCCTAAGTGTTAAACTATTCATTTAAGATTAGGGAAAGACTGTTGTCATGGTTAAAATAAACCCATGTCAGTTGGTAGAGCAGGTGCACATATATAGAGGTTTACTCCTCGACGCAGCGACCGTGAGTTTGATTCCGACCTGCGGCCCTTTGCTGCCTGTCATTCCCCCTCTCGCTCCCCTTTCATGTCTTCATCTGTCCTGTGAAAATAAAGGCCTAAAAATGCCCCAAAAAGTAAAAAAAAATAATAATAAAATAAACCCATGTCGACTGTTGAAAGGAAATGGATACCAAACAATGGTCTCCAATGTCAAAGTCACACACTTTGTCAACCCCAACCTCTTAACCTAGCCACCATGTCCAACAGACCTGGCTTTATCACATTCCAGCTCTGACACTGCTGGAGATGAATAACCAATTTAGCCGATTTGCAAATATCTACTAGATACGTGAGTGGAGCATCACACCCAGCTGTATTTTTCTGCCAAAACATCTTGCAACTGTGAAGAGTGACATCCACTTTTAGTGATTTTGTAGTGTTTGTTGGATCATTTCTCCTTCGAAGTCCTTGAAGCATGTGACGGAATGCATATCATATGCAATATTCAGAAAATACAGATACAAGATAAAGGTAAGACAGTGTGCTGCACAAAGCCACAAACTATCTGTACCATCAATCATGGGTGAGCTGCAAAAGTGTATTAAAAAATGCTTGTAAAACACACAATAAGTCAGCAAACACATCTAAAGCAACGGCTGCTTAAAGATGATCTGCTTCTGAAACACTTGCAGTGTAACTGTAAACCATGACAGAGATGTGATGGAGCCATAGTGCACCTAGAAGGTGACACATCCAGTGGGCATGAGGGGTAAGAGTTTTTCTGGCACTATAACAACATTAATACTTCCGCCTTCGCTTTTGAGAGAGTCCTAATTTGCACGGCCTCTAGAAGTCTTTGTCAGGTAAACATCAACATAGGTGGAGGATTACAACCAATACTGTTTACCAGGTAAGGACAGTCCGAGTACAAATATTAGTATAAATGTATGGGTTTTATTAACCAAACAAAAGCATTAATATGGAGGAAACAAGAAAAAAACACTCAACATGTAATTTACATCACTGTTCCTGATGCACAAAATACCAGATAATTAAAAGTCAGTCAGATACAGCCATTTTTCATGCTTCAATACAGCCCAAGGCCACATACCCTGTTTATTATTTGTGCCTGTAGCCTCAGATGCCTGTTAGAGTTCATTTCCATCTATTAGCAAGGCCATCAACCATGTGCACTCCCTGCCATCAATTCCCCCTCCAAACCAGAGCCTGACACCCCATTTCTCCCAATTCTGCCGCTCCTTAAGACACAATAAGAATATCTTGCCCCCCGGCAAAACATGAATCTTTTATAGGCAAATAAAATAGCAGAAAATGCAATTAGTAGCAGGAAAGAGGATTCATCACTTTTACTGCAGAAAGATGGTGGCTAGACTCGAAAATGATTCCTATTTTTACGAGAAACAAAAAGAAAGGAGAAAAAAAGAGACATGTAGAGCGGGAAACACTAATGAAGTAAAGAGTTTGCGAGCAGCGGAGGCTGCAAATGTGGTCGTTCCTGAAATGTGCCACTGTGTTGATAAGGCCGCCTCTCACTGACACACAGCTAAAATGATGTGTGACAACTAATTATAAATCATGAATATTGTAAATAAGCGTGTCAGGGGAGTAATGGTTGTTTGAATAAGAGCTGTCTGGTACTTGTTATAGTCAAGATAGATTTGTATACCAACGATTGGACATAACTGGTGTGATTACTCAAGAAAAGTGTGGCAAATCTTAAAAATATTATGCAATTTCTTTAACAAACAGCCTTAACAGTTAAAGGTCTGATTAATACCCTACTTGATAAGTAAAGCTAACATAATGTATTTAAATGCACTAGAATAGCATTTAAAGATATTCCGGGTAAAAAGCCCATGGCATATTCTAATAACTGTCTACACATTGAAAGGGAATGTTTTTTATCCAGGTAGCACATTTAAGAGGAAAATGTCCTTTAAGATCTTTAAATGTTACCTCACCATTGAGACAGGGCTAGAACGCCACCACCTCACTGAGATCAGTTATCTTTAATATCTCTTCTCATCAAGATGTCTTCACTTCAAAGCATCCAACTCTAATATACTGTGGATTGTTCCTTCTCATTTCCAACCCTTCACTCCTCAACATAATTCCCCTTTCGTTGTTCCCTCCATCTACGTAATCTGCTATTTTAAGCAACAACCCACACCCAACACAGTATACACACTCACACCTTGACAATATGGCCAATCTTGGCACAAATTCGTGCTCAGGAGGTGCAGAGGAGAAACACTCAGCACTCCTGCATCGACACAGGATTAAAAACCAATGATTGTGTGCACAAGTGGGACACCAGTGATGCTTTATGTGCTTGTCTAACCCACTTGTCAAACAATGTTGACACCCGATGGTTCTATAAACCCCAGATTATATTGTTATTTATTTCCGTAACAATATCTGTTTCAATGCTGACTACAGGTATGCAATAGGATCTAAACTGGTGTCAAATGCAAAAGGCCTTGGTGACCTTCAACTTAGATAATTTTACTCTCTCCGTCTCCTTAAGAAAGTTAAACAACTTTCTTTGGTAAAGAACTTTGAGTGTTGAAAGTACAGAACTCTAAATCAATATGAAATTGAATTGGTGAAATATGTGGTCTTGCAAATTAGCCTTAGAAATGTCATCAATATTTGTCAATTGCTCACATCTTGTTTCAATTTCCACATTTTATTTTCTTTATTAACGGTTTCAGATGCTGGTTTTTAAATACAAAGTTTGGCAGTGTTTCACACAGACAAATAGGTCCAAATAGGGAACACTGCGCTCAAGTGGGCATCTCCTTAGTCATTAATTAGTGATGACAGAAGGTGACTTCCTAACTTCTGTGAAGTATTTAAAAAGTGCACGACTATTAGAGTAGAAACATATTACACAATATTTTTGGCGTATTCAAAGCGTATGTGTGTGCAGCACTTTCAGTCAGACCTTCATACAAAGCAAACTGGGCTGGTAATGCAGGAGGTGGCACACCAGCTAAGCGGGAATTTTGTGGAACAGATGAGTTTAATTGATTGTGAAATGGCAGCGATATACCGGTATATTTGTTACCTATACACATTTTATCGTTACAGCTGTTGGGGCACACATTTAATTAACAGCTGGTCTGCTTCGTTAACTCGTTCCCCGGTGCGCATTTATAGAGTGTATTCCAGAGGCTGTATTGTTATTTTTGGGGGTTGTTAAGTCAATGTGCGTATTGATACCTGTGTTAATCTGTCAGAGTTGAGCACACTTTTTTTTTTTTTTTTTTCATTTGTGGTTGTTGGGTTGAACTCTGTAGTATTCTAATTTCTTTTGACACACGCACAACACTGTCTTTCATACTTTGATGTGAAAATGCATGAGAACCAAGCATACAACACTATATGAACTGGTCATTCACTGGCAAAATGCAAATAATTAAATTGCTAAATACACAGATAAATAATTACATAAATAAAACACACACACACACACACACACACAAGAGCTGACCTATATGATGAAAATATCTAATTGCAGTTATTGACTGATATTGCGATTGCGATATGATTCACAATATTGGAGTGAATGATCATTTCGTATCAATATTCTAATTTTGATTAAAAAAAAAAAAAGATTATAGTGTGATATTTGCGAGAATCTGTACCAAACAAAGATTTTTTCTTAAGTCTGTAGGATAAAATTCTTTGGCTGGGACGTGCAGCAGCACCACAATACTTAATTCAGAATGGTTTGACACATATTTTGCCTAATATTGCGCCCCCACTGCGATTTGGATATTGCACTAGTCCATATTGTGACTTGGATAAAATTGCAATTAATCTAACACACACACACACACACACACACACACACACACACACACACACACACACACACACACACACACACACACACACACACACACACACACAGTCTTGTAGCTCATGGACACACCCACATTCTCTCCTTTGTGTCTCATTCTCTTTCTCACACATACACACACATCACCCACCAGCTTCTCTGCTCATAACTGCCTGTCAAACTTCACACTCCAACAGACTGAATCAGTGCAGCATGCGGTCACTAACCTACACCTTCATCTACACACTGCTGCAGACATGAAGGGAAGCAGTCTGAGGGAGTGTTCAGAGTGTGAGTGTGTGTGTGTGTGTGTGTGTGTGTGTGTGTGTGTGTGTGTTTGTATCTGCACAACATGCACACATCGAACCATTTTAAAAGTTCTGACTAAACGTTCACATTGTTGAGAAATACAGTGGGCGCGGAGACCAAAAGACAAGACAGACAGCAGGAGAAATGAACAGCCATCAGCAGACAGCCCATCTTCAAGTGTGAAAATCAGCATTTAGACAAATATTTCACTACGTATCCAGTGTGAGTCCAGATCAACAAATATGCCTGACTGCCCCCCTGAAAATGATTCAATTGCACACTAAGGATGGGTATTGTAAAAACACTGCAATATATGATGTGGTACCGACAGAGCTGGGAATTGAACATAATTTTGACATGAGATGTTTGGGTAGATCTCTAAAATGTACTCAACTATATCACAGCAAAATTTAGGTTAAGTTCTTGTTCACGCACTTGTGTTGAAAAAACACTAAACACTGATGCACCGAGATGTTTGAAAAAAGTACAAAAGTACTGTTTGGATATCACTACTGGAAGGTATCTAAGTAGCACCAATATTTAATATTTTCAGTTACACTTTACTTGAAGGTATCTACATAAGAGTGACATGACACTGTCATGAACGTGTCATAAACATTATAAACGTTTATGACATAAGGCTTCTTTTAGTGTCATTCGGTTTTTGTCATGACAAGTTACGGTTATGGTTAGGGTTAGGGTTAGAGTTAGGGTAAGGGTTCATGTGTCATGACTGTGTCATGGCAGTGTCATGTGTTCATGACAGTGTCATGTCACTCTTATGTAGATACCTTCAAGTAAAGTGTTACCATATTTTCTAACAATACCCATCACTCAAAGCTCAGGTAGGGGCAGCAGTGGAGAGGAACATGCAGACAGGCAGAATCAAAGAGACTAAAGGTCAATGAACAGTATTACACAACAGTGGCTACTTGCTTTTTTGGATATTCTCTACATGGAACAGTTGGCTGCAAGATTACATGGTGCAAAACAAAAGAACTTTATTGCTTTAGTTGATGCCGCAGAAAGTGTAAAAACATTACTTTAACGTGCTATCTGTCTGCAAGTCCTGTGGGTTGGAGGGGTGTCTCATGTCTTCATTGTTGTTGTTTGTATGTATGTTATAAATTAATAAAAAATTAAAAAAAAAATATATATATATACAAATAATATGCATACATGCAGGAATGGTTGGAACACCAACACAGACAATGCGGCAAATAGGTATAAGAAAGTATGCAGTAAATAGAATCTGGAGCTTAATGAGAGAAAGAGGCACAGGAGAGGAGCAGGCTCAGGTGACTGGCAACGGGTGGGAGACTCTGAGGGCATCTGGTGGACAGGTGGGGAATGACTGGTGGGGATGGCTGGAGATTTCTAAGAAAATGCAGGGGCCAGAGGCATTTTTTCATATCATAAAATAAGCCACATTTCACAAATACGTCACTGTTTAATGTTGTCCTATCAGCCCTACAAGATATTTGACTACATACATAAATACAAATAATAATAAAATAATGTTTACACAACTATGATTAAATGAGGAAATATCTGATCAAAAACATGACTGACAAGCTGACCAGGAATTCAGTGCCAATACTTTTAGTAATTGACATTTGTTGAAACTTGGTGCAATAAACAGTGTGTTCCTTATTGAAAAAGTAGCAACACACTGCCCTACTTTAAATAAATTTAAATAAAAAATCTTTTAAAAACTCTTACATGGACTGTACTGTACTTTCATACTAAATATTAAGAAGCATGTCACATCTTAAAGGTGGTAACCAACATGCTCTTGTATTCTTTATAAAGGATTGTGAAGCTGTTCAGAACTGCGTTAAATGCTCAATAAGACATAAAAAGAGAATTAAATGTTTAAAAAATCCTCTAGTAACTACCTAAGAGGTAAATATTGTTTCCTTTAGAAATATAGAATAAATAAAATGTACTCCTCTGAGTGATGATTTTTAAGATAATTAATATGTAACATCTGTTCAATAGTCACCGTAGTGGGCATTTTAAAACAAAACTGACTCAAGCAATCACAACTGGGAACAATAAGCTGTTTTCTCCTCCTGTGATGTAAAAATGTTGAATACATTGTATGGTTCAGTGCTAACAGCCTGTACTGTATGTGTTGCCCACTCACCCTGCTGCTGCCTCCCACTCACTGTAATTCCACATTAAGGAGGCTGACAGGTGAAAGCAGACAGTCTCTTCATGACCAGCCAACCAGCACGGTGGATTATTCCTTCTCCTCCCCAAACACTCCCACCCACGTACAGAGAAAAATATAGGTAATACAGATGAACATGGTTTTAAAGTATATAGTGTATACATAGGGTACATCATGTTTAACCAATGTTCTTTATTGGAAAGGAACTATTATAACTAGTGATGCACCGAAATGAAAATTCTGCGCTAAAAACCAAAAATTCAGGATGCGCTGGGCCGAAAACCGAAACGACTTATTTTTTAAATAGTTTTTTTTTTTACATTTGTATTATTATACTTATACTTCATGATTTCATGAATTTAATGAATCTGAATTGAAAAACTACAAACCAATAAAATTATCACACTTTTATTGAAACTCACAAAAAAACACAACATTAAATATATTCTTCTTCATTCAGTTTTGTAACAATCAAATGTAACAGATTTTTTTGATGTACTCAGCATATTGAATTGGATGTTGTGTTTTCATGTGACGTTTCAAACCTGACGTGGAAAAGTTCTTCGGCACCGTACCCCCTCTTGAAATGTCTGCTGAACAAACACTGACAACACAATGTCCTTATCAGAAACTTTGAAGTAATTCCACACCGCTGACATGATCGGCCTTTGCTGGGTAGCACCGTGATAACGGCTAGATCAACTGAGAGGGAAATCTGAGCACTGAGGTGCGGAGAGGCATATATTTTCAGCTCATATTTTTGGCCGTTTTCAGCAGCCAAAATTTTGGCGCATCCCTAATTATAACTGATTATTTTGAATATAAAAACACAGATAAAAATAAATAAAAAAAATGGACACAAATTCCATTTACTAAATACCAGCACAAATGCTCTGTAGTTTAACCCTTAAACAATATTATTACATTGAGGGACACTGGTGCATAATCAGCTCCATAATGATGCACCAAGCCGTTTTAGACCATGTGTGGTCAAACATTGTCTACAGATTTTGAGGCGTGTCAATCAGCCAACAATGTGATTTCACCCATTTAGTGCATAGTGTTTTCCTTTTCCACAACCCAAAGACCACAGGCTGACAACACTAGAGCACAGCAAAACAAACATTTGTGGTGCCCGTAGGCCATTTCTGTTTGTTATTATAATCAAATATATTCTCTATTTCAAGCGTGAGACTTTTTAAAGGTCCCATGACATGGTGCTCTTTGGATGCTTTTATATAGACCGTATTGGTCTGAAGTCTCTCTATCTGAAGTCTCTTTCCCAGAATTCAGCCTTGGTGCAGAATTACAACCATTAGAGCCAGTCCCACAATGAGCTTTCCTTAGGATGTGCCATTTCTGTGTCTGTAGCTATTGAGGAGGAGAGAGGGGGGGTGGGCAAGGTTGAGGGTGGGGGTGTGGCCTTGACCAACTGCCACTTTGCTCGTTTGAAAGCCATGATGTCTCTCTCTCTCATGGGTGGGCCAAATTCTCTGGGCGGGCAAAGCAGAGAAAGGGGAGGTAACCTTGCTCCTTATGACCTCATAAGGAGAAGATTCCAGATCGGCCCATCTGAGCTTTCATTTTCTCAAAGGCAGAGCAGGATACCCAGGGCTCGGTTTACACCTATCGCCATTTCTAGCCACTGGGGGACCATAGGCAGGCTGGGGGAACTCATATTAATGTTAAAAAACATAATTGTGACATTTTCATGCCATGGGACCTTGCAGTGATGCGTTCAGGTGCAACTTTTAACAGAAGACATGAGGCAACCTATCTGTCGGTCTGGTTTAGGGTTATGCTTTGATCTCAGAGTTTCCGTCCTGTGATATGTCTCCATTTGCAGCTTGTGTTTCATTCTGTTTTTCCAATTTGTATTTGTGTATGCATGTACATAATATAGACCAATTAATACTGGATTTATTTGGGGATTTATAATATTTAAAAGTTTAAAACATCTGCTAACAATCTATAATCATAGCATTTTTAAACAAACATTGTTTTTAAGGATCTCTTACATTTGTTATGAAAGAATCAAGGTTAAAATAATGAATTAGTGAGCGGTACAATTGCTGCAGTCAAATAATAAACTTGTCTGGGCTCTGAGATAAACTAATCTTGGCCTGTCTGATTTATTAGTCAAGTTCTAGTACATAACCATACTTTTACAAATCTGTGCCCTTATGTATTTTGTATATATCTTTGCAAGCATGCCATGTACATATTACTTTATGACAGAATAGAATCAAACCAAATCATTTTTCTGTTTTGGGACATAAATCCATGCAGAAACCAAAAACAATGATGTACAGAAGCAGGTACCATTGCACACACTCTCTGTATGCCATTAGAGATGTTTTTTTCCCCACCACAGCCAGCTGGCCAAGCTGCAGCACATTACAGGATGACAAGCAGCCTCCTCTTGCTCTCCGCTCTGTAGCTCACAGATTATCCCTCCACTCTGACAAAGACCACATCAATAATTAAATCTCCGGCCAAATTGCAGCAGAGAAATTAATGAAGAGTGTGAATGAAATCAGCTGTGTGTCATCAAACTCGGGGCAAGAGAGAGGAGCTTGATACTGTGGACGAATCAAGGGTATGAATATGTGAGGGGGTCAGCTTAATGTCCGCCCCGTGGCCTTTCATTCATTTAGATCCTCTGCTTTCACCATGAATCCACTCTGCCCTTCAGCACTGCACTGTAGCTGTATGTGCCATGCATAATGTAGATCAAATCATAGATACACATGAAACATACTGCACTGCACTTCACACTAATACTACCTGCATGAGAAAAGGTCAGCGTGTCTTCAGCATAACCAAAGACCAATTCCATCCGTCCCAAAGGAATCTTCTATCTCCAACTAAAACACCTACGATAACAGATGCATTTATTTTTCTTTTGGTCCACCGGGAGGCTCCCAACAATCTCTGTTGGTCAGGGAGTTTGTGCGAGCCATTTCCTGTTTAAAAGGAGCAAACAGTGACACTTGACCTCAGCTCTGCTCTCCTGACCTTCAGCCACTGCAGGGAAACGATGCACGCTGGGACCCAACAACAGCAAACAGTCAAACCAGCTGTTCTACCCAACACTAACTGTTCCCCTGACGGACCTACTGGTTCTACTTCAGCCGGAAATACTTCAAGTTACTGTCAGGTTTCAGTGCAAAGTAGGATTTCAACTGAAAAATTTCAGTTAAATAACAATTACATTGAGCTAATTAACAGATAATTTGATTCAGATAAGTAGGTTCAAGATTCATTTTAATGTAAGTTAGTGAGTGTATGTTATAATTATCCAGAATGATGGCTAAAGCACTGTGAAAATAAAAACAGTATTATCAGAACTTTTTCTTCAAAGACGGAGAATCTGTAATGCGTATTCTGTTTATGCATTATATCACACAACACGCACACAACTTTAATTAATAATAATAAATTAATAGTGTAATTTGCTATTATTATTATTTTCATTATCAATTACTCTGGTGATTCTTTTGTTGATTTATCATTATTTACTAAATGCTCATAAAACATCAGAAAATAATTAAAAATGTCCACCACTGTTTCCTAGAGATTACGGTAATATCTTTAAATTGCTTGTTTCATCCAACCAAAAGCCAAAGAAAGACATGTAAGACAAAGAAAAGCAGAGTCAGTGCATTCACTAGACTAATGACGTAATAGCCAAGAGGTAATAGACAAGTTAAATTACTGACCATATAATACATCAAAATGTAAAACTGCACAGAGAAGACAAAAGAAAATGTATCTTATTACTTTTCCCTCTGCTTTTCCGAAGGTTAAAACCACAGATTACAGAGGAACACCACAGTGTAGTTTAGCTTGAGTACCACTGTCAGCGGCCTGTATTCCAGCCTTGCATCTGGTAAAGAGGTCTTTAGTTCTAAAGGGACAGACCATCATGTCGCACAGCAGGACAGCCACCTGGGGGCTGCTCATCATCCGCTGGCTGTGGGAGCCAGAGACCACAGGTTAACTTAAACAACCCCCGAACACAAACACCACGTCAAGGACAAATCCCAGGCCCCCAACACACAGGGGAGCACTCCTGTCTCAGAACTTCTGATATGTTCTCAGCGAGAAAACAACAAACAAAAAGTAAAGTCTCCCACTTGGAAAATAACAAGCTGACACAATAAAAATAAAGGGGACCTGATGTCTTGAACTGAAAAAAAAAAAAAAAAAGAAAAGACTTTTTTTTTTTCTTCCCACTTTGGGTCCTTTCATATCAGTGAAAATAGCTGTTTAACTGGTTAGCTCTGGAAGAGAAAAAAAATAAACTGTATTTTTGGAAAGAATGAAATCCCCCAAAAAAGTACTGCCGACCCTTTTCTCCAACACCATTACTCCCCCATGCATTTACAAAAAGAGCAAGCCAATGAGAGGGGAACGCTTGACTGTGCTCTGCCACATGGAACACTGCAATTCAACAGCAGCACAGCTGCGACATCAGAGTGAGGTTGTGTGTGTTTTGGGCCTTAAAGAGACAAAAATCAAAAAGACAAGCTGAACTTTCTTTTCTAGTGGGCACTCCTGTACATGTCGTCTCTCCCACCACGTCTTAGTTTTACAGTCATGTCAGACACTGATTTGGATGACTGAGGAGCTTTACCACGGCATGTACATCCATTATAGTCTGTTGCACTGACAAAAGTGCACACAATACTGTTTTGGAGTAAAGGTCTGCATATTGATGCACAACCTGATTGTTCCATACAATGGAAAACTAGCAGAGCGACATAATGGATACAGAGAGAGAGATTCAATAGAGGAATGAACCTGATAGAAATGCAACAGTAGTTCACTGTCGGAAGCAAATATAACGTTCTCCTGAGGAGAAATGTCACTGGGAGGCCTTGTGCTATTTTCAGTAGATGGGATTTAGAGAAGAAGAAGTGATAGGGAAAATCAGTATAGGGGAGCGGTGGGTTTAGGCGGGTGGCTGGATGGAGACAAATAAGTGAAGATCCAGACAGTAATATGGTGTTTACATTCCACCTCCATGTTGCTGGTGTTATAGAGGCAGGGATTATCTGATGGACTGACAAAGACCTCTCTCCTCCCCTTCCACCTCCTCTCTTTACTTCTCTACACTTGCACGTATTGCCTAGAGAGGAACAAACAACTTGTATTTACTCCTGTTTGACATTAAAAAGCCTTTTGGTCCAAGTGTACTTTTAACTATACTTGATTCAACTGTCCACACATTTGAATTGGCTCGCAATTTGTAGTGAGTTTTTCCACACACTTTTTCTTGTCTCACTCTTTCACGTTTTGTTCAGTGTGAGTTTACTTTATATTTTCCATCTATCTTCTATTAATGTTTGCTGCTTTATTTATTTCTTGCTGTTGTGTTAATGTCCTATCAGTCAGTATTATCTTCCTACTGTTGGAAGCCAAATTATTTGACTTACTTTCCAGTTTGCTACATTTAAAGTTAAATCACAAAGTTTTTTCTTACTCTATAAGCATTACTACAGAACATGTCTACACAAGATTAAACAAATGCATACTCTTTCAGGACTTCCGTATATTACAGTAGATTGCTAATAATTGCATCTGTATCAGTTTTTACTATACTCATATAGTAGGATAGGAAAAGAAAACTTTCAGCAAGCTAGTTTCAATACATTTTAAACACAGCCAGGTCAACTTTATGAATACGCAACAGAAAACCTGTGTTTTCAGTATCAAACACAGCACATTGTTGACACAGCAAACCACAATTGCAAAAAACTAAATCTGCATATTTAGCCACATTTTGACAAAACAATGTGGATGTTTGGAACACACTGAGCACATCAATAATCAGCTGAGAAAAGTTTTATGAGGCAGAAGTGGTTTGAGAAGTTTTTATATACATTGTAATACCTTTTTTTGGCGTGAAGGTTTGTCACTGTTGGAGTCCATCCAACCAACTGCTGTGAGTACAGCTGCTGTCCTCCCTGAGCAAGCTAAAAAACCTTTCAGAGCCACATTTCAAGCCTGCAGGGGTTTATTGTTTGATACTAAAAACATAAGTAATTGGCGCTTTCCTTTGTTACTATTCCGTGAGTATTCCTTTAAACCTATCATAGAATAATCTTTGCACTTTGTGTTTGGCTTTTTAATTTACAAGAACATGCTGTTCTTTCAGTTACCTGAGCAGAGTACAAAACGCATGGATTGTATTTCTATGAAAAAGTCAGCAAAGAGCAGGATAATTTAATATACTCTTTTCACTCCTGCATATTTCTACCTGCAGTACGTCTCCTTACCAGTCTTAGTCTCTCCTTCCAACCCCTACGTCCTCCATCTCTGTCAATGTTAGCACTTAAGCTCAGTGAAAAGTAAGGTCAGTACATCCATGTGGCTGATACCAGGAGTTACATTCTGCACCATCTTCTCACATAAGGCTAACGCTGGAGCCTTTGATACCTTGACCTCATCAGATAACTGCACATCTGCGTGAGTGCAAAAAAAAAAAAGGGAAAATACAGGAAGAGTGAGAGAGAATTTATGTAAAACCACATTGTAGTAATTAGGTGTATACAGTATGTGAGGAATGGGCTTTAAGCAGCGTGTGAAGACATTTTTTAGCATACCTAAAGAACCGTAAAAATAAAGAGCATCTGACACAAACTGACAAGGGCAACGCTGACTGCCGTGACTCACAGAATCCCAGAGAAAAAAAGAAGCAATCTGGCCAGAATCAAAGAAATTAGGTACAATTCTGGAAGTCTGTGGACAAATGTTAGCGTGAGACAAATCAATACTCTATCTCCTGTTAGTAACTTGCAACATGCAGAAAAAAAGAGCAATCTTAACATGGCTTTGCATGTGTTATTTTGTATTACTTTAAAACTACAAAAAGAAGGTGAGAGGAAAGTAAGAAGACAAAAGAAAGATGGAGACCAGCCGCGCATTCATTCCCATCTCAGACATGAAAAGTTTGCCCATCAAAAGTTGCGGTTATTTTCTTGATTTTTTTTCTTGGCAGCAGTGGAATTGCTTATAGCACATCTGGCAGATCTGCAACCCAGTACAAAGAAAAATAAACAATCAGAGGAACACATGACAGAAACAGAGCTCTCCTTTCCCTCTCCCATCCTGTCGAATCCTTGAGCTTTTCTATAGCGCCGTTGTTTTAACCACTCTCCCACTCCTCTGTTTTATCCATCGCCACAGACACACACACACACACACACACACACACACACACACACACAGACACACACACCTCCCACCACCTTACTCATGCTGTTCTGATTGCGGCAAAGATCACGCCGACCAGTACAACAGAAAGAGAGAGCTCTGTCAGTGGGTGCTGCGAGGACAGAGCATGTGGGTGGATTGCAGTCAGACCCACCACCACCACTTATATCGGCACTACATCTCACAAAAAAAGACACAGAGAGAGAAGAGTTTAAAGATGAAAAGAGAAGGAGGGTGAAGGATAGAGACACCAAACTCTAAGAATATACAGTACAGCAGCATCTGAGTCTCAGCTCAGCCCTGGTATGGCTGAGCAGTCCCACTGTGAACTAGCTGGGTGGGTGATGGTGTGTGTGAAGTTCTATCTGGATAAAGAGCAGGTACTTGTGTTTTTCACACATACAGTATAATCTCGAGGGGATAACTAAAGACGTCATTTATTCACACATCTCCACAGAAATGTTCAGGGCGTGTGTTCATGTCTTGTTGTACGTCTTTATAAGTGTTTTTTGCTTGAGTATGGTTGGATTTATTGACTTCAATATTCCATTACAAAATAATATAAGATACAACTTGGGACCTTTTTAAAAGTTTGGGCCATCATTGTCTATCGTTAATGATAAAATAGCACTCAAATTGTTCCCAAATCTCAGCAATTAACTTGTTGAGTAAGATCTTATTATAATTTATAGTTGAGTCAGAGATAATTAAATAAAGGAAGTGACTATTTATAGCACGTTTATACAGTTGTTTGAAAGAACAGTCTCTTTCCCCATTTAATTACAAATATTTCAACATAAAATCTATTACCAAAGACGTAGCATATATATGTCTTTAAAGATATCAACAGAGTAGATGGTGAGTGTGTTGGGTTATTGAGGCCACTGTGACCACCTGTATGAATATGATTGGATGTAATGAATCATTGATGGTGAAATATGAATGAAGCAGCTGGTGCCAATCAACTAATGCAAGTGCGGCTTTGGTTCTCTGCCTGAGATAGTTATGCTATTTGACTGCAAAAATTACAAAATTACAATAAACTGGAATTATCCTTCAAGTGAAAAACGATATTCCATATACAACAAAAGATCCATTATTACAAAACAATGTGATCATGTTGTAACATTTAGCAGGCAACTATGCAAAAATAACCAAGACCTGTTTGTACCTTAAAATAGTAAGGATAATTCAACTTGCTCAATTAATTACACGTTTAATTCATTTGTTCACAATAGGTCTTAACTTGCATCCTTCCCTTGTTTGCACCCCTTGTATCATCTCTTCTTTGCTATAATGTACGATGATTGTAAAAAGATGTTTAATCAGGCTGATGTCGCCATTACTTATTCATTGACAACCTCCAGGTACTTTGCCATAGTCTGATTTTTCTCTACAAAACCACAACAACAAGGCGGTAGAGTGTATAAGAAACATCTCTGAAGGCTTTGAAAGTCCTCCCCGGGCACGTCCTGTGCAGGTACTGCACATTGGGGAAACTATTTTCTATGACTCCACTCCACAGAGACACAGAGGCGCACTAGAGAAAATGTCCAGAGAGAAAACAGTGAGCTGGAGCAAACTGAAAGCTTGTCACCTCCCTGACACTCTCTCTCTCTCATAGTCACTCCTCTCTTCTCTCTCATTTGTCTTCATCTCAGTTCTGCATGTGTGATTTTCAGCGTTGTTTTGGTCTTTGCTTCCTTTTCTCGTTCATTTTCTTCCTGTTATCTTCTCTGTCTTTCATTCTCCAGCTCCTGCCTACTTCTTTATCCCTGGATTCCTTGTATGTCTCCTCTCCCTCCCTTTCACTCTCTTTTTCCACTGATTGCCTACAGTACGCAGTCATTCCTCTACGCTTGCCTGATCACTAATGGCCATGGCAGGTGTTCTCTCAGGTGCAGGAACAGAACGGCCTGGGCTGAGCCTTAAAAGCCCAGAAATCAGCACCCCCCCTACCCCCCCCCTCTCTGGCATGGTCCGCCTTCAAACCCTCTGCCACCGAAACACTGCTAAGCTGGCATTTGCACACTTGTCTCCCTCAACACACACACGCATATATATACAGCGAGAAAAATACCTCCAGCCCTTCATCTCTTCTGCTGGCACCCAGACGCAGTTTGTTTTGGCTTCAGGTGTGAGACGGATTGGTCTGGGTCGGCTCTCCAATTGGTGCTGTCATGGATAACCCATTGGATGACACACAAACAAACCACACACACACACACACCAACACATATGATCTCTAATAGCTTCACACTGGAGAGGAAAGTGGACACTAAAGGGGGGGGGGTTGATGGTGATGGTGACAGGGGTGTGTGGTTACAGACCATGATAATGGCCCACTTGGAAAGCCCAGGCCAACCAGTCCAACAGATGAATGGGAAAGCAGAGAAAGCAGCATTGTGATCAGACCGTGACTGGGCCACCCTCTTTGGTTTGCTTTTCAATCAATCAGCAAGTCGTTTCTAAACAGCATCAGTATGACTTTCACCCGCTCTCAATGGACAACCTTTTATTTTAAGGTAAAGCCAGTCATGCTTTGCGTCCCACAGGGCTGGGTCCATTTCTACGGTTTGACTTGGTTCCTGAATGTCGCTGCTAAATTATCATCACCACTTGCAGTTGGTGCTGCCTTCAAATAAGGTTGCATGTTTGACTTTAGAAGTAAAGTACACAGTATACTTAGCGTTTAAGTGGTTTAAATTGTGAGAGCACTGTTGTAAGGTGACTGACAATAAAAAACGAACTTCACCTTGTCCCCTTTTCAAAAGTGCTTAATTATTTTGACTACTACTTTTCAATGACATGCTAGGTAGAAGAAAAGGGCAGGAAACTAATGGCAAAAGTAGCTTCTATGGAATAAATTTTGATGAGTCACTACTCAGAGCTTTTAGAAAATGTCCACAAAGCAGTAATAGTTATGGCACAGTCACATATGCACAAAATTGACATTGCCAAATATTTGCCTCCCATAAACTTCCATTCTATGTGAGGAAAGGGCCGATTAAAACATTCACTTCCGGTGGCAAAGCAAATAAGCAAATTCAGATCACGTGGACTACAAACCAGCAAAGTGATTTCTGTGTGCCTCACACCTTTTACTGCCCACATTATTCACAAATATCGCCTCAGCAGGTGATGGTCACTCGCCAGTATTCGCGTATGTGTGACACTAAAACCTGAAGAGAGAATAGTTTGGGGAGTGATGATAGCAGCTATCTTCTTCTCACAGCGGGTGGGTGCGAGAGTGGTGATGATGTTGATTAAAGTTCAGCGGCAGTGATGGTTGTGGAGACACTTGCAGAGTAATTAAGAAATGGCCATTTTTGGACAGCTTAAATAGACCACCAAATTGTTAGGTGCATTGGATAGGTGCAGAGAGTGGGTCATGTCACAATGTAACGGTGCAACTCTAGTTGGCTACCTTCTTGAGGAAAACGGGACAGATAAAATGCCCCACTGACATACTGTATGACATGCTCCATGTGTTTCCATACAATTTCTTTCCTTGGAGAGTTGTGGAGTCCCTGGTGTTCAGTACGTCATGAGCAAACAAATTGTTGTCACCAAATTCCCAAGCTGAACCGACTGAATCATTCAAAGGGAAATCTCAGACTGTCAGCTCTGTTGTGATGAACCGTATGCATCCTGGTTAAAAGCTTCCTAAAGGACCATACAATACACACCAACAATCATTTTGCAATAACCCTGAAGCAGGTTGGTGGTTACTGAGCTACAGTATGAAGCTTATAGAAGATGCTTGTGCTGAACTGAAGAAAACAAATTGAACGAGACTAAATGTATCAAAGAATCTAAGGCTAAATAACAAACAAAAGCAGTGCCTTAATGTCATGGCCATTACGAGACTGTTTCACAATGTGAGTACTGACGTCCATTAGAGAAACACCTAACTCAGACTCGCGCTTGAATGAGGAAAACCGAGGGTCATTATGGAGTGCAGACAACTCAAGTTTGAACTCAAACAAACAAACAAACAGCCTTATCCTCTGACAGGTGGCTTGGATAGTCAAGCAACATATCACTAGTTCAGAAATCTAAACAAAATGCCTCGGAGAAATGAGCCTTTGATGTTGAAGCAGAGCCTCGGACTGGCAAGTGGGAGATTTGGGTTTGTTTTCCATTTGGTTATACAACAAAAGAAAGGGAGTATTTTAAGATGCCGCCCTCCTCCGTCTCTTTGGACAGCTTTCGTTTACTGGCAAATGAGCACGGGGGTACAGACCCTCCTCTCTGCTTCACTGGGCAGTTTGTATAATGTTCTCATTGATTTCAGTCTTGGCATCACGGATGACACCTCCACACTGGCCAGAGTGAAAAAGGAACTACCTCATTTATCCCTATAGCTCAGAGTAAGCTGAGGATGTGTGTGTAGGCGCGCTTGCGTTTGTCTGTGTGTGTGTGTGTGTGTGTGTGTGTGTGTGTGTGTGTGTATGTGAGAAGGGAGAAAGACAACTTTAGATAATCTAGTAGTATGTTTGACTGCATGTGCATGGATGTGTGTGTCACATATTTATGTGTGTATGCTTCCTACATGTTATAAGGATGTTAAGAGGGTAGATGCCTTTTTCAGGACAAAGAGAACAGCTTCTTAGAGAAGAACACTACAAGGGTGAAAACAAATAAAAACCCACATAAGTCAACTTCTCTCCTCCAAAACTAGACAACTAGGACATGTGGACAAAGGGCGCATTGATATCGGCAGTGACACACGGGTGGCAGCTGTAGACATCATGCCATTCAGTTGTGGCTGCTGTGAAAGGGGACTTTGTCAGACGAAGTCGAGTCTGGTGATGTGCTCGGATACTGTGGTGAAACGTAGTGTAATATAATGCAGGTCCTTGTCCTTGAAATAATAATATAACTGATGCTGCGAGTTAAATACTTAAGCTACTTTTGGTTACTTTAAAAAGTAACCAAAGCCTGGGAATAAAAGGCCAATGATGGTGGCTCAATCAGAACAGAACAAGTAACTAAATCAACCCCCCCCCCCCCACACACACACACCCCCAATTAAACAAAGCGAAAAATGCAGTAGGTGTAAATACTTAAAGCACTATACTGGTGGTTTAACATGCTTCAGCCTATCAACTGAAAATCACAGATACTTTATGTCAGCCAACTGTTCTTGAAAGGACATTGTACATTTTTAGATTCCTAACTCTCTAGCTTTATTTCAGTACACTATGACCATTCAATTAGTCAGTTTGTCAGTTTGTTTGTTTGTCAAAGTTACATCAAACTTAAAAACAGACACTTCTTTGTTGGTGTGTTTTGTGATAAATCAGACATTTTCTTAGCCTACCAAATTCACATTATCCTTGCTGATTGACTTCCAGTTTTTACTATCAAATAACGCGTGTTTCTCATCCAATTTCTCAAGTTTTAAATGTCAGTCCTTCCTTTAATGCAGTCGCAAGAAACTATTTTCAGAAGTTTTTAGAAATAAAATAAATAATAAATCACACTAAATGTTCACGGAACAAGTTTCCTATCCCAGTGATTTTCATATTGCACTGGCATCAACTTGAAACCACTGTTTGCATGGAAGGGGGAAAATCAGTCTCATAACACGGGGGATTCTTGGAAAAATGTACACAATCACAAAAGTACACAAGATTTGTAGTTAATGGGCTAAAACATGCAAAACCGCCGCTATGGTCCTCTAAACTCTAAACAGCAACAGTGGATTCGCTCAGTGACTAAAGATGTATCGCAGCTTTTTTGATTGAATGAATGCATGGATTGTGTTATTATGCTTTATACTCCTGTCCCCCTCACTTACATACTTTACAGAGTTAAAAGAAATTACATTAACCTTAATAACCTTAGCAGAATATGTAATTCAATTTGCCTTGCAGCAGTGGAAAACTTTGGCCAACTAAAGAGAAGATATCCTACAGTCATTGAAGCATGGATACTGTGCACTGTACTCTGGCTTATTTAAAGACAGATTTTCTCTACCCAGTGACAGTGATATACCACTTCAGATTACACAGTCCCGTAGAGATTCAGGAAATTGTCATTAGTGATGCCTGACGCAACTGTACGGCAACCCTCTGCTCCCGGCTATACCACAGCTACTTTATGGCACAACACTCATATCACCACGGGCCTTTCACAAAACACACACGGCAGTTACTGCCATAGGCAAATTGTAACCCAATTTAATTACATCCTCTGCAACATGGAGGATAATTAAAAAATATATATATTTATGTTGATTCTTCCCTCAGCATATCATTAAAACATGTGAATACTGTAAATATCCCTATCATTAACTTTTATAGCACAACAGTGGTTTGGACATTTCCCTGATGTAGGAATGTTTCTTTAGCATTTCTAGTTGTAGTTTGGAATAAATAGAAGAATAAATCTGTAGTTAGATGGCTGACTGGACATAAAGTCGTTAGCGACAGTGACTTCGGGAAGACAGGAAGTCAAAGGAAAGGGATGTCACATTACTAGCAATAAGCTGTTATTGACAGGGGAAGCACTTGCTGCAAAAATGTCAATAAAATCAGTCGACAAGGTGTTTAAAACATTTAACTGGTGCGACTACAAGTAGGATCATTCACACACAGTCAAACAAAGGGCAGGTGCTGAGCCAAATGTGGGCAGATCATGAAAAAAAATAAAAATAAACAAATAGCTCACTACAGGGCTCCAATATCCAATTATCTATTGCTCCTAGGTTAACTGGTGCAACTACCACATACTGTACATGTATTGCGACAAGGGATCTTTTAGAGTTCAAAGCCACTAATTTTATTTTATTTTATTGTTGTTGTTATATTCCACCTCATCACACTGCTACATAGCATAGTGACAGACAGTAATATCAACTCATGTTAGATGTCATTCTTCCCAAATGAAAATGCTTTGCAAGTAGATTAAATAAGTAAAACATACTGTAACTTCAAGTTCACAAGAATATTAGGTCTAATGGCCACCAATCAAAACAAAACAGTTATATATTTAGAGCATATACTCTACAATAAACAGTCCCTTTGAAAGGTTTTTTTCATAATATAGAATTTTCATAGTATGTATTCTTAGATTTTAACCACCACATGCACACCATAGGATGTACAGTGAAATGTAAAGTGACAGGCTTCACAAGCTATAGTGCAAAAGAACACTAATACACTATTTAGACGTCACATATTTTATAAATATATATGATATCTAGAGTCTTTGGTTTTAACCTTGCAAAATAACAAACTGTAATAGAAATGTTGACCTAGACATGAAATGAAATTAAGAGATAGGGTCCAACTAACGAACAGTTTAGAAGAAGCTTTGAACAAATTCTGGGAATCGGATGAAAGCAAAAGTCAAGAGAGATGGACTGCTCGCCTGCTGTGTTGTTGCTCCTAAACTTGGTATCATTAACAAAAAGTCTTTGTAGTGGCTTTGGCTTTTTCCCTTTCCTTTATTGTGTTATATATCTTTTTGTGCACGTTAAAGGTTTACAAAGTGAAAAAGCCCAAAGTCCACCCCAAAGGGACTTACCATCTGCAACAGAAAACACTGTTCACAAACTGCTCCAAACAGCTCTAGAACTGTTTGGAGCTTCTGTGACGAACATGTTTGTAACACACGTTATAATGTTCGCCTAGCTGCTAGCGTGGCACGCCCTCATACTCTGCAACTGACTAGCTAGCAATGCTTACCTAGCTACTGAGCATGTGCGACGCCCAACAAAGATGGTGAGAGTGAGACATAAGTGAGATGCCTCACTCTGTAGCTAAAACAGAGAGCTCAACACACAGGGTGAAAAGAGGAGTTGCAGAAATGTATAGTACAACAAAAATATGGTGTTTTCTGAAAATTAAACCATGTAAACCTATTCTCTCACAACCTCTAAATACAATGATGAACCGGAAAATGAGCATAATATACATGAGCACTTTAACCAGAGCAGTGATATACACCTGTCTTTGTAGGGTTCTGATTGAGGCGTCCGAAGCTTCTAATCAGATAATATTTACGCCCACCAGAACTCATCAAGTTGTTACACGCACGCACAACGCATTTTAAAACAAACCGCTGCATTATTACTTTAATAAGAAGAGATACTTCCATAGTGTACAAAATAAATAAAAATGCACCATTTTCCAATTAATTATTCTAAAATTAGGTCAATAAACTACATTTTCACTGCAAAAACAGTTATATATTCCCAATAATTTCAAAACCACCAGAAAACATTCATCATCAACAGAGAAAATGAAGAGAAGTAGATAAATTAGCATGCCTACCTGTATCAGCGACATGTTACTGAGGTCCAGTCTGAACAGGTAGTTTCTGGATTGAGGAGAGAGGAAAACGGAGATATGTGAGTGTGTGCATAATATGACAAGACTTTATCCAATTTATCCTGTTTAATAATGCAAATTAAGTATCAGAGAACAGACAGTCCATTTTAGCGGCTGTCAACTTAAAGCAAAGCCGATTAAAGGCTACACTGTAACTGTCCATCAGCCTAAGTCATTGTTTTTAGTTTTATGTGAGTTGTGTGGTTTTGCAAGTACGTGAACTATTGGTTACATTTGTTTGTTTTTAACCGACAAATCCGGCTGAACCCATGTCATCACGTGCACTCACAAACACACACACACACACACACAATTGTGACATGACGTAATTCTTCCGAAGTCTTCCCTTCTGCCAAATCTAAAGCTTGACTTGGTCCAACCAGGCCTCTGCGGAGTACTTAAGAAGCATCATTACCCAAAAACCGCACTGCATGAGTGAGTCAGAAAGGGTATCACATTCTCAGTAATGTGCTCTGTGGGGTGAAAAGCTGAGTGGATTTACAGTTTCTTACCTGGCACCAACAATAAGCTCATTCCTAGTCAGGTCAAGGGTGAGCTGTGAGAAGTCTCTTACGCCCGGGCGGGAGAAAGTGGAAATCCACGGACTGAGCGCTGAAAGAAAGAAAGAAAGAAAGAAAGAAAGAAAAAGAAAGAAAGAAAGAAAGAAAGAAAGAAAGAAAGAAAGAAGTTATTGAAAGTTAAATCATGTCATAGTTCATAACATTAAATCAGTACACACAAGCCTTTTACATGTGGTATTTGATACACAGGTATTGATATATCTTTATGTCAAAAATAGTGCTGAAACAATTAGTTGATCAACAGAAAATTATCAAAAATTATGGCTATCAATTGTTATAATAATGTAATAATATAATGTAAGGATTTTCTTGTTCAAAATTTTTTTATTTGGTATTCCAGCAGAAGATCATTTGCAACTACACTTTTTTATGCAAGAATTTTCTAATTTTCCTTTTTGATTTCGTTGTAAATTGAGCATCTTTGGGTTTTGGACTGTTGGTCAAATAAAACTAGCAAATTAAAGATGCCCCCCTGGCCTCTGGGAACTTGATTTGATGTTTTTTTTTTATTTTAGGCATTTTCTCGACTAAACATAATCAATTATTCAAAAAAAGTACAAAACACTAATCTATAATAGGAAAAAGTATTAGTTGCAGCTGTAGTGATAATAAGTGCAGTGGGAAAGCTTTCTGCGCTGCGATGGTGTCCCCTACAGAGAGGGACAAAGCGGTCTCAGGCCCATCAGGCACAAAATCCTGATACAACCTGACGCTGGGACAAACACAGCTCTGTGTGGTGTACGAGCCTGAAACCTTGGCGTGCTTGAAACTGGCTTTTACAAATCAAAATTTCAAAGCAGCGGAGCCTGGCGGGGCTTTTAATGTCAATTTGAAAACTGCAGGAAAAGTGAATTTTCAATTCAATCTTTGTGTGAACCCAAAGCGCAGACCTTTAAACGGATTTCTCCACGTGGGAGGTTTGCACAGCATAAAAGGATTTATAATATTTCCCATGCTGTACACAGTATCACAGCAGTTGGTGAGAATTCAGATTCCCTTAACCAATTTGAAAAGCTGTCTTAAATAGCTTTTAGCCATTTCCAGAAAGCTTTGAGAAAGACGAACAAAATGGCTGTGAATGATGATTCCAATACTGCATATGTCTGTGAATATGGCCAATATTTGGCCACACTGCTGATAATTATATTCATTAGGAAAGCAGTCTTCAAACATTTAAAACCTTAAACCTTTTTCTTTTAACATTACAGTAGCCTGTATAGCTCGAGGCTACGGGTGCGAGACTACATCAAAGTGTTGGAAAAAGTCACAACGAACTATGAAATGACTCTCCATCATGCAAAGGGACGGGCTTTATGATTGATGGGGCCCATATGGCTCTGTCATCTGCAAACATAACTAGATATACAAGTGATAAAAAGACAGAAGGCTGCAGCAACAGTACAGTATGGTGCTTTTGATTTAAGATAGACACGATACGCATCCATAGGAAACCACATACACAAGAACACACACATACTGTAATTAAGGGTGCCAGTATTGACAGGGGACTTCAGTGAAATAAAAATGATCTGCCACTACCTGTTTTGTCCAGATGTTGAATCGGAAGGGCAAGTATTCACTGAGCTGCTGACGGACTGAACTTGACTCAAGGTTTTGTACTTATGCAAGCAGGTCTGAATCATTCTTGCAAGGAAGGCAATATTCAAAAGAGTGCAATTTTCAAATTACTATACTGATTAAAAAAAGTTCTGTAATTTCCTAAAACAGCTGGTTACTATGGTTATTAAGAAACGTTACTCAAAAAGGAGTAAATAGTGAATATATTTGGGTCTTTTTTTACACTAAACAACACACATCTCCCAAATGCCGCAAGAACGGCAATTGTTGCAAGGTCTTGTACAGAAACAGCAACCAGCTTGGAATGTTTATATGCAGTGCAATCCGCACGGAAAAGATTAAAAAAGTTTGGGCGAGCAATTCTTTTCTAAAACTAGCTTACATTACTTTGACTGTTCTCCAACTCAAAGGGAAGCAACTCAACAAAAGTCAACTGCATCATGTTATAAAATATACTATGCTATAAATACAGGCATTGATTTTGACTTCCTGAAAATAGTTACAATTTCAATCATATCAAGCAATTAAAAAAAAAGGATATTTTTAATGAATTACTCAGCCCTCAATGGAACTGTAATGTATGTACTGCACATAGCACCCAGCAGCTTAGAAAAGAAAAAGTCATAGTGCCACATGCACTGCCTGAAGCAAGAAAATGATAGACAGTTAATTAAATTAACAAAAGCTCTACTCTCATTGAGAACATTAGAGAAACATAAACGGTATGCTACAATGATTTGTCATCAACCAGCCAGATCATAGAAGTAATGCGACCTTTAAAATAATAGATTCTAGAACATTTCTATACACACAGGATTTAATCACGCATAACCTCAGCACACATAATAAATCACTGGACAACCCAGTGTAAGTCTAATACCACGCGGGCCATCTCTTGCTCACTCTATAAATATTTATATTACACACAAGTGTATTCCATTTCTCGCATTCAAGCATGCATCTACTGTTTGGGTTGACCATCTTTGACATGCAGGGTGGGAGTAGAAACCATACAAGGCCGGTGCTAGGAGGCGAGTGGGACCACCTGTACATCACTCTCTGATTAATGGCTGCAGAGGCCAAAGCTGGAGGAGCAGAGGGGAGCAGGGAGTGTAGGCCATCTTTAGCCTCACAACCTTATGTAAACAGACCCGAAGTTGACTGACTATAAAGAATCCAACACAATCACAGGTTTACATACAGCATGTGTGAACAAAGAGCGTATGTGTGAAAATTTGACCAATTTTCAAAAAGTTTCTATATCAGAAATTTGGGTTTCTTTCAACCAAATTATCAAAAAAAAAGGCTGGTTGGTTCAATACTGGTTGGCTGGTTGGTTCAATATATGGCTGGTTCAATACAACGCTCACAAATAAATACTACTCAGTACATTCATTGCATTTGGGTGCTTTATTCAATTTTATAGCAAATTTGATTTGCAAACTAAAAAGTCAAAGAAAATGCAGAAAAAAAACATCGGAAAAAGTGACAGAAAAACTTGGGAAAAAAATTGACAAAAGTTTTAAGTTTTGACCAAGAAAAACTAAAAGTTGCATGGTCGACGGGAAGACAACACAAGGGTTAACATTCTCTAAGTCAATCCTTTAAACACTGACTGCATTAACATGCACAGCAACACCTCATTAATGTTCAAAAGCATATTGGCACACAGACACGTTGACGACACAATTGCTGTGCTGTTTCAGTATCATGAAAATGTAACTTTCACATGAAACTAAAAGACAATCCGAGCTTTGCCGTTATAGTACATGATTTCCTGTTTAACGTTTCCTTGTGAGGAGTCATACAGTTTGACTTTTGTTGCTTGAGCAGCATTTGTGTGAAATATCGCAAATACTGTGACATATTTAATGATGACAAAAGTGTTGAATGGCCAAACATTGCAAAGCTATGTTAATGTTACACTGGAGCTGTCCTTATTGGGAACTGCTGGCAACGTACTTTTACAAACCATTTTTTATTTGCAACAAACAAGAAAAAAAAAATTTAATTTATTAAGATTCTCTCAATTTTAAAATTGTCCCGTTTCTGATGATCTAACTGCAGGCGTTCCGCTATGTGCAGCCAATTAGAGAGTCTCATTATAACCTTGAAGGCTTGTTTTAACAGGCATAGCATCACCACACTTCAGCTGCTGCCCAGGTAAGATGAGCCCAGATTTCATGCTCTTAGTTTCTCTCTCTCCTGTGTCAATACTATTTCTCAGAAATCAACCTAATACACCAGCGTTTAAAGCAATTAGTTCCCGAAGAGTTTGTGATATGTCAGAATACTAAAGGCGTTAATATGGTTCAGAGACAGTACTTGTCAGATCATTGTACAGCGATCACCGGCGATCGCCGCCCAATGCATGCTGGTTAGATTTGTGTCCGACTTGATCCCGACTTGCTCTGACGTCATGCACACGTGGGCAACGATAACCTCACAAGATCAAGGCGGCCGCAGGTTTGCGACGCAGGCAGCGCAGTTGCTTTTCACCGACTTGATGGGAAACGCCTGGCTCTCAGCTGATCTAACAGCTGATTGGTTCAGAATCGACTCAACATGATGACGTTTTATATAAACTTTTTATAGTTTTTGAATTGGAGGAATTTTAATTGCTATTTGTCTGATTTAAAGGCTTATTCTGTAAAGAACACATGTTGTGTGGCTGATAGTTACGTTTAGAAGTCAGAGAGACTAAATCTGTTCAGATTACAGATCACGTGTTTTGTGTATTAACATCAGCACCAGATCGCAGGTAGAGCATTTTGACAGCTACTCTGTCTTTATAAAACAGCTGGAGGCTGTGTACAAGCTGATATATGGGTCTGATAACATTTTATTTAAATCAGAATTGGACCCAACAGGATTTGAGTGTTTCTGTGACTTCCTGTTCAGCCTGAAGGCTGCTGGAAACGGCTGCAAACTCTCTGGGCGTTTCCCAATCTGTGTTCTTCTATTGACTTGTGTTCTTGTGTCCCTGTGAAACGTCATCTCGTGTTGCCAAAGTACTGTCCCAATACACAAGTTCGCATTTCGCCAAGAAAAGTTAAAATTCACGGATGTATTCTTGACACGCCCATTTACCGAGGATACATCGGTTGGTAACTTGTATGAACTTCGCAGCACCTGTATCCCAACATTCATTTCGGCATTTAATGGATTTCCAGTGCATAGACAGCCCAAAAACAGGACAATTTTAAAGGTCCCATCACATGGTGCTCTTTGGATGCTTTTATATAGACCTTAGTGGTCCCCTAATACTGTATCTGAAGTCTCTTTTATATAGACCTTAGTGGTCCCCTAATACTGTATCTGAAGTCTCTTTTATATAGACCTTAGTGGTCTCCTAATACTGTATCTGAAGTCTCTTTCCTGAAATTCAGCCTTGGTGCAGAACTACAGCCACTAGAGCCAGTCCCACAATGAGCTTTCCTTAGTATGTGCCATTTCTGTGTCTGAAGCTATTGAGGAGGAGAGTGGGAGGAGCAAGGTGGAGGGTGGGGGTGTGGCCTTGACCAACTGCTACTTTTCTCGTTTGAAAGCCATGATTTCTCTCTCATGGGTTGGCCAAATTCTCTGGGCGGGCAAAGCAAACCTTGCTTGTTATGACCTCATAACAAGCAGATTCCAAAACGGCTCATCTGAGCTTTCCTTTTCTCAAAAGGTAGAGCAGGATACCCAGGGCTCAGTTTACACCTATCACCATTTCTAGCCACTGGGGGACCATAGGCAGGCTGGGGGAACTCATATTAATGTTATAAAACCTCATAAAGTGACATTTTCATGCCATGGGACCTTTAACAATTTTCGCCATTTTATTCATCACTAAATTCACATCTGAGAACATTTTAGGCGAGAAATGAACGGTTTATATTTCGAATATAGGCAGTCTTGCGAAAATCTTTGCCGAATTGACAATTTGCTCCAAAGTTTTCGGAGTTTTCGGAGCTCCATAAAATGACGCGGCCGCCAGCTTGCGCCTGCCGGGGCCGCTTGCTCGGCGCTCGGCCAGACACACTCGGAGACCCCGCTGTAAGACGGAGGTCTTTTAGACTGGTCCCGTAAATAAGAGGCTTTTATTTCGCTGTTTCGGATTGTTTGTGTAAATATCACAACACATGTGGTTAACTGTCTTTTCAGAGTTAAACTCAACAAACACACACACACACACAGCAGGCAGAGGAGAGATATACCATAGACTGTATATTATTAGTCTATGAGATACACCTGTTTCTTTTCGGGAGACTTGTTTAAATTATGCCATATGCTATAGCCTACATTATTTTGTAGTTAGTTCATATTTTTGGTATATTTGTTTTCTGATTTATTAGAAGTTGAGTTTCAGTCTTTATGATAAATGAACAGTTGTACATAAAGTGGTAACATGCTACATAACCTTTATAATTTGAATTTCTAATTTCCATCTCCCTGGGCATATACAGTGCACTACAATAATATAGAAATGATAATTCCACATAACACTAATAGGAACACATAGGACACACCAGTGCATATGCCTATTTATTTGTTTAATTTAAACTGACTTAAACTTATATGCTAATAATAGTAGGGATCGCGTTACACTCTTTTGAATAAGTAAGGGGTGTTTGAGCTAAACCATTAACAATCAAATTAAAGCTCAATTAGTTTTATTTTTCAATATTTTTGCAATAGTTGTAGCATTATGAGGATTTCTTGTTCGGAGATTGTTTTAATACAAAGTGGTTATATTGTTGTGGTTTTTATTTCTAGCTGGTATTTTGGAGACCTGCAGGTGGCCTATGTGCTGGGAGTGTTGAGCAATAACAGGAAGAACGCATCGTCTCAAACTGTTAACAGTGTTTTCTGTGCTTGTGAACTTGCGAGTTAATTCTTCCAAGAACAACCAGCAAGAACGTTCTCCCCAAGAACACAAGTCCGTAGTTTGCATTCTTGGTATTGAGAAACGCCCTCTGACTTTACCGTGGCTTTTTGTCACCACCCCCGGCTGCTGCCGCCTGCTCTCGTCCACTTTACAGGCGAGGCTCAGTTAATCTCGAACAAGCCTAGTGTGTGAGAATTTTTGCAATTTTCCATGCCCACTTCATGCAGGGCCAGGTGTGGTGAGGTGAGAAAGTAGGCAAGGTTTTAACCTCCCCCAAACTTCCTTTTATAATCCTTACACAGATACTTCCATCACTTTTCACGTGTATTAAAGAGTGCAATACCATGAATGCCTTCCAGGAGAGACTGTCGGAAAGCGTGCCACATTATCCCCATATTTTAACAATTATCAGATCACTCTCTATAACAGTAAGCTTTTCACCCCACCTTTAAGTGTGGCCATTTTGAGGAGCTATACTGTATGTAAGAAGTTGTAGTATAGTATAAGTTAGTTGGACAACTCATCGTAGGACCTAGATCATTTCAAGCAAACTCCAGCCTTAACCTACATTAAGTTTATAAAACCTCTAGATACTGTGATATTGGAAGCAAAAACTAAATTATAACAGCTGCCTTTAGGGTCAACAGGGTTTTAATGACATGTTAGAAACATATACAAAAACCACAACACAAATGTATAAATATGCAAATGTTAGTCAATATGATATAATTGTATACTGCATCTTGTACTTTTGATTGATGTGATAGGGAGTTTGGGCTATAGCACCTGGAAGAATTCTGATTGGTTACAATACTACACAGCAGAATACTAACTATGCATGCAAAGAACACATCTTTAAAAGGTGGAGTCTGCGATTCTGGAGAAAGATCATTGATATTTCAACTCAACACCCAAACAATTACACCCCTCCCGCCAGTGCTCCATTTTTTACCATCCCTCTCGCTCCCATTGCTCTCTTTATACATCCATGGCCTTTTTCCTGTCCTGTGCATGAACAAAGAAGTGTTATGTGGCTCAGTCTGAGCCACTTTGTTTGTTTCCCTTTTACAGAGCCAGGACTTTGTATGAACAACAGATTTTTTCTTCCAGCTAGCAGACCGTGAGGAAATATGTGCTGAATTTGACAAGAAGTGTATTGGATTAGAATCGCTGACTCCACCTTCAACAGGATAAGTATTTTATATCCAGTCCACTCTGTGTATGGAAATAAAATCAAAGTTGAAGAAGTTGGAAACCGCAATTACGGTGAGTAACAGTGACTTATTAAAGAACTTTGTCATGGGTGCTTCATTAACACTGTATGTATTGCTGTATATGTGTAAGTAAATGACGCCTTGAGGTCTTGTTTTCTCCCTCCCTTCCAAAGTTTTATCATGTGACCAAAAAGGAAAAAGCTCAAGGTGAAAGCAGAGAGATTAAACAACTGGAGAAATGTTGTGGCAAAAACAGAGAACAGGGCCAGGACTGTTGTCTAGAAAAAGTAGAAGGCCTCCCTCGCAGATAGAATGGGTGTGTAAATACATCTTTATGCATGTGTAGGAGTGACTACATGTAAGTGTGGGTGTACGCTATATCTCCGTTACCCGGTCACTGTTGTAAAAGTATCCTTTGACTTGAACGTATCATGCTAACACATATGTATATAGGTAATCAGCTTTTGGTATTTATTTATTTATTTTATTTTACCAGGCAGCATGGTGGCCCAATGGTTAGCACTATGGCCTCACAGCAAGGAGGTTCTGGGTTCAAATCCAGGTTGTTCCAGGGCCTTTCTGTGTAGAGTTTGCATGTTCTCCCCATGTTTGTGTGGGTTTCTCCCACCATCAAAAACATATACGAGGTTCTCCAGTCAGTACCCTTGATCAAGGTCCCCGGGTGCTGTGATTGGCTGCCCGCTGCTCCCTTGAGGGATGGGTTAAATCCAGAGAATGAATTTTGCTATGTGTATGTGACAATAAAGTACCTTTATATATTTTTTTTAATTCTACTTTTTTATATTATATGTTGTCATTTATTGTTGTTGTATGCATTGTAGTTCCAACAATACTATGTTGCTAATTTTAATAATTTCTTAAAATGCAAAAAGAAACAAAAAGAAGAAAAAAGTAGTAGGCAAGTTAATGCTAATCTCAGTGCAGTCTGTTGGGGTAAAATAAAGCCCACATCTAGCCAAACTCTAGCCCCAACCCCACGTTACACACTAAATATATTTTGGAAAAAATCCAGAAATAGAAAATGATGTCATTTAGATAAATGACAGACTGTTAAAGTGACTTATTCTCCCCATAAAACAAGACCATTAAAACAGAGCATATGACATGAACCATAAAATAAGAATGTGCAGTGGAGAAATAGATAACAAGAGAATTATGGGAATTATGCATATAGAAGCATTATGCACCTAATAGTAAAAACAGGAGTTGTTAGCGTTCAATTCAGATTTTAATGTGGAACATGAATCACTTGAAATTCAAACTGAGAAGTATTACGTGCATATAAACATGCCCCCACATCATGAATAACTCTTCAAAAGCTTGTAAAAATAATAATAGTGTTGTCGAATTTGATTCAGTAGCATGCAGGAGAGCTCGTGAACCATGAGCTTGTTTACTCTTAGAACGGCCTCCCTGACGGTGAGGGGTCTTTCATTGACTGACATTTATCCTCCTGCTCACAAGTGGTTTTATATGCACTGTTCACTCTTTCCCCTCATAACTGTCCAGCTGGGTGGTGGAGCAAAAAAGGGACAAAAAAGCAGGATGAATATGAAAGCCCCCTCCCTCATGGTTGACTCGCGAGCCCCAAGCTGGCCTTGATGAACGATTATAGCATTTTTTTTCCCCCTCTGCAATCGGTTGGCAGACGGATTAATGCGTTAGCCCGTGGCTGACAGAGGGATGAGGACACACAGACATAAATCATAACCTTTCTCCTTCCATCTTTTTAAACATTCGGCTTCTTCTCACACAACCAGCATGTGGGCAGAGTGAAGTGGCACCCCGACTGATCTGAGTCGCTATTGGAACGAGTCTGGATGAAAAGCAGTCAAAGCTGGAAAATGCCAACATTATGGGGAGACACACACACACACACACACACACACACACACACACACACACACACACACACACACACACACACACGATGGAATGTGAGATTCCCTCAAGTTTAGAAGGGGGCCATTTGATAAAGATCCAATCTTACCTTCATCTAATCCCTCGAAATTTGAGCCGCTGGGTTTGTCTGCCTGCTAGCCCATCAAACTTTCTCAATTTGAGCTTGGAGGATGGTGTCAGCCATTAAGGGCATGGTTCAAACTCAAATATAGAGAGATTTTGGTACTGAAAAGTACACATTTCACAGGTGTAATAAAATTGGCATATAACAGACCCTACTGAGACCAAGTGTGTACTTTTTGATTCACCTTAAAAGAAAAAAAGGTACAAAGTAGAATCTGACAGTTCAGGGTACCCATTTGAACTGGAGGAACACTTACAACTGTAGCACCCTGTTAGAGCAATCAGAGCAGTAATACAGGTGTTTTCAGTCAGTCCACCACTTTGCTCCAGACTGAACTGTCTCAAAAACTATTTGATTGCCATGACATTTTTTACAGACATTTCTGGTCCTCAGAGGAGGCATTCTAATAACTTTTGTGATTCTAGTGCCATCATAAAGTGCACATTTATGGTTTTGAGTAAAATGTCCCAACAACTATTGGATGAATTGCCATGAAATTGGTACGCACATTCTTGTCCCCTACAGGATGAAATGTAATAACTTTGGTGATTGTTTTCATCCAGCCCCATTGTCAGGTCAAACTTTCAATACAATACGGTTGCTAAATATTGTACAATACAATAGTTTTATAGTGTTTGTATATATCAGCAACATTTACTTATCATTTTTCAGCCATTTCTTTTGTGATGACTCTGTATGGGGAAAGTTCCCTCTAGATCCAAGTGCATCACAATATCTGTGGCCACTATGCCAAAAAACATCCCACAGACCAGTTTCTATTTATTTATTTTTAACCATGTTGCTCTACTTTTGACTGTATGTGTAAATAACAATAACATGAGTCAGGCAGTGCCTAAGCTCCCACTCTTCCAGTCCTCCAACATGACTATACATGATATCCAAGAATGCTTTCTGAATGAGTAAATGTTAGGAAATGGCTTTAAATCCATTTGGAAGTCGTGGTAGAACATTGTGGCCATGACTGGAAGAAAAGTGCACAACAAACCGCAGCAGAAGCTCAGATGACCTTTAAAACTGTCCAAAATTGTGCATTTCAGTAAACTCACTTTGTTTTTTTGCATCATCAGTCTGACAGCAAATATTCACATAATAACATCCGGCCCTAAATCATATGTTTTATCATTAGCATTATAATAAGCTATCTAGTTGAGTTCTCCCCTCAAGCATTGCACTGTTTAATGAGCTATGAATGACACATATTGTACTGAAGGTATCTGTCTATCATCATCTTCCTTCGGGGGAATACACAGGAACACAATGTCTTGTTAATGGGAAGAAGACTTGCTGAAAATAGGCAACATTAAAAATGGTTATCTTGAGGGCAAGGTGGTCGATCCAAAATTGTTAACGAAACACATGGAGACAGGCTGCCATCTGGCAGATGATTCTGTGGAAGAAGGATCACCTCCAGTGTCAATTAGCACATATACTGTATGATTGCACTCTGAATAAATTTAGCTAAATCGACAGCGATGCTCTCTCTTTCTGAGATTACTACTCACACATGAAATGTAACAAAAATAACAATTGTGGCTAAATAATGGCACAGGAATGAATCCATTCTGCAATATACATACAATATCTATTTACTGTAAGCACATTTTTTGTACAAATAAAGCTAAAGCAGCATTATAAATGCTACATTTCCCCACATGTTGTAGTGTTGTTTAGTACTGAAGGAGCAAAACTTTCCATGCAGTGCCAGATTCTTTCACACCTCAGCTTTATCTGGCCAAAATCCTTTGAAATGTGTTTTGTTTGGTCTTCTTCATATCACTCTCCGCCCTTCCTTGCGCTTTGTCTCCACCCCGCATTTCCGGTCACGTTCTTCACTATCTCTACTATTCTACCTTTCGATTTTCACTGTGGCTGCACTTGCAGAGGGTGATAGTTTGAGAGAATGCGTCAGTGGAGCACAACACTCTCTCTATCCCTCCGTCTTTTCAACCCCTCCACCGCTCCATCCTTCCCTCTCCCCTCCCACTTGACTGAACTCAGATAGGAGGGGTTACGGCCAGAGCTGAGAAAGAGCCCCGGGGAGACTGGGGACCGAGCAGCCACAGGAGGAATGGCGCTGGGCCAAGAGGCTAATAGCCCCTCAGTCAGCAACCGGTAAAGATTCTGTCTGCCACATAAAACCAACAGTGAACCAGCATTGAAAGCTGCTGACAATTTGTCAGAGTCAAATGCATTGGTAGTTGTGTTGTAAAACTGACAGAAATGTACGCAATATTCTCAGAAAAAGAGTATGACAGAGAGCCCAAAATAGGGGTGATATCACAAGATTCTTACATGCCACTTGTTCAATTGCTGGCTTCATCTGTCAGAGTAATGACCTCTTCAAACATTCAAACATGGGTATCTGTTGCCAAAATGTCAAGCAATGGCTTTATTCAAACATGACAGAACTGTCATGTTATAACTGTTGGATAGTGCCTCAATGTTTACTCGCTATTTGGCACCTGGTGCGTAAAAGGGAGCAGTGGGGCTCCTGGAGAAGAGCTGTGAGTTAGAAAAATAATGATAGCAATGATGAATAGTGAGTTCTCTAACAGGCTGTATCAGTGATGGATTTTAAAACTTATTTTGCAGGTAAATTGCTGTGTACGTGGCTTAATTAATGACCACCGTGAGCGCAATGATTCCATGATTTTTACTAGCCTAGCAACCCTGTAGATAAAGCTCTGAAGAGGGCACACGGCTGCAGATATGTTAGCTCATGGAATAAAAAAGCCTAAACTGCATATGCATCATTCTAAAAGGTTACTGCTTTCTTTAGTTATACTTGTTTTTTGCTTCCTAGTTCAGTCTGACAGTCTTTAACTTGTATTTGCTCACATTCTGTTTTTAACACTGTAAGGAGTTGGCATGAATTAAGTTGAAAATGTAGTGAGACTTTCTGTAGGTTTTACTCTTTGGCTCAAAACATGAGTTATTCAACAAAAACACATTTTTACTGACTGACTTTAAAATCAGCTCATACTTATAGTACTTAAGTTATTAAATGGATTCTATTTTTGTGCATGAGAAAGGATACATAGCTAAATGTATTATAGTGAGTTTAGGAAGGCAGAACAACACGTATATTTTATGCCTTTCACTTCACTGCCAGGAAATGCCATAATTTATCCTCTATGGACACCTGCAATTCTGCCGGAGATATTATGCCTGAAAAGAGTAAGTCGTGCTGATTCCAGTAGTATTTGAAAAGAAAAGAGCATGAGAAAGGGTTAAGATAACAGCATTACATTTAGGGAAAATTCAAGGAAATGTTACCAGGTCTGACCTAGTAAATTTGTGGCCTTGATTTTTGTGAAAAAGTCACTCTGGGAATGTAAAATTGCCAATGCATTTCCATAATGAGGCACACGTCTGAAAGTGGCTTATCTAAGGAGACAACATGGACACAGAAGAGCAAAGAGAGCAATTTTCCTGCTGCCTTACTTTTCCGTTGAAGTGGCAATAAAGCCTTTAAACGTTTTCTATTCTATGATCGTCTTCGCTATCTCTCGGGCCAGCATCATATATCCTAACGTACCATCAGCGAGTGAGAGGCTGGCCCCAGCAGCATGCTAAACTTAGCTCCATTCAGATGTCTGATGGATGGCTGCAAACACACCACAGCTCTGATAGCACCACTCCAATCAGCCCATTGTAATCATGAACAAGAAGGGAAACAGGGTGGCAAAGTAAAACCAGAATGTAAAGAAAATCATGGAGAATACTTTTTCTTTTAAGTGAACATTTATGTCTTACAGGGGCATCACTCTTGTGCTGCTCAAGAGCCCTTCACATGGCGACATGACGGCTAAACGACAGCGCCATTACCCAAATGATGAAAGAGATAGAAGGACTCGAACACAGTGTGCGATACATTTTTCTGCCTATTATAGGAGCATAAAAAGCGCAGGCTGAGAGAGAAAAGGTGATGGAGAGATGAAGAGAAAAAGGAAGGAGGAAGGCAGAAAGAGAATATAAGACGAGGCGCATGGAGAGGAGAACAAATGAGAGGAGTGGAGATAAGATGGGTAGAGAGAATAGTTCAGTCAGGCAGGTCACCAGAGAGGGTATAAAAAGCAAATGGAAAAGACAAGGTTTTCAAGGAATTGAACAGGAAATGAACAACAACGCTGGCGGTTTCTATTCTCCTTTGTCTCTCTTCAGAGTGATCTGAGCAGAGCAGATGACCCAGGCTGGAAAGCAATCTAATCCATCAGACAACTCCTCCTCTTCTCTGTGAAGGAGGTAGTGAAACCCGAGCCAAAGGTGTTATTATCAACAATCACTTTCCTACACACACACTCCCTTATTAAACATCTTGTTGCCTTGATGGATATTGCTGCACTGGGTGTGATGAAGGAGCAGAGTTTATCTATTTCTCTGACCCCTTTACACATACTCCAAAACCAGTTCTCTGGGCCCCGTAACATAATGCACAGCCGACTCCATAATTCCTCAAACAGACTCCATATCTAGATTCAGAACGTTCCACTTGCTGCCCCTCATGCCCTATCAGACCCACATTCTTGTGCCGCGAGCCAGTATCATCTATCTACATCATGAGCTGGCAACTCATACACTGTGTGCCTGTGGGTGGAGGTTACGTGATTCCAATGCTGTATTCCTGCATGGCATCCGTGGTGTGGTTGGCATAAAACACTGGCACGTCTTTTGGAACAGCAGACATACAAACATACAGCGTGCAGTGTTTGGGGTGTCTTCAAGCAGATTGGTAAAATTCTATGCTGTCAAAGTAAAGCGGCTGGAGAGGTTTGTGCTTGACATGGTGGATGTCTTTCTCTAATGTTTTGTTACAGTGTGGGTGAAAAATCTTACTCTTTATGCAAGATGATTTTCCAAAACAATGATTTGTCTTAGTATTAGACTTGTGATGGACATCTTAAAACATTTAATAAAAAGTTTTTTAAAAAACATAAATGAAGGTGAACTTTCAGTTGAAAACATCCATCCATCATGGTTTACAGTTTAAAGACTGATTGATAGTACAATCCGAAAATAAAAACTAAGATATACGGTAATAAAGTTTCACTTAAAGAAAGTAAAGTACATCTTTTCAACACAGGCCTTGGAGAGATTCAGGATTAATCGTCTGTCCACGGACCCTTAACAGCTGGTGTACTAGTGATAGATGTATCAATGAATTTGTCCCAACACCTGACAAATTCAGGTGGGTGTCCATGGAGCCAAAAGAGGAAATGCTTAAAGCCATAGGACGGAGCCGGGCTTTATGCTGATAGCATGCTCCAGTGGAGGTAGCGACTCAGGGGGCAGAGAGACACTAACTGATCTCCTCACCCAGGATTAAATATCCCTGCATCACACACACAGAGACACTAACTGCCGAAACAAAAACACCATTTAGATAGGCAGTCAAACACAAAAACAATTACATGTAATTATAGGACCATACACTTGTATACTTTGGTACACACACTGCATGCCCATTGTAAAAATCTTCTCAGCTGGCTCCCTGCTCTCCTTCAGGTGATTGAGGTGGTGCTTCAACAAGCTGCTATAAAACGCTCATCAATCACAGAGGCTAATCTCAGGTTCTCACTGACACTTTCATTGTGCAGGCCTTTTCTATACGGCTGCCTCCACATAATGCCCTGCTCTGCCTGCTTAGACAGGCCTGCAGCTCCCTGCCATGAGGGCCATTCTCAAGTGGCACGCCTTTGAAGTAAAGCACCGGTGGAGCTCGGGCTAATCTGGACATCTGGAGGCCTGGTGGGTGAAGCAGGACAGAAGCAAATACTCAGCATACGTGTGACCTCAGCTCAGTTTTGTGGGGAATGATGATAGCCAATAACATTCACTAGTTCTATGGATAGAAAATGCAATACAAAGAAGCTATTACACAGAAGGTGCAGCAAAAGGACCACTTTCAGATTCATCAGCCAGAGTTCAGACCTACAACATGGCTGAGTTGACCATAGAGCACAGGGGGAGGCTTGGAAGGGAGCAAACTGTAGTTAAACAAAAAAATAAAACTTGAGGTAATGTCTGCAATATTTCTAATCACAAGAAACCCTTCTGGCCATCTTTTCGATTTTTATGTTTCTGTCCTCGAGCCCCACCAGCAATTTTGTGGTGCTCCAATCTTAGTCACCACTCTTGGCAGAAGGAACACAAACAGCCCTATTCAAAAATAAACAGAGCAATCTAGTGCGTGTTTACCTTTCATTCTGCCATATCTATCTGTGATTCGGTGCCCCAAACTGTTCTGTTCCATTTCACGCCGTGAGGAAGACCTTGTTTCTTGGCCCACTGTACAGATGAACGGGCTAGATAGTGAGCGTTGTTATTCTACACAATCAATTCTATTTTGTACCCTCTTGCTTTCTGTTTTTCTTTTTAGCTGCATGCTGAATGCTAAACTATGACGTTTTATTGCAACTGGCACAGGTTTATGAAAACAGTTTATTTTGTTCCTGTGAAAAGTGGCATGTACTGTATATGTTTCTGTACATAACCATTTGCCTCACTGGGGACAAATAAAGTTATTGATTACAGCGTCACATTCAACGGTTTTAAAATCTCTAAGGCATGTATAGACAAAGAACTGTCCCCTTTAAGATACATGATAGCAATTATTTCCTGCATTAAAACCCATTCAAACCACAAAACATACACACGTCACTTCATTGCCTCTGAAGAGGTGATGAGAGATTTTTAACCACAACAGCAATCAAGGTTTAAGGGAGATCCCATTCTCGCTTATCCTTACAATTGTGTCACTCTGTAATGTTGAATGTATTCTGTGGCTTATTTTTTATATTAACTCCATAACTTCTGCTTCCACGTCAGTTACTGATCACCTAGATTTTAACTTCCAGAGAACATTGTGGCAACCCTCAGAAAATGGATGTGCTTCTGGGTTTAGATGTAAATGTGGAACGTGACCAGTGGAGAAGCTGAGCCCCTTCTGGCTTCATTATATTATCTTTCACTCAAGGTACGGTTAAAGACGAATGTCTTCCTCCCTATTGATTGTTCAGCGTTGGTTGATTGGCTCTAGAAAGAAGCCCTGAGACCAAAATCCGACATTTACTATTGATTATCTTTTTGACTGTTGAAAAGTTTCAGATACAAACCATTTTTTCCTTGATGTGAGGTCATAAGGGTATCACAACATTAAAGAATTCTGGCTTATTTAAACTTGGTTCTTATTTTCATATAACAATGTACTCCCCAAAGTAACTGCAGAGATCTGGTAACACAGTAATATTGCTGTTAACTAGGGCTGCAACAACGAATCGATAAAATCAAGAAGATTCGATTACTAAAAAAGTTGGCAGAGAATTTAATTATCGATTCGTTGTGTCGTGCAACTATTAGGCAACCTAGTCGCGGAGATAAAAAAAAAATTAGTTGAGTGCAGAGAGGAGCAGAGAGGAGCAGCGCGGAGCGAAAGAAAAGAAAACAGAGCAGAGCGGGGGTAAAGGAAATACGGAGAGAGACCGGAGAGACCCGTAACGTTGTTCTGAAACACTCGACAGAGGCAGAGAAATCAGTACGACCCAAGTCATCCAAGGTGTGGGAGCATTTCACACTAAATAAATCAAAAACGTGTTAATTGCAAGATAAGCAAAAGCGACACGGCATGGCACGGGCGCACCACGGTGATGAGTCAGCACCTAAAACGTAAACATGTTGGAGTCCTTGATGAGGAGGAAGGGAGTTCAACAGCAGGGTAAAGTCACTACACTATCCTACTTCTGTTCCGGTCTGAAGTGAGGAACGTACCGTCCCTCCAGTAGCTCTTCTGGTGCTGCTGTTTACTCGTTATCCAGCTGACTAGCATGACAAGCTAGCGTTAGCTCGGTAATAACAGTAATAAAGCAGGGGTGGTATACTTTACAAGACTAAAGACACGGTTTTATTCACTCGCCTTTTTTGGCCCATTCATTTTTCAATCTGTTGTCATGTATATATTATGTGCTTTGTCCCATATCAGTTATTGTTGACAAATATATTAGTGTGTGGTGTATAAACGAACTTAACTTGCACTTACTACAATGATGGTAATAATTTAATGAATAAGTGTGTGTGTGTGTCTGTGTGTCTTGTCTGTATCTGTTACTTACCTTTACACAACTATTAACTAAAACAACAAGTATGTATGTATTGAGTTGATGTAAATTAATGCTTTTTTTTTATCCGATTCATCGATTAATTGAAAAAATAATCGACAGATTAATCGATTATTAAAATAATAGTTAGTTGCAGCCCTACTGTTAACAGCCAACAGTTAATCCAAATCCATGCACTTCCATGCATAACCAGGTTAAAATTTCCAGATTAGAAATCCAGTTACTGTAATTAGTGTTAGGTATTAAAGAAACCTGGTTAACTCAGCTAGATTTCTCCACCATGTGTACATAGATTTCTAACAGGCTTTTTACAGCACATGTACATGGCAGACAAAGGACTGCAATTGCAGCAGTATGGGATTAAAGTCAACATCATTACTCAGAGCAGTGGGTCCCTATATCCAAATAATTAAATCCAAAGTCCGACTAGAACTGCAACTAAAATAAAGAATAGCAGCTCCTTACAATCTGAATAAATTCAGTGGTATGTGTTAAGAACTGTGCAGGGTAATAAATCTAAAGCTATTATTCAACTGTATCGAAGATAAGAGGGAAATCTGATTACTGGCAAGCTGTATGTAAATGCAGGTTTTAAAGTAACCATAACCTGAATTCTCTCAGTAAACAGTTTTCTTGTGTCCATGTCAACATACTAAGTATAGTATTATCAGATGTTTATATAAAACAAGTGGTTATAGGTGATGTCTGACCTTGGATGGAAACCTTTGGATGTTCTTTATTCGTGCACTTTGGTTGGGTCAGCGGGTCAAACAATGACGGAGTCATCGGGTCAGCAGAGTTCTGCGCAAGGACAGTTGGGAGGAGGAGGAGGAGGAGGAGGAAGAGGCCGGCCATAGACGAGGGGGTGGAGTCGGGCGAGGATGCTGTCATGGTGATGACCTCTCCTCTAACTGCCAAGGTGGGCCTCTGAGATATAGCTGAAGAAGAGAAGAGACGACTTTAGCACCTCAATGCAACATTTTTACACCTGGCTTCAAAGAAAAGAAGCTCTCACTGAGTCACTTAAAAATCATTTCTTCTCTCCAACTTTCAATTCCTGTGGGCTTCCGGCTCGGAATCTAGCATAGAGGAACAGAAAAAGAAGGAAAAAATAATGCAAAAAAAAAAAAAAAAGGAAGTAGAAGGTAGAAAGGACATATCCGTGGGATGAAAGCATAGATGTTAGGTAACTAGAGGGTGGCTGGAAAGACGAGTTATAAAGCTGAGTAAACTAAAATAAAGAAGAAGAAAAAGAGAGAGGAAGGTGTGAAAGATGAGAACACTCTTACACTTCAGAAATGAGCCATTACAAAGAAAAACCTAACCTCTGAACTCAAGATAATTATTTCAAATGTGCAATTAAACTGAGGGAGTTAATTTAATGGCTGATTAAAAAACTGAATGCAGTAGTGGACTGTTCAATGAGGCACCACAAGTCCATGAAGCAGAAATAAACTCACTTAAAAAATGTGCGGCTCTTAGAGATGTGCTGGAAAAAAAACTGTTGCACAACTATTAACTCACTGTACACTCAAGACATTTTTACTGCACTTGTGTGATGCATATCAAGACATGAATAATATGCAGTCATCCTCTGACCTCCATATTCAAGTATTATTTAAGCAGAGCCAGTCACAAACACAAACGTTCCTACACAAAACACACATACAGACACTCTCATGCTTCCTGAGTAAATTTAATCTCATCCAGTCATAACATATGAGTCTACAGTGCTGAGCTGAAACCAGCAGTTCATCATCGCCCGCCCTGCACTCCTTACGATGTTAGCTTAGCGAGGTGTAATAACATTTAAGTAGATTAAAAACTGAGAGCATCAACTTTCTGCAGCACTTTGGCTGGGTTACATCTCTCTGTAGTATTTTCCTCACTAATGCTTCAATCAATAACAAATTATTAGCTCGGTTGAATTGCAAATCAACCATCTTGCCCTGCAATCAATTATCCCTCTCACTACAGCTGGTAACTAATTAGGCAAATGCACAGAGTGCCCATGTTTGTCATTACAAAACAGTGGAGTCAACAGGCCCCTAGCTACTGCCAACAAACATACTGTTGATGAAACAGGTGGAAGTATTCAATGCACTCTGCACTGGACTTGACTCATTAAGGCTGGATTCGGCTCAAGTTTTAGAGCTCACTGTTAGACCCCATTCAGACTGAAAATAGCACTTAAGAAAATGCAGGTCTGACTTGGAATGCAATCCAGAAATTGCATTTGTTGCATGATGTTTTAGTGACACATCCATCGGTTTCAGGTCTCTGGCTCGCTCCTTATCACACATAAGCTTCTCGTTGTTTCCTTGTGTTTGACCCTTACTCAAAAGCCTGGTATTGATCATTCTGATCTCACCAATCAATATAGGGCCAGTTTAAGGCCTTTTTAAAAAGGCATCATAAAAGAACATTTCCACAATAACAGATACATTTGAAAATATTGTTTCTGTGTCAAAAATGTTTCGACCATGCACATAATTTACAACCAAAAAAAGAAATTGCCATTCAGACTGAAAAATAGAAGGGGAAAAAAACGTAACTCTCCTCTACATGCCACGCACATTCCACTCCTGGAGGCAGACATCTGATTTCCAAAAACCCGTTTGGTGTTTACAGAGCAAGCATGCTGGTGGTGTGTACCATCTCAAGTCGAGACTCTCAAAGATGGATGATACCATTGTGACGTCTGTATGGTCTCATGCCTCTGACTCTACCCTTTCCTAGTTTTCATGCGTGTCCTGTTTTTGTTTTCTAGACCCAGTGGTTCTAAATCCGACCCCTGGAAGCCCTCCGCTACACTGTTCTGTTCAGGTTCATTTAGTTATTAGGTTCTTTGAAAAATATGTGATGTCTCCGATTCTCCATGTAGACTTAATGGTTGCTTTCTTAGTGTTCGATCCTTCCCAGTTACCTTTACCTGGGAGCTGATGACTGATCTTTTCTTCTATTTGCAAACTGTGAACCAGCCCAATTTGCCTTTAAGCTCTGCCATTTGCTGCTTCTCTGCATTTGGGTTCTGTTACCGAAACCTTGGCAAGATCACATTATAGTGTGATCTCACATGAGACTCAAAAGTAAAGCTTGGTTTTCTCTGTATACACTCTGAAGCAAAACTAGAGTTTTTTTTAAGTGTGGAAGATCAAAATTACTGATTTATAGAAGGTCAAGGGGGGGTAGTGGACATGATCTCAGTGTAGTTTCCATCAGCTGGACAGAACTGAAACAACACTTAAATGCAGATGACAGGGAGTGATCTGTGTAGCTTGTAGTGCTGCTTGACATGAGTCCAGCATTCGACACAGTGGCTTTCAAATAAGAAAAACATTACTACTTATGGTTTTTGAAGGAATTCGGTCATTGAATTTGGAAGCCTGTGTCATTTCTAGTCAAGCAAATTGAAGCGAAACAGATGATGACGTTAAGGGCATTTTGTGAATGTTACATTCCATTCTGTTAAAATTCTGAACCCAGCCTTTTTCATCTGACTTTGTTTCATAATTGTTCTTACGGACAGTGTAGCCGCATGAACCAACCTTGAACCAATCCTCCTTTCCTTTGGTGCCCCTTTCTTATCTCTCAAGCCATAGAAATGACAGGAGCAATTGTTACCGACAATATTTATATGTTTCATTAAACCTTCAGAACGTTTCGTTGATAACAGGCAACTTACAATATCTTACAAATAAATTCTGAGCTAAGTGCTTGAATTTGCACTGTGAATGTTTAAAAAAAAAAAAAATAATATTCAACCTTCATATAGGCTTTAGGATTCATATTTGACTCTTGTATTCATTTTAAGCAGTGTTTGGAATAACGCCGTTTAAAAGAACGGCGTTAGGTAACAGCGTTATTTTTTCAGTAACGGGGTAATGTAACTAATTACTTTTCCCGTCGTTACAATGCCGTTAACGTTACTGGACGTTAAATGCGGTGCGTTACTATGCATTGATTGAATAAACTGTAATCCGAACGCATCCCTTGCTAACAGCTACTGAGGAGGTGGGTTAATAACGAGGTAAGATTGGCTAAGGCAGAGTCGTGTTTCATGGTAGCCAATCAGAGCTAGTGTTTTTACACACATGCTAGCACACGCGCCACACACAACAGCTAAACAGATTAGGCAGAGATGGCGAGTCAGGAGCAATCCGATGAAAAGTTGGCATTTTCAAGGTGGAGATATGCACTACTTCAAATTAATTGTGGTCAAAGGCAAGAACGTGCATGTGTACATTATGTTCAGGAGCGAAGACTTTGTCAACATCCGTTATAAGCAACTCTAATTTAATGAAGCATCTCACAACGACACACGCATCTACAAAGCTAGTGGCCAAAACCAGCGATACCTCCACCACAGATGATAGCTCGCCATCTGCTAGCAAAGAAGGACTCGGAGCAAAGTCCTCCAAGCAGCAAAAGCTAGATCTTTCTGCCTCACAACAAAAACCAATGACACAGGCTGAAGTCAACCGTATGACAGGCAGGTGTTAAAAGTATATGTGTCATATAAGTTTATATGGTGTAACTGTTTACTTTTCTTACAAAGATAATACTTGAAGTGCAAGATAAATCTCTTGCTGTCTGTCGACGTGCGATAAATATAGAAAGTTATGTACGTTAAACACCTGTTCTTCTTGTCTGTTCTATTCATTTCAGCTGACTTGTGAAAACTGCAAAAAAAAAAAAATAAAATCAAAATTCTTTGACATATAGCAACTTTTTTTTTAAAGTAACGCAAATAGTTACTTTCCCTGGTAACGAGTTACTTTTATTATAGAGTAATTCAGTTACTTTTTTGAACAAGTAGTGAGTAACTATAACTAATTACTTTTTTAAAGTAACGTTCCCAACACTGATTTTAAGTGACTTGCCAAAAAGCTCTTCAGTCTTTTTTCTTCTTCTATTTAAATAGCACTGAACCAAAGTGTAGCAGAGCAACTTCTGCTGTTCAAAATGTTGCAGCATTATTTTAATCAAAATTAAAAAATAAAGGGACAATTTGTTCCATATTTTAGCATCTCCTGATTGGCTGTCTGTTTCATGATGAATTTGAACACTTTACTAATGAATTTTGAGGCAGTGCAGAGACTGGTGCCTGGTTATATTTCTAAACGCTTAGTTTCCTTATCAAATCACATTTGGTTTTGGTACTTTTGCTAGATCAGTGTATATATTCTTTAAAAAGTAAGGCACATTATCACATTGTTGCAAACAATACAGTATTGCCAAAAAGCAGTAACAAGAGATATCAGAGAGAGAGCAGCCCCCTGGGTATAAATGGTATAGACAATGCTTCCTTCAGCAGACTTTAAATGCTTTTTTCTGACATTTTATATACCTTACAGTAAAGACTGACATGAAACATGAGGTGAGAGATAGTGCAAGATGACATACGATTGCAGTTCCTGGGTGAAATCAAACAGAGAACATTATGCTTACAAGGTATGAATTTTCCCAACTAGGACGCCTCCATTTTTTTATTTCCATCATCGGCAGGAGTGGAGTTGGCAGATGCTTAATTCACATTAAATCACTGAGTCCTGAAAGTCAAAGACTGACTCTACAAATCCTCTCATTAGTCTAAAAGCTGGACTGAGAGCAGCAGGCAGGGCATGAGATCGTGACAGATGACCGGGACTCTGCTGTACGTTCAGACCTCGGTGGATGAGTTATCTTGGCATGGACAAACACAGAGGGAACCGCACTGTCAGCAGCAGAATAAGGTTAGCTCCGCGGATGTCAAAGAATTCTGTAGAAAAGACATGTCATTCATTCAAGCAAACCAAGATACGCATGTGCACACAGTCACAGCTCTGAAAACTGGCAAAATCCAGCCATGGACAGCTGGTCACACACTCCATATTGGGTCACAGCGAGTGGAGTGGGCAGAACTGACACACTGTGTGCCAACATCCAGTCCTGAGTGTGTGCGTTTATACTAAGCATAGGTCTTCAAGGCCATGCCATAGAGGCCTGATAGAGCGAACCTCTGTGTGTGTTACAACCTGCTGCTGGAGCAGTGCTTATGCCTTATTATTTTATATTTAGTGCCGTCTCCAAATTTGAGCTGAAATAAAAGAATGTAGTTTCAAACACTAAATTATCGTTGATAATATGTATTTTTTTCTTCACTGGTTTTAAAATACAACTGAAATTGCTTTTTTGTGTGTGTGCTGGGCTGCAGCATACATACCAGCTCTGTCACATGTCCTGTGTTCTCCTTTGAGATCAAATCAGAAATTAGAAGGGAGCTCTTTATATTTTATGGTTGCATGATGGTGCCCCCATCTTTGCAATAAACTGCAAGAATACCCTTAGTTCTCCATCTAAGTATTTGTTTCCAGGTATACGTGCAGTTTAGTGTCGCAAATTATTTTCCAAAAACTGAGTGTCCCAAATGATGAGGGTCTTATTTGAGACAGGTTAGTTTATTATTTGTTTATTTTCCAAAAACTGAGTGTCCCAAATGATGAGGGTCTTATTTGGGACAGGTTCGTTTATTATTTTCCAAAAATGGAGTGTCCCAAAGCTACCATCTGTGGGATTATGACTGAACGCCTCTAACTCAGAATCCCTCCCAGACGTAGCGACACCCGTGTACTTGTACCAAGTGCTTCGGTTGGTCTAGAGTAGCCTGGGCTCTGGGGTCCGGTTGAGCAGAGCAGTTTGTGACTGGGTCGGGGTGCGGCCAGAAAAGTTTATAAAACGAGTTTTGAGGGATGGGGGTTAGGCAAGTAGGCCTATCATGATTCCTTTAGGCTCAGTGTTTCCCACACATGCGCCTCACTATCAACACCGGCCGCCGCACATTGCGTTTTGATATACATTTTTTTAAACGCCATTTAAAAGATGTTCTTCTGCATTTCATTTCCCTGCTCTCCTCTGTCTCTCTGTCACTTGTGTCCCGCTCACACGGACACACACACACACACAGCTCCTCCCACCGTGCGATTGCGCCTGCTTTAGAAAGTTAACTAGTCGCAAGTTTGCGGTAAAATGCAGTTGGGCTGTCGAGGTCAAAAAACTATATGTAGAGATTATTAGACTATATGTAAGTATTTTCCGCAACCGAAAAAGGCACGCGTTGAGGATGAGGACCAGTCTGAACCGGAGGTATCAGTCTGAAACGGAGCTCAACAGTCCGACCAGTGGAATCAGTTATGTTATTAATTTGTTTTACAGTATTTTCAGGCTTCAACCAGTGAAAGACTGGGTCAGGGGGAGAAAGAGATAGATTATTTAGGCATTTAAGTAGGAGAGGAGGACAGCATCCAACAGCGTGTCTGAAAATAAGTATTCTCACCCCCAGTAACACGGGGGCGACACCCAACCCCCCACCGCCACAAATTGCTTTCTAATCTGTGGGAAACACTGAGGCTACACTGTAAATTGTGGCAACTGTGTATTAGTGCCAGGAAAACATTTGGCCTCGTATGCCACAATCGTTTCCGAAGAACGGGGTCGCCCTGCCATTTTTTCGCTTGTCAATAATGCACATTTGCAACAAAATTACTTAATAAATGACTTTTTGAATGGCAAACTTGTCACGCGCACATTAATTACTATAAAACACCTGTTAAACAGGACAGGTGGTTTAGCGGTTTCATAATTCAGGACATTAAACTAAACTGCACGTAGAATCTTCCATAGGGTAATTTGGGACACTAAACTGCACGTATACCTTGTTTCCATACAGCCAATCAAATCCATCCATTTTTAACTACGTTAGCATAATAGTCAATGTTCTATCATGCAGGCAGCATGATAGAACATTGACTACTGCAACACAACACAAGAGACACTTATCCACATTAGCTTTCCTGCTAAAGTCTCCTTCTTATCTAAGAGTCAAACATGAACACACTTCATATCCTGCACCAGTTTGCTTGTTGAACAAGCCACCAAACAAACATTCACCAGGGAAAAGTGCATTGTTGACGTCAGTTTGCAGGCTGGATAGCTAATTAGCTAATTAGCTGCTCAGCTGCAGCACAGCATGTAAATTAAGCCTACCTGCCTGCCTACATGTCACTTCGGTCCATTTAAATGCAGCTGTTGTCCGTACTCTTCAATACTACTGCTAACAACATGCTGTCTGGCTGTGACTTATGTAGGCTACAGCACAAATTTGTTTGTAACCTGGTGGGCTAATGAGAAACCGACATGCCCCTCCAGCTGATAATGCTGAAAAGGAGCATTTCTGATACTTCCATATAGACATTTTCCCCTTCTAATTTTATAACTAATACACGTTGACAAATGTTCTGACTGCATGGACGACTAAATTGTGATTTTAATGGGACTTTAAGGCTTAACTAGGCTAAGCCTATATTTTTGGCTTGTTACGTAAAAACATCAAGTCGAGTTTAGACATATTATTGCATGCTTTTTCAACAGTTTCAGAAAATTATGCAACTTTTTAAAACAAAGAGAAAATGTCTTAATCCACTCAGTCAGCTAAAACAATGCTTTTTTGCACTTGCAAAAAAAAGTAAGAGACAAAATTAGAGATATAATATTTAATCTGCAATATAACTAGTAACTAAAGCTGTCGGACACATTTTGTATGTCAAACACATGAGATAATTAAACCTGTAATGAAGTACAATATTTGAGTACATGTACTCTGTCACTTCAGGCTGTGTACTCAGTACCTTAGAGTAAACACACAATTTGACCTAAATGTTTAAAAGCTAGAGGCAGTGTATTTCCTGTTAAGGTGTAATGCATTAATATCTCACCAGGATGTTTCAGCATGGTGCTGCTTGTTGTAAACAACCTAAAGCAGTACAACAAGTCAGTGTTTTTCTCCTAGTGGCTTACAATAAAAAAAAAGACTACAGTGCCTTGGTGCTAAGATAATTTTGGAAGGCTCAACCTAGATAAACAAGGTAAGCTCTCCTTTAAAAAAAATCATTTCCACTCTTTATCCAGACTGCAGCCAGTACATCTCAACCTTTCCTGAGCACAGTCCCTTTCAATGCCAACGTGTATCTATGGCAACAGTGTGGCAAGTTGGTAGTCAAGCAGCGGGAACCAGGTTGAGTGTATTTCGGCACAGACTTCAACAGTCTCCCAGGGGGAGCTGGATGGCAGACTGCCCGCTGATGCACATTATCATATATATATATATATATATATATATATATATATATATATACACACACACACACATATACACATATACACAGTACAGACCAAAAGTTGGACACACCGTGTTTCCTTTATCAAGCATCAAAACTATGAATGAACACATGTGGAATTATGTACTTAACAAAAAAGTGTGAAATAACTCAATTCAATTCAATTTTATTTATAGTATCAAATCATAACAGAGTTATCTCGAGACACTTTACAGATAGAGTTGGTCTAGACCACACTCTATAATTTACAAAGCCCCAACAATTACAGTAATTCCCTCAAGAGCAAGCATTAGCAGTGGCTATTGCGACAGTGGCAAGGAAAAACTCCCTTTTAGGAAGAAACCTCGGCAGACCCAGACTCTTGGTAGGCGGTGTCTGACGGGGCCAGTTGGGGGTGTGATGGCGATAATAGTCGCATTAAAGATAGTGGAACAGTGACTTTGAAGGTAGTCGTTGTAGTTCATGTCACAGCAGGACGTTGCGGGATGAAACGTGGCGCTGCAGAGCATGGGTGGGTGCAGCAGACGCAGCAGGACGCGGCCGGGCGTTTGAAGAAGAAACATAAGGACTCCGGGGAGTAAACTCCCCAGAGCTAGGTTAGTAACAAGCAGTTCTGGGACAGGATGGATACAAAAGGAAACAAATGAAAACATTGATGAGAGGCTGTACTGGCCTGCCTCCCTCTACTCACACTATATTATTGATTATATGATCAATAAATCTGATGACTACGAAGAGAAGCAGGTGGGCCCGGTTAGGCGGACGCTGCAACTCCTCACTTCTTAACTATAAGCTTTATCAAAGAGGAGAGTTTTCAGTTTATTCTTAAATGAGGTGATGGTGTCTGCCCCCCTAACCCAGACTGGGAGCTGGTTCCACAGGAGAGGAGCCTGATAGCTGAAGGCTCTGGCTCCCAGTCTACTTTTGGAGACTCTAGGAACCACCAGTAACTCTGCATTCTGGGAGCGCAGTGCTCTAGTGGGACAATAAGGTACTAAGAGCTGTTCTAGATAGGATGGTGCTTGACCATTTAGGGCTTTGTAGGTCAGGAGAAGGACTTTAAAGTCAATCCTGAATTTCACAGGAAGCCAATGCAGAGAAGCTAAAACAGGAAAAATATGATCTCTTTTCTTAGTTCTCGTCAGAACACGCGCTGCAGCATTCTGGATCAGCTGGAAAGTCTTAAGGGACTTATTTGAGCAACCTGACAGTAGGGAATTACAATAGTCCAGCCTGGAAGTAACGAATGCATGGACTAGTTTTTCAGCATCGTTTTGAGACAGGATATTCCTAATTTTGGCAATGTTACGAAGATGAAAAAAGGCTGTTCTCGATGATTTTTTTAGATGGGCGTTAAAGGATATATCCTGATCAAAAATAACTCCTAGATTTCTGACAGTAGTGCTGGAGGCCAGGACAACACTATCCAGAGTAGCTATATCTTTAGATAATGAAGTTCGGAGGTGTTTAGGTCCCAGTACAATAACCTCAATTTTGTTACAGTTTAACATCAGAAAATTATAGGTCATCCAGGATTTTATATCTTTAATACATGCTTGAAGTTTAGCTAACTTACTTGTTTCGTCTGGTTTGATTGATAAGTATAATTGGGTGTCGTCCGCATAGCAGTGATAGTTAATTGAGTGTTTCCTAATGATATTACCAAGAGTAAGCATATATAAGGAGAATAAAATTGGTCCAAGCACTGAGCCTTGTGGAACGGCATGTTTAACTTTCGCGTACTTAGAGGATTTATCATTAACATTAACAAATTGAGATCGATCAGAAAAATAAGCCTTAAACCAGCTTAGTGCAATTCCTTTAATTCCGACTAAGTGTTCTAATCTCTGTAACAGGATTGTATGGTCAATAGTGTCGAAAGCAGCACTAAGATCTAATAAAACAAGTATGGAGACAAGTCCTTTGTCTGCAGCAGTTAGAAAGTCATTAGTAATTTTCACCAGTGCCGTCTCTGTGCTATGATGCTTTCTAAATCCTGATTGAAAGTCTTCAAATAAGCTGTTGCTATGGAGAAAATCACATAACTGATTAGCAACTACTTTCTCAAGGATCTTGGAGAGAAAGGGAAGGTTAGATATAGGTCTATAGTTTGCTAAGACCTCAGTTTGGAGGTGTGTTTGGGGTCATTGTCCTGTTGAAAATTAAATGATGGTCCAACTAAACGCAAACCGGATGGGATGGCATGTCGCTGCAGGATGCTGTGGTAGCCATGCTGGTTCAGTATGCCTTCAATTTTGAATAAATCCCCAACAGTGTCACCAGCAAAGCACCCCCACACCATCACACCTCCTCCTCCATGCTTCACGGTGGGAACCAGGCATGTAGAATCCATCCGTTCACCTTTTCAGACACGCCGGTTGGAACCAAAGATCTAAAATTTTGACTCATCAGACCAAAGCACAGATTTCCACTGGTCTAATGTCCATTCCTTGTGTTTCTTGGCCCAAACAAATCTCTTCTGCTGTTCTGTTACCTCTCCTTAGCAGTGGTTTCCTAGCAGCTACTTGACCATGAAGGCCTGATTCGCGCAGTCTCCTCTTAACAGTTGTTCTAGAGATGTGTCTGCTGCTAGTCTCTAATCTGAGCTGCTGTTAACTTCTGATTTCTGAGGCTGGTGACTCGGATGAACTTATCCTCAGCAGCAGAGGTGACTCTTGGTCTTCCTTTCCTGGGGCGGTCCTCATGTGAGCCAGTTTTGTTGTAGCGCTTGATGGTTTTTGCGACTGCACTTGGGGACACATTCAAAGTTTTCACAATTTTCCGGACTGACTGACTTTCATTTGTTAAAGTAATGATGGCCACTCGTTTATCTTTACTTAGCTGATTGGTTCTTGCCATAATATGAATTCTAACAGTTGTCCAATAGGGCTGTCGGCTGTGTATCAACCTAACTTCTGCACAACACAACTGATGGTCCCAACCCCATTAATAAGGGAAAAAATTCCACTAATTAACCCTGACAAGGCACACCTGTGAAGTGAAAACCATTTCAGGTGACTACCTTATGAAGCTCATTGAGAGAACACCAAGGGTTTGCAGCGCTATCAAAAAAGCAAAGGGTGGCTACTTTGAGGAATCTAAAATATAAGACATGTTTTCAGTTATTTCACACTTTTTTGTTAATTACATAATTCCACATGTGTTCATTCATAATAGTTTTGATGCCTTCAGTGAGAATCTACAATGTAAATAGTCATGAAAATATAATATATAACATATAAAATTATATACAGTATATATACACACACACACACACACACAAACGCATACATAAATATATATATATATATATATATTTGCATGTACAGTATGTGTATTCAGCTACAGTAAGTCAAGTGACTCACCTGTCGTTTCTAAGGTGGCAAAGAAAGCTGTTGCTTGGGGAGTCAAGAATGGAAAGCTAAATGAGGGTTTGAGGGCAGTAGACAGTGGGTGATCTGGGCTGATGAAGAAACAGGCGGAATAAAAAAATCCTTTATCCTACTCTTCGTGCATTTAGCTGAAACTGTGGTGTCAGAAGACGTTTCATCCTGACAGCCTTGGCTCCCAATGTTACAGCCTTCAGCTGAAAAAAAGACGCAGGGTAAGAGGCCAGGCAGGGGGGCACAACTACTGCTTTTCAACAAAGGTCCCTGCGAATGTCAGAGCATCACATTTCTCCGGAGGCAGGGAATCTCGGCAGGTGTGTCAATCCTCCTTGTTCCACCAGTTGTAAAATCCTCTCATCTATCCCTTTTTATATCCCCCTCCTCCTTTTATCACTCCTTATTCCGTTTTTACTTTGCTACCTCATTGCTTTCTTCCATCACTCTGGAGACAGTTATGGACCAACATTTTCCAGAGTCCACTACACCTTTGCAGGCCGTATGCTTTTTCATTTCAACCTAGCCTGCAAGGGGAGTACCTATAATTACAACTCAATGCTAACTCCCTGAGCATGAGCTCATCAGAATCTATTACGACACTGATTAAGTTGGGTCTGGCCCATTGGGAAGCAGTTGCCGCTTGTATAAAAGAACTCATGCTATTTTGGAGCAGGACAAGGAAGGAAGTCTATGTGGCCAGCAGGTGAAAAAAAAATAATGTATGTTGCTTTTAGAAGAACCTGTCATCACAGATAGCAGATAAGAAATTTAATTGGTAATTTCTACAGCAAAGCTCCCATAGGAAGAATCTTTTTCTGTGAATCGTTAGAAGTGATTAGATATCACTGTTAAGCATCTTTTAGCAGGATTTCAAGTTAAGCCGCTCCAGAGCTTTATGCATGAAAAATGTGTCCTACACAGCCTGCTGCAATCCTTCCAATGCTCATCATTAGCTTGTATGGCACATAAATACAAATACAATCCAAAATCTCACAGGAATTCTCTCGCACACAAAATGAATTACAACAGAAGGGAATAACACCTGTTTCCTGAAGGAACTAAACATAAGATCAATACCCCCAATTGTGTATAAATCAAGCCGGTTTTAAAACGGAAAAAAATGCACCAGAGCTCATTTTACACTTGTCATTTTATCTCATTGTCGTTTATGCTCAGTTGAAACAGTTCATGAAAAGAACATGCACAGTAAAGTGTGTGTGTGTGTGTGTGTGTGTGTGTGTGTGTGTGTGTGTGTGTGTGTGTGTGTCTGTTTAATCAAACTAACAAATCAAACCAACCTTATAACATCGTGATAAATGGAGACAATCACTCCACGGATGCATATTGCCACCATATTCCCATCCTATTCAACCTCTCCCACTCTTCCCTCAGGGGGTTTGGTCCACCCAAGGCTACATTGACCATGTCTAATTCACCTCAATAGCTCAACCCCACCAATCTCTTTAATGCCTGCACTGCGATGGGGGGTGGGGACGGCCAATGGGGGCCTCATGAGAGTCTCAAGGGAACGGGGTCGAACATGTAGACAACACACTTGGGGGAAGGACGCAGGAATGTGCGATGAAGATGGTTACAGGGTGAGATAGAAGATCTTTTTTTCATTCTCTTCTTGGAAAAGAAAGGGTGACCGAGGGGTCACGGCAAGCATCTTTTGTTATTGAGTCTCTCCACTCATGCTTGAGAAGGCAGGCACAACCGGAGAAAAGGTCTTCTATAGGATTGAGGGAGGGTTGACCTCGGACCGGAGAAAACATATTGTGTACGTGCATGTGTGTGTGTGTATTTGGGGATAACATTGAGTGACAGGACTGATGAGGCGGTGAGGTTGGCAGGTGCTGTCTGGATTATGTCCGATATCAAATCAGAGGCTGTGCTGGAATTGAGGCATTTTGTTGCCCGAGGGAAGGCATCTAATATACTCATATACCTGTGGCACTGTCAACTGAGATGTGTCGTGAGAGGAGACAGCGAAACAGAGTGACAGAGAGAAAAAAACACTGGATGTGAGCGCACATTTTGTTCATACGTTTGTGGCTATGTACATGTGTAAACCTCCCTGAGCATGTGTGCAATCTGTGGGATAAACAGGCTATGATTAATACCTGTATGCCTTTCTAGAGCACAGCCAATGTTAAAATATACAGACCCATGAGATCTGAGAAAACATAATCTGCTGATGAAGACTGTAAGATGAGGTTTAAAGCTACCGAACGAGTGAGTAAGTAGACCTTGAGTTGAGATTTGTCAACACATCAGCAAAGCCAGGCAGGAATCAGGGTTAGGGTTTTTGGTTTTTTCGTCATTTGTATCCTCAAATTAATAATCTGTGTGTACTAATAAGTAATTTGTTCCATTGAATTAATAACTAATGCCCTTGGCTTACTAAGTCATGTCCTCAAACTATATAATTAATTCTTTCTAATGAGGCTTAATAACATTAAGTTACTCGAGCAGTTGTAACTGAAGTTGCAGGTTACAGCTGCAGGCTAACAGCTGTGTTTTAGTGTAGAGGCCTTCTCAAACTACGGAAATCATTCCCTAAAATTAATCATGAGACAAATCAATAAAATGTTTGATTGAGAACTAGTAAGAACAGCTTGACAATTATTTTGCTGGTACGAAGACAATCTGTGCTTCTTTTGTTCTGCATTAGCACAAATGACAATGTGCTTTTATAATTGAAAAATTAGATGCTAAAAGCACATAATATATAAATATTAATCAAATTGTTACTGTCACCCCCCCAGTACTGAAACGGAGCAGAGACAGATGGACAAACAGAACACACAATGGGCCGCAATCAGCTTTGTCACAGTGACAATTTGATTGGGAGATTGGCAGTCAAATCAGGCTCCTTAGATGGAAACGTGGCTACCACTACATATTTTCATGTCTTTGTTTTGGTAGTTGTGGCATTCGGTGTAGCTTCATCAACTGCTTTACGTTTACCTGGTCGTCTCAAAAAACTCCTAATTACAGCTTTTATCGTTGATCATTTTAAGATTGTAATGGCCAGGTCTTGGTATACCTTCAGCTGAAGCACACTGAATATATAACCAAACAAATCTCTGCCTTTTGTAAAAAGTGTATCTCAATTAATATATGCCACTTGTAGTAACAGTAACAATCAGGAGAAGAATATGATTTGACCAGGAGTGATTGGGGGAGGGTTTGATTGAAGTGTGATGGGCTTTGGCAAGAGATGGTCATTAGTGGTCAGTAAATGGCAAACCAGACCGCAGTATTATTACATGGTTTGATTGATGATTGACAGACTCTGCACAGGGTGGGGTTGCACGCATGCACAAACACACAGACACAGACACACACACACACACACACACACACACACACACACACACACACACACACACACACACACACACACACACACACACACACACTTCAGCCTCCCACTTCAAACACACCTCTAACAGCCAGCCATATAACTTTCCACATCCCCAGTCTGTAATAACACACTCTGTCTGGCCCTCAGAAACTCTATTATGATTTCACTTGGCACTGTCTACTACAGTCTCACACACCTTCATTCACACAGAAACCATAATGTGATATTATCGACTGCATTTCCCTCTCTGTCTACCTGATACAGTTTCATTGTGTGAACTGGGAGCCCCCGGGCCTGTATTGATTTGAACTCACCCAACTAGTTCAGAGAAGCTTGGGGAGTAAGTTCAATTTTGTCCACCAGTTTCACATTAGAGTGTCACTGTACAGCTTGAGCTCAGGTGCATTATGAAGAGCAGTTTGCAGTGGGCTTCACAGGAAAAACAAAAGCAGTTTCAAAACACCATGTAAATGCCAATGGTGATCCAAAACATGAAGATATTCAGTTTACAGTGATATAAAACAGATTTGGGAAGCTGAAACCAGGGAATGTTTGGCATTCTTGCTTGATTAATGGCAATCAATGAATCAATTATTACCATTGTTGTAGACTAACTTTCTTTTCCAAAGGGTTACAAGACAAACTCTGCCACAGAAAAGTATTATTCAGACTCATCTTAGTTTGTTTCTAAACGATTTCACCTCCTCTGTCCTCCAAACATTATTCAAGTGAAAGAATCCGAGAGGAACTTTCACTTTAGTGGAACTACTCATAACTCATTGACATACAGTATGCAACATGCAGTGTTGTAGTCGAGTCATCACTATCAAGTCCGAGTCGAGTATCGAGTCCCCAGTGTTCGAGTCCAAGTCGAATCCTCAAGGTTGAATCTGTGTTGAATTCCAAGACTGCCTACATTTCTCCACTCTGGCACCTTTAAAGAGCTGATATACTAATAAAAGAGGGTCTACATTAAACAGAAATGACACCACTGTCACAATTGCAAAGGGAGTTTATCTACTGACTTTTTTCTAAATAACATTTAGCGGTGCTCTTTCCAGCATTGGATGTAAAATCTCGATCCGGGGCGCATCTCTCTGCATTTTCGAAACTGACAAGGAAAAAGCGTGAGGCGCTGAAAAGCGCACTGTTTGCATCCCTGTAATGTATCATCAATCCATCCAACTAACTTTGGGTACTCATAGCAAAATCTGTGAGGACAAGGACAATAAAATGAAGTATTTGAACCTCATAATTAAATACAAAATGAGGGAAAAACTGCAAAAAGGTCCACTTTTGGTAAAAATGATCCCTCCCCCACTCCCCCTTTCCACTAGGCTGGCTACAGGCCTGGGCTGCTAAATACTTTAAACATGTCTCTGATGAGTTACAGACACAGCAGGGCGATGGCGGCTGGGCTGATAACAGCTGATAACATAAGATAGTTGCATACGACTATCTCTTCACTTTAAACATCAAGGAGTTGGAAAGTCACAAACCATCCCAGGAATCCTAAACCAGCTCACACATCAACACAACTATGTGTGTATGTACATGCGACTGATTCATTTGTACCACCTAGGACCTCACAGTGAGGCCTCCCTCTCCATGCACAGATGACCCACAGAGTGCAGGGGTACTGCCTGTGTATTATTTGCAACACACACTGGATCACCCTTTCCATTCTGCATGCTGTTTCCTTGCACTCGGAGAGCAAAGCAGGCAATATGAAGCGACGATTCAGACAGCTTGCACTTATTAGCCGCTATCTCAAGGACGGCACGACACGCTCTGTTCTAATTAACTGGAGTGGACACCAAACAAAACATGCACAGAAGGCCGAGCCAGACAGTGTAATTGATGAGCAAATTTATTACATCCGACTTCAAAGAGAGCCTGGATCAAAACATATCACTTCGTATGATGAGCAAAGCTGCAGAAACACACGCTGAGTGGCGGCAGCGTGTACAGTATGCAACACAAAAACATATACAGAAGCACACAAAAACTGTCGTCCAACATATTATCAAGGTGCAGCTGCTAACACGCGTTTGTGTATTAATCCTGTTTGCATGGCTGTAATAATAATCATCACAGCCTTGTTTGGATATCCATAGTGTATGTGATGATATTTAGTTGAGTATTTGGAATGCTTAAAGAATAACAAATAAAAAATAAATGTTCATAACTGCGAGTAAATGTGTAGTAGTTTTAAGTAAACCAAAATCAATTATTTATGATCCAATGCTCACAGATTTAATTTAGATTCAACTTGTTTATCAATTAATATAAAGATAATTTTATCACAACGTGATTATATAAAAAATATGATAAACAATGACATTAAAGTTGCACACATTTTTTTTATGTCCAAAAGAAGTTGACTGACACTTAGACCTGATATATTGCTGTCTAATGGCTAATTGGAGGCCACAGTACTGAGACAAAAGGGTTTTAAAGGGGATAACAATTAGAGATTTTAGGCTCATTCTTATGGTCCAGCAGGTCGCATATAAGCCAGGCAACTCCAATTGTAGTTCAGCTGGGGACTAGAGCTGGGCAATATATCGATATTATATCGGTATCATGATATGACACTAGGTCTTAGATTTTGGATATTGTAATATGGCATAAGTGTTGTCTTTTCCTGGTTTTAAAAGCTGCATAACAGTAAAGTGATGTCATTTTCTGAACTTACCAGACTGTTGTAACTGTTCTATTATTTGCCTTTACCCACTTAGTCATTATTTCCACTCCTGACGATTATTTATCAAAAATCTCATTGTGTAAATATTTTGTGAAAGCACCAATAATCAAAACTACAATATTGTTGCGGTATCGATATCGTGATATTTGATTTTCTCCATATCGCCCAGCCCAACTGGGGACCCTTTTCTATCATCAATCCCCCACATCTTGAGTCTTCATTAAGTAGGGTGTGTTTGTTTGTTTTGTCAGACCAAGAGTCCAATATCAAAATATATCCTATTTGTATTTTTTTAAACAGAGACAAGCAGCAAATCCTCAAATTTGAGAAGAAGGAATTACATAATTTAAATTGTTAATCGACTCGTCATTTCAGCGCTAGAATAATGCAAAATATTTAAAAAGATGGAAAGCAAGAAGCAATACTTTCCAGTTTTTCACTTTTCAGGTGATTGGTATTCACCTGTGCTGACATGGCAATTAAGTACTGAGTGTTTGTGAGAAGCAGGCAATACCCCTTGCCAATTAGAGAGAGGAGGGGTGTGGGGTGCTATTAGCAGTAGTGATCCACAGCCATGATCCCATCAGCAGCAGCCATGCCCGGAGACAGACAGGGGGGCAATGAAAAGAGCCCTCAGCCTGCTGCAGAGCCTGCTGTTTGGGCAGAGCTGGCTAGATTCAATCCTACAGACCGCCCTGATCACTCACCCTGGACGGTGGGCATTAAGGACCACCCATTTCACAAACATCCACAGTGACACACACACACACACACACACACACACACACACACACCCTGAGGGTATCGTCATTCCTTCTACCAGTCCCCTTGAGGAATCACAACTCAAGCTTGTGAAGTTTAACTTTGTTCACAGCCTGCCCACTGCTCAGGACATCTAGAATGTCACCAGAATCTAAACACCTCATGTTGGTTGTGAAAACATCACAATATCTTTGAAATATTGCTATTAAATAAAACACAGTGTGTGCATACCACCAGCAATGCTGGAAGGACATATTCATCATGTTCCTAGTTTCTTGTCTAATGTATAAATGTCTGTCTTTAAAGATTGATATACTGTATATCTGTAATATATATATTGTACTCCACAAGGCAACATCACAGATTTGTCACCAGTTGTTTTTCTGCCATTGCAATAAATAGTAGGATAAATGTTGGATTTGTCGGCTTCTTGAGCCGTGTGTTGCCAATGCGCATATGGGTTTGAATTATGTTTTTATATATTTTATTTGCTCTCACAATCGTTTACCACTGCCAGGATTGCACCTGAAATAATAGGCTAAAGCAACGGCAGTTTATGGAAAGCACAAGTGTAATTATGGTCAGATCTTGTGCCTGACTGATGGGGAAGTGATATTGATAAGCGTTGTGTTATACGCATTTACAGCATTGGCAAATTTTTTTTTTGCTTTTTTCAGCTTTCCTCCTGTTTTAAGAAGCAGCAACTGTATTGTGTTTTGCCTGTAAAACCATGTCTGTGTTCTTCATATTTATGTAGAATTATAGTTTGTTATAGTTCTCTTATTATGTAAAATATGCAGCTCTGGTAGATGTTTGCGATTGGTCATGCTGTGCAAACACCGCCTCTATTATGTAAACTAGAGCCGCCACCTCTTAGTCGATTAGTCGACTAATTGGTCGTTTTGGTCTTAGTCGACTAAGATTTCTTTAGTCGATTAGTCATTTGTTATGCTTATTCATGCTTAATTACTAATTTCCAAGAAACTCATGAGCACATTTATTGTAAACACAAGACTTAAAGTGGTGCTTTTGCAGGATTAATTTTGAAGAAACTCAGTTTTACAGATGGTTAATTAACTACATTTATATTGTGCTTTTCTAAGCGCACAGCTCTGTCAATTAAATCAACTAATCGATTAGTTGACAAAATCGTACAAGTGTTAGTCGACTAAGAATTTCTTTAGTCGAGGACAGCCCTAATGTAAACGCGTGCGTCGCTGGATTGGGAAACCCTGGGTTGATTGAACTAGTTGTTAACCACCGTCGTCATGACACAGCTTATGCGGGACCGCAGTTTTAAGGTTAGGTGAAGCCGGGTAACTGAAATAAATCCAGGGCACGTTGATCTTGCTTCGTAGTACAGGCCTCTGATCACGACCTCGTTGTTTTCCAGTGCCTCCCTCCCTCCCTCCCTCCATAATTCAGTTTCACTCCTGACAAACAAACAAAGCAACAAACGGACAAACCGAGCCAAAAACATAACCTCCTTGGCTGAGGTAATAAACCTGGTGTTTTAGAGAGTTTTGTAAAAGCTTTCTTTTATTGTCTGAAAATGTCATATATTTATTAATTTACTTTTGCATCTTTTCTAAGGGTTCCTGGAAGAAGCATAGATCTCTCTTCCATAGCAGTATCACTCATCTTCCCTCTGTTCAATTTCTGTGGCACCAAGCAGAAAGAAGAGAAGTAATAAACCCATCTGCACCTTTTTAGGTCCTTTCCTCTCTTCACTGATAGATCTAAATTTTAACTCTACAACACTGCACTTCCCCTTACCTATCGAGACACACAGGAGCAGCTTTAATCACCAGGAAGCCCGGTAGAATTGTAACTCATTGGAATTGAATGCACCATGAACTCTAAGTTTTACAGCCAGACTTTGGGTTTGGTCTAGTGTTGCTTCTAATGTTTTATTTCGAGGGCAAGAGAGCTCAGTAAGATGAGATGGTGATGATAACTGAGCCCTTTTCGCAAGTGTGTCTCATTATTAATTCTATTATGGATAGTGTCTTTGCATGGAGCCCCATTACACAGAGCCAGCCCGCTAAAGCACAGCAGACCTCAGGTTTAATTGACACCATGGCACCCACGGGAACGAGGTAGAAGGCATGATCTGAGTGCATGACTGATCAATGCAAATGCCAGCCTTCTCTCACAGGAGTCTAAATTTCAAGGAGGGATGTAGCAAATGTTTAAATTAGTATTCCAACAGGAAGAATGCAAAATTAAAGGTGCAAAAGCAGAAAACATTAGCAGCTTTAAATACCACAAAGCTACAACTGCACTGATACGAGTTCTGCATTCTAAGCATCAATCTCAAGCTGATCTACAGTAATATTTTATCACGGATGACAGTTTATCTAAAAGAGACACATTTTCAAGGCCTCTCACAAAAATGACACACTGCTGAACTGTGTGAAAGTGATCAATCACATACAGCCTGATGATAAGCTTGTGGATAGTGTTTAAAGAGCTCTTTGTGTCCGGGAGGACAGCACTGAGTCCAGTCACCCAGACACAACACACCACATGTATAGCTCTCCACATGCTGTTTCAGTGCGAGCTGTTTTTGCGAAATGAGTTTGCCAAATGAAAAATAACTGATAGATAAATTCTAACATTTTGAAATAGCTTTGATTTATTTTGAGTGTGTGTGGGGAAAAAAAGCAATTTCTATGGACATTGTGCACCAAGATTGGCACTGTGCCTGATCACATCTCTGGAAGCAGTATTTGATGAAAATAGCAGCTGAGCAACAGTCAAACAAAACAGCAGACACTGGAAGTTTTTGTATTGTTTTAGTATTAGAAGACCAAGTAGTGATTTTGTCATCATAGTCATTAAGTCTGAAGTGTGGCTGCGTGTTTGTTATCTTTCTTAGTGTTTTTATTCTGCCTCTTACATGACATCTAACTTTACAGTAACAATATGATTGCTATTAGTTGACCTTTGCTGGCGATCGTGTGGATTATTCAACATCTTACAAGTAGTGGGAAATGTCACATTGCCTATGGGAAAGAGGAGCAGCTGTTACCGCAAGCAACCTTCGAGACCCTAGTCTATATCCATGACGTTTCACTTTGGCGATTGCTCTCGTTCTGCCGAAAAGATTCCGTCAAATGTCACTCTTTTTGAATGTCCGTTTTCGGATGTTTTGTTTTTTCCGTTACCTTCCACTTCCTTTGTGTTGTAATTTTAAACTCCGGTGGATTTATGAGGACAATGGTTAACTGCTCCTCAGATCTCTTCAGAGTAAATCTAGCTAGACTATCTGTCAGTTTTCTGTTGCACGACTAAAACAACTTTTGAACGTACACCAAAACAAGTTCCTTCCCGAAGCTATTTTGCAGCGGCACTGTGGCTCCGCTCAACGCTTAGCACCGCCCAAGACGATTGTGATTGGTTTAAAGAAATGCCAATAAACGAGAGCACTTTTTTCTCCCATCCAGGATTGCTGTGTGGACTAGCCAGACCCTCCTCCGCAGCGCTGTGGAGGAAGGTCCGGCAATGCGAGACTATCAAGACCCATATCTGATATCCCTGTGGAATGAAATTCCACCTTCTTCCAGGCTGGGTATTGTTTGATATTTTTTGGCCTTGTGTCTACCAAAACAATACATTTTTTTCTGAAAACATTCATTTATTTTCCTGGAAACCTCTTTTTTAATTTGTTTGAAGAAGTCAAATTTATCAAATGTGGACACAAATATACATACTAGAATTGTTCCGATACCAATATCGGAAATGCTTTAGCTACTGCCTAAAATGCTGGTATCAGTATCAGCGAGGAGTACGCAAGTCTATGCACTCATCCAATACCACGTAATTTAGCTCCAGAAAAATATATATATTTTAAAGTTTAGTTTATTTATGTTCTTTTTACATTACGACGGACTGTCAAACTAGATAATAAAAGAAAGTTATATGGCATTCATCCTCTTTATATATAACTTAAACAAGATTACAAATCTGACCAGACAACTTCCAGGTACATTGACAGTTTTCAATACTGCATGCTAAGGACACACCCATAAGAGTACTAAAGGTTTCATAGCTCTGGCCGATGTATCTATACTCTTATGTGTTTAATGCTGACGTATGTTTGTGTTAAATATCAAATGGTGCAGACATTTCATCTGCATTTACATCTATCCTGATGCAGTCCACTATTTGCAGGCCATTAAACCCAGACAAGACAAAAACCATGCTGAGTATTTAAAGGTTAGAGATAAACTTTCATAACTGGTGCCCTAATTATAAAACACAGAGAAAACTTAATACACTGGATTTAGTTGAACAAAAGATCGCCTTTGGGAACTCAAAGTCACACCTTGCACTCCACTTCCCCCTAAGACTTGAGGCTGTGTAACATTACAATACATCCACCTTTGCACCTGACAGAGGTCAGTCATAATTAGTGCGGCTGCAAGGGGTTGCTTCTCAGGAAAACGTACACATATGTTGTTTGAGCATACCAACAAAACTCTTTTCTGGCTACTGGGTGTGCAGTACAGAAATGACCGAGATGAGATCAAAGCGAATCCATCAGACCTTTTGTTGTCTGTAGATACAGTTTTACCCGCTGGGCGGAGATAAATCGCGAAGAAAACTAAAATAGGTATCACACCCTTTATCACCTCCAGCATCCATCTGCTTACAGTAACAAATCTCTAACATGACTTGGCACCAGAACTTTCTTTATATTACAGCTTGAAGTGTTTTGTATATTGCTTCGGTTTTATTTTCTAATTTGTAATGTATGTAGACTTATTACTGGTATAAAGTGTCTGAAGCTTTTATATGCATGTAGTAAAGACCAATTGTGCAAGTCAAATACCTTAAAGGGCAACAGAGGTACAATTAAGTCATTCATGGTTTTATATTCTTCCAGCTCAACTTTTAACACAATAAGGTACATGTTTAAATGTACAGAAAATCAGCACAGTCCGCCCTCACTGCCAGGCAGAGACACTGGAATCCAATACAAATCTTGTGTGAGTAAGTGCAGGCTTATTGCAGTCATGCTGCTGTTTCTCAAAGCCTTTAAAGTGGTCCGTTCAGCAGGCTGCAATCTTTCAGCACTTAGCGGTCACATACAATGGAAACAACAGCAGACAGCTGATGTGTCTGTTGCCGTTGATCACCGACTTCTCCGGTGAATCCACTTCAGACTCAGAAAGACAGGCAGCCCAGGGAGGAGGCGTCCCATTAAAGACCAGCAATGTGCCTCTCCTGTTGATTACAGAGCATTGATCTGCCACGAACAAAAGACTGATTTGGAACCCTGCTGGGGGATGAGCGACTGGACATGTGTGATGGAGCGAGGTGGAGGAAGTAGGAGACAGAGAGGAAGAGAGATGCTGTGAGTGAGTGAGTGAGCGAGAGCTGCTGTTTGCACAAAATCCATCTCATTGGATTTCAGCTGTGGGCCTTAATCATCCGCTACAATTGTGCTACTTGGGGATTGGCCGCAAAACTTTAATAAAAGCTCACCTGCCAACTGTACATAAACAAGAGCTCTTTTGTGATTAAAAAATGAGGAATTTTAGTGGAAGCATTAATTTGGTTGTTTGCGGTTATATAACAATCAGACAAACAAGTGTTTTCAAAAGCCTCCAATCACACACGCAAAAACAAGACACAACAACAGGTATGTGACACTGAGTATGACAGCCGAGGGCGTGGATGTCTGTGAGGTCAGTACAGTATGTGTGTGTGTGTGTGTGTGTGTGTGTGTGTGTGTGTGTGTTCAGGTTTCTGTCTTAGAGGGGTTCTGGTGCATAATCAGCAGCTCATTTGCATTTCAGCTCCATGTTTCTCTTCACATTCTATTAGCAGAAACATTTTTCTGAGCTGTGCTTGTCACAAGAGCAGCTTGTATACTGCAAACTGCAGTGAACAGTGTCTTCTCAGCAGAACATATACTACTATTGGAAGCATGAAGGCATGAAATCCAAATGAAAATCACTTTAAACTTATCTCCTTAAAAAAAAAGAAAAATAACCCTGGTGGTTTTTCGGTAAGAATTGAGCTTGATCATCAAATGCAAACTCAGCACACTGTGACTTCAAAAAATAGATAATTGCTAGTTATTTTTCGTTTATATTATTGAAATAATTTGTTCTTTGTGTTCAAGGATGCCCAACTTGTACATCTTGGGTTTTGTCCTCTCCAGTTTAATAATGTTGCCATGTGAGCTTTTTTCTTCTTCTGTAAATTTTAAATTAAAACTCTGGCTGGTCATCTCCCATCCCATTCTAATCGTACTATATTGTTCTTTTGTTGAGCATAGTTCTGCTCTCTCACTCAAGGACACATTCACATCTTCACTGACACAAGGACACACACAAACACACACAACTTCAACATTTTTGTGGAACCACTCGGAAATTAAATGAAAATCACTACTACATGCCATGTTTAACTTTTGAATGTGACTTTTAAATTTACTGTCATATTTTATATAATATTCATTAGTGAAAATGTCCTCACAGTGATGGCCCTTGATATTATTATGTGCTTGCAACAGAATTACAGGTTGTCATACTCGCACATGAGAAACAATCAGTTAGGAAAAATATATTCATCACTTTGGATCTTGCATCGCTGTCAGTTTGGCACTTTCCACTGAATTTGACAGGGCCCGTGACACATCTCGTTCCTGATCACATGAAAATTCATATCATGTGATCTAATGACAACTAGATGGCTAAAAATACAGCAGTGAATGCAGTCAACACACTGAGAATTGAATCATCCAAATTGTGCTGGGGGCTGGTCTGGGTTTCATGTGAACAAACACTTAGGGTGTACATTTCTTGACCATACTGGACCAATTTATTACAGCATAATCCACTTCTCCAATGTCCAGCCTTATGCTGGGCTTCAAATATTCAAGTAAAGCAATAGTGGAACACAGAAGCAGTGGAGAAGTGATATGGGAAGTTGATATCTTTGTTTGGATCTTTGCTGAGCAGCTTTAAATGGTGATCTTTTTGATATCTTGTTATGACTGTCCTCATCAGATGCATTATAATGTACTCCAAAACCTTGCATGATTTTGCACCAAACGCACCTACAGATGTAACAAATTAAAAGAAAACCAACCTAAAATGTAATTAACTCACCAGGTCAGCTTTTATTTTACATTGGCATATATTCTACAAGTCTTTGATCTCTACTAGAGGGATGAACACCATTCTTCCAAAAGATAATTCCTCATCCGGTCTTTTGATATATATATTTTTTTTATTGGACATCCTTCTGTATATTTTAGCAATACTGATTCTGGCATTTTTGTGTCTGCAACTTAGAGGCTATGCAATGGGCCCTCTAGGAAAAGAAGGCACCATTTTGTCTACTATAACAATGGCTCATGCCCTACACTGTCCTAGGGGGAACATTCTGCCACTTGTGCAGAAACAAGTGATGTTTTTGTTAATTTGCATACAGAGCGGGAAAGCAAAATCTGATCCCTAGTTGTCAGTAGAGATTCGTAGTAGGGCTGCAGGAGATTAGGACAATATCTAATTGCAATTTTATCGACTGATATTGCAATATGATTCACGATATTGGAGGGAATGATCATTTTTGTATCATTATTCTCATTTTCATTGAAAAATATTGTGTGATTTTTTTGCGAGGATCTGCACCAAACAAAGATTTTTTCATTAGTCTGTAGGATATGATTTATAGGCCAGGACATCTCTGCAGCACCACAATACTTTATTTTAGAATGCATATTTTGCCTTTAACAAATATTGCGATTTGGATATTGCACTAGTTCATATTGCGATTTCAATAAAATTGCGATTAATTGGGCCGCCCTAACTCGTAGACAACGTAGTCTCACAATCTAGACACATGTACAGTAGCTACATCTAAACAATGTATTTCTCTCACACACACACACACACACACACACACACACACACACACAATAAAGTGGTCAGACATTTAGAAGAAACCACAAAGCCATTTCCATTTCCCAAACTTCACACTGTTCAGCTTGGGGCTGTCAGACCCTGCTGTTCTCACAAAGACTGAAAGCAAAGGAGGAAGAGGAAGTGTTGGGGAGTAAAGATTGCGGGAGCACTATAAGCTGTCAGGGAGTACAATGCTTTTGATCTGTCAGAGGTTCAACTTTTGAGAAAAAAAAGAAAAAAAAAACTTCCTTTGTGCACGTTTTAATTTAAAGCATCCAAACTCTGTGGATGGACGAGTATGAGCATTCTAAATTATCTCTCTGTGAGATCATTGCACAAAGCTCATCAGTGGTTAGCATCATTAAGGTATCATTTTAAAGACCATTACATGTAAAAAATGTCTATTCTTTTGAGAGAGTTGCGTGTTAGAATCAAACACAGATGGACATAAAGGCTGAAGCGGATCGTTTGTTCCATTTCATAAACTCTATATATAACTCTATATCTCCCAAATGGCGCCAATGTTTGGTTCCCATGTCATACAGTAGTGTCTCTTCGAACACTGATTACAGTCCAGAGAGCGAAGGGAACATCCTGTCATGAACAAAAGACGTACAATCAAGCCTGACGCTGTCTGCATCACTGTTGCTTTGCAAAACATGCAGCTATAATTAAATCCATTGTGATGTAATTAGAAAAAAAACACATCTTGTATCCTGTTTTAATTGCTATGTGGTCTCACAACACAATTTCTCGTTTCAGACTTCTTGATGCGTGACCCAGGCATTATGCCAGGATATTTGGTGATGAAAATTAAAACAAGTCTGATCACTGGTGGCATTGTTTACCGGCCTGATACTCCACACGCCTTCAACGCTATGTTTATCATTCCAAAAGGGAGCCATCGCCCTCGCCGAGTGCCTGTAGGGGCCGTGTTGTGTTGTAATTGTGATATAATCACCCGCAGCAGAAAAGAAAAATGCAGCTTCTTCTCTTGATGAAATACAAGAACCAAATGATTCCTTCATTTTTGTTCATTTCCTCATTAGTTCTGTAAATGAGCAGTTTGATCAAGCCGAGCTGTAAATTGGAAGCTGTAGCATGGATATCTTCATCAAAGAGTGGATGTGTGTGTGGATGGTTTTATAATGTGCCACAATCTGAGCATCCAAGAGATCTTCTGGGGAACAACATGAGCATTTCTCCAGCTAAATATACCTGTACAAAGATAACGTTTTTCAAAGGTCTAATTAACAGCCTAACCATTAACTAATTTTATTTATTATAATTGCAGCCTGTTTAGTTTAATAGGCTCTTTTGTGTTTTTGTGTGTGTCCTTTTCGTGTTCTACACTTCAATATTCACAGAGAGCAGTACTAATCCTACTCCCTCATGTTAATGTGAGGGGACATTAGAAAACCTTCTCAGCCCCAAACCTCAAAGTAATTAATTCTGTAAAGAAACCTTATTCAACCAAAAGAAGAGGTTATCCTGAACAAGAACAATAATTACATGTAATCCCATTTTGATATGTTGAAGTAAATGTATATTTTTAAAGATGGCAAAACTAGGTAAGAAGCTGGAATAAAATCCATTGTACAAAGCACACAAAGTCAATTCAAAGTCAAGTGTGGATGAGAAAAAAAGCAGAGTTGCTGTACATGCTGTGAAGTGAATATGTGTCCATTGCTGTCAACAATTTAAAAGCAAACACTGTGATTTGCTAACAATCACTCTCTTCTAAGCTGTGTGCTGAGATGTGGAATTGTCTGTTGTTTAATGTTTGATGGATCTGAGATCCGGATCTCTGGATATCTTACCAGGATAAAGAAAATATAGTAATGCCAGGTGTAAATCTGTTTTTGAGCTAAGTAAACTAAGCTAAAGGCAACCTGAATCCATCTCTATAATGGACACAGATAAAACTGATATCAGTCTTCTCATCTGAATTTGGGTAAAGCTGTGTCTACGTAGCCGCAAAGGTTCATGTAATGTAAATTCTGTCATCTGCCCATATCCACAAAGGTCTATCAGCACCTAGTCTCACTTTGTAAGATCTTCCTCCACAGCGCTGCGGAGGTGGGTCTGGCTACTCCATACAATATTCTGGGATGGGAGAAGAATGTGCTCTCGTTTATTGGCATTTCTTTAAACCAATCACAATCGTCATGGGCAACAGAGCCACGGTGCTGCTGCAAAATAGCCTCGGGAAGGAACTTGTTTTGGTGGAACGTGTACGTTCAAAAGTTGTTTTAGTCGTGCAACAGAAAACTCAGATTGGACAGATAGTCTAGCTAGCTGTCTGGATTTACCCTGCAGAGATCTGAGGAGCAGGTAACCATGGTCATCATAAAGTTTAAAATCCCAACACAAAGAAAGCAGAAGGTAACGGACATCCGGGCGGATATAGACTAATCAGCACCAAATAAACCCATGTATGCAGACAACCAATGTCGCAAAGCCGTGTGCACATTTAGACGAACTTTAAGACAACAAACAAGCGTATAACACAACATTTTATTTAAAACTTTTCAAATAACCTCAAAATCATTTATTTACGTCATAAAATGTGTTATGATGCAGAGATCATACAGTTATCTTCACAACCACCATGTGGTTCCACATTACAGGCTCGTCAAATGACTGACGGCAAAATATTTACACTAATCTGATCCAAACTCCTGCTTAATGAGGTGCTTTGATTAAAAATGGATTGAATGGTTTCCTAGGTGTCCCTTGAAGATTCAGCTTAACAATGGAAGGACAAAAAGGTCTCATAAGAAAAATAAACTCATTAATAAATAAATCAAGCCCCACTGTTTTACATTTTAATGTCAGTGGGCATCAGAGGATACGAGAGCAGAGAGAAAAGAAACTTCTGCATCTGCCAACTCATAATTTTCTGCTTAAAGCTTCCAAGTTCATAGACTGGACGCAAAGCAGTTACAATGATCAAAAACACATTGCTGACATCAACAATGCAGGATACACATGTGGCCTGTTGTTAAACCCGATGCTTAAACTGAGACTGGCAGCCATCATTTTTCTATTATTGTCTCTCAGAGCTCATGGGCATCAATATATTCCTTTGATCTAAGTTTTTTTTTTTTTTTTTTTGCTCGAGCGTTTCAAATGCAAGTGTCTTACAACACCTTTGTAATGGAAATTGATAATGAGCTTTCCCAGAGGGGTTAATCAAACCTATTGTTCTCCAAGAATAAAAAGATGTGAAAGGGAACTGATTGATAGTGTGTGTGTGTGTGTGTGTGTGTGTGTGTGTGTGGGGGGGACTTGGTGTCCTTTTCTTTCAGGCAATTCCTTGTTTCCTCCTTGATACAGGAAGTGATTTATTTTGACAGCTACCTCATTGAGTTTTATTTTATCCAAATGAAAAGTCTTTGTTGTGAGCGCAACGAGAGAGAGGGGGAGAACAAGAGAAACAGACAAAAAAAGAGACCATGGAGTGATAAAAATAAAAACAACAATAAAAAAGATTAACGCGAGTTAACGACACAGAAATGAACGTGTGAAAGTAGCAGTTGAGTGTAGCTGTGAGTAAGCTGCTGGCTGAGGGCCTGGTGGGCTAGATTTGACCCCACAGAGGAGTTGAGTGCACAGTCCAGGTCTATAATTAGAAAACACACAGTGCCACTAATCCTTACTGAATGATTAAGCAGCAAACAGCAAGTTTACAGCCAGGAACCCACAACCGACCGGCTGTGGAGAGTCAATGTGGTTTTCCCACCGAGATCGAAATCTGACAGTTAACAGTTAAGTTCTGCATTTTCGTCAAATTCAGGGGAGGCTGTTCTACCCCAAAATAAGGGTAAGGGTAAATAAGGGTTTATAATAAGATTTTAGAGATGTCAACACATTAAAGCTGGATTTATACTTGTGTGTTATGGGGTTACAGACTCCATACATACAACAGCTACAGGAATACCACATGTAGGCTCAGTAATCTTCTTTCCAGTAACACAAGACACATTTTGCAATTCTGCAAAGCAGCCCAGCATCCCTACGAATTCTGTTGATTGCCAACATTTAGTGTTGATGCAAGAAAAAAGTGTATCCTTTATGTTGTGAGCCAGAGATAAGAGTGTGCTGGATTGGCATTAACACTACAATGGCCATGACGGTCATTTTGAAATTTATATGTAATGTGTATATATATATATATATATATATATATATATATATATATATATATATGTATAATGTAATAACTTTGCTGAATAAAAAAATACAATCCTGCTGCTGCCTGACTTTTCCTAAAAGAGTCTGTATTTTAATTTAAAATAGTTTTTACATACACTACACAAAAGGCAAAGAAAATACAATCACTTTTACCTATTTCAGCCAGAGACGGTCATATTGACCGCTTGGATTTCATGCAGCAATTGGCAGAGGAGCTGAGAGCGGAGTTTATGGAGGAAAAAAGGGAAGGGGAGCACGGTCCAATCAGCGCTTTTGCAACAAAAATGGAGACAGTGCCAGGTTAGGTTATAGCTAAATGTTCAAATAAGATACTTTTAATTGTTATTTGGCTGTTATGAGTTAAGTTGAATGAATTTCCACACCATATTTTTCGGGATATGAATGTATGAAATAATTACGGTTTACTATACCATGATATGAATTATTGAAACACGTATTACTACTCAAATGTATAATTAAACTCGTTAAAAAGTACATTTCGGTGTTATTACGTTTTTCTAAAGATATCCTAACATAATACAATATCTTAATTAGGTATTTATCATGAGAAATTATAGAGTTTGGAATCTGGCGGTCAAAATGACCGCTCACGGTAGTTCTAGTAGTTACGGCACTTCTAGTGTTAACTAAGTGTGCACTAACTTTAACCATACAGTTGTTGCCATTTTGTAGAAATAAATAATCTTAAAGAAATGCTGCCATTAAATGTTCATTGAACATAATCAGTGATTTCACCCTAATTGTCCAATGTCAAAGTTCTGTCACAAACAATAATGTAGATGCAATAAATTTGGTTCTTAATGATTGCTTAATCTCCTTAAGTCAAGGCAAACCTTCCCACCTAGTGATGCCATGGTGCTACGATCCTGCGCTGGACTGCAGATCAGTTCCTATGCTGGATCAGATTTCAGGCTAGCCTGATCTGTACTGTATGTCCTCACAAAGCTTGCCTTACACAGTCATTCTTCAAAACTAGTCAATTCAAAGTTAGCTTTGTAAGTAGAGACACTATGATCATTGATATTTTCTATCTTTGCTTCAAAGCCTGGGATATATCACATTCACATGCCTGCATAATTCCACAATAACCAAAAGTAATCAAGAACGAACAGGTGATCGTTATCCACAACACTGCCTCTCAGTCTTTATTTTGTCAGAGAACCCAATCATCTTCCTCTCAGCTCCATAAACCTAGAGACTGTTTAGAGACATGGCAATCTGTTCAGCAGCAGCGCTAAGAGGTGTACATAAACCTCTCCCCTGTCTATTATCGACAAGTTACATGACTAGCTTTACAATTTGCCAGGGCCACGAGTGACTAAAGAAATCAACAATAGTTTAAATCAACATTGCTTTACACAATCATAATCCATTTACATTCCACACTAAGCTTTGAAGAAAAACTCAATAGCTTCAGAAAAGTTTTGGATATCGAGACAGTAAGTCAGACAAAATGAAAAAAGAAAGTAGGCCATTGATGCCAGATTTATGTTTTCATAGCTGCTGCCACCACTGCCTGTCTGAATGGGCGAAGCCATTCAGACAGGCCGTGGTGGCAGCAGCAGCAGCCGGCTCAGGATAGCTGCAGCAGACAGCTAATCATTAGCCAGTTAGCCTCCATTATGGACTGGGATCCAGGCCGGGTGATAAAGAACTAAAGGACTCAGGGCTCACAGCTTAATGATCCAAAGATCAGTGCAGGATTTACGGGCTCAGGGTTTCCACCACGGCCCATGGACAAAAGCCTCCTCCCTTCCTTCATCTACTTTAGCAAAGGGATTGAGTTCATAAAACCGGGAAACAATGTTGGAAAATAAAATCTCCCACCTGTCATGGAAAGAAAAGTAAAATGGAGACATCAATCACAGAGGTAAAACTTCCAGTTGATTAGATGATAAATAAAGGCAAGATGCCAAGAACAAACATTTCACACACAAGGGGTTTTACAGTGCCTTCAGCAGCTCGGTTATTTAGTTTTCTTTGAAGACTTTGACATTACAGCTCATGGTGCACTCTGAATTTATGGGCGTTTGGTGGAAACTCGATTCAACCGTTTCAGGCCCAGAGGATCAACTGTGATCGCTCTGTACTGAGTCAGAGTTTCCTGCTGATGTTTGAAGACTAAACTTCCACCTAGGCTTGTAGCGGATGCCATCCATATTGACAGACATTTATATGTTGCAAGCACTCTGCAACGGCTGAAATCCTTAACACAGATTCAAAGTGTCTGCCTTTCATTCTCAGATCAGCTCCTAAAACCTTTGAGAACTCCTCCTCTCACTGGTGGAGCGATAAAAGACACCAGAGTTCATCCAATCATCTCAAATGACCCCCGAAACATTAAAGCATTGACCAGGTCAAACAATGCATCCCCAGTTCTTTCTTCTTCCATGGACTAAGCACCTGCTCATTACTTTACATCTTAAAGCAAGACCAGTGTTCTCAGTGTGTTTTGAAGCAGCCTGCAAATTGAGAAATTAAGCAGCAAGGGGCATCCGGAGGCATTTGAGAACATTTCAGGACAGGAGCATCTAGTTTTTCACACATTGTTTTATTTTCTATAACATGTGAAGTAAAATTGTAAAGCACATTGTGTTGTACAGACTGGAAAGTTCTGCCTGACATAAAAAACTTAATCATCAGTTATTGGCAGAATTTAATTCAGTATTTCATTTTGCCAATAAACAAGTTCATAGATGGAGAGCATTTATATTTACAGCGCTTTTACAAGTTGACTCTAATTCAGTCATTCAGTAGTGAGCTACCAGTGATGGCCTGACCATCAGCAGCAATGAGAGGGATCAATGTCCTGCCCACAGTAATTGAACCCTGTGATTAGTGGACAACCTGCTCTACTTCCTGCTTCACAGCTGGCTGTAGTTCATAGAATTGTCTAGTTCTCCAGTCAACTGCAATTCCTATAAATATACAAAATAAAAACTTTTAAAAACTATTAATCCTCAAGCCTTTAAATTGAGTTTTTAACATCATCAGGTCAATTTAAGAAAGAGCCAAGGGCTATTTTGCACATAATAGGGGTGCAACTCAATTTCATATAAAAGATTTTTTAACACATCTTGAACCCAAAGATATAAAAAATCTAAGTATATAAAACAACAAATATTATCATTGGAGATGGTGCAACTAGAAATGTTGGCATTTTTTCTTTACAGTGACAATTGATCAACTATCAAAATTATGATAGATTAATTTTATGTTGATTGACACTTGCACATGATATTCACAAGAGACTGTTCACTGGGTAAGATGAGATGAGAGTTTATTCAAAAGGAGGCAACGTAAGTTTCCAAAAGTTGAAGGAAAAACGAGCTAATTTGTAGCGAGCTGGTGATTTGTTGCTACGTGGCTAATTAGCAATTAGTCCACTGAAAGACTGGATCCAAGTCCTGGTATGGGTAATGGATGAATACATGCAGGTCTGACAGAACTGGCATGGAAACCACGTTCATGAGTCTCCTTATCAGATAGGAGATTTCTGATCAAACTCTAATTGGAGGCAAGTGATGACATCATCAGCTGGCATGCGTTTAAGACTATGAAACATCGGCCTTGGCCCGAGCGATTTTAACTTATCTCAGGAGACCCTCTCCATCACCGTCACCACTGTCACCATCCCACCCGATGTGGTGTGAATGCCTCCTCTGTGAGCCAGGCCAAGGATCTGCCAGCGGCCCCTCTTTTTGTGAGCTGAATGGGCACAGCTCTGCCACGTTTTAAGGCACCCTAATGTACCATGGCTGGATCACAAAGGCAGCGTGGTAATTTGCCAGGGATAATGACACTCCCTTAATTCGACCCTAGGGGCCACAAACAGAAAGCTTTAAAGAGAATCCCCATCCAGGGATGAGTCCCCTTGTTTTCTAGGTCTCTCTCTCTCTTACTGGCCTGAAAGGAGCTTGTTTTCTTCCGGCTCATTGTCATCCTGAACTAAATATCAGCAAACACCAGCGGAGCTGGAGAAGACAACATACCAACCATGACTGGAGCCCCTGATCTCCTCCCAGAGGAGCAGAGAAAACCAAGACAAACACAGAAGAGCCTCCTCAAAGCAGCCAGAGAAGGAGCATCGCTGCTCTGCTCCAATGACACATATTAGGAAAGACATTAAGGCCACAAATTGAATTGAGCAGAGTAAGTGAGAAGGAGGCAAGTGCTGAACAAGGGGAGTAAAACAAAAGAACATAAGCAAATGCCAGGGTTGGCCTTCAGGGATATTAAACACAGAGAGTGAGGAGCAGAAGTGGTCTGTGCTTTTCATGATGAATTGGCCTGTGCTTTTCTAAAAGGTTTTTGTTTTTGCCAGTAAAGGTTGTTTTTTTTGACAAGTTAAATGTTCAATCTCAGTTTCATCCCAGAAAGAACAGGATTGGTGTTCAACCTAAAGACATTTCTTTTAAAGTTTTGATAAATTTGGTTCTCATATTGTTACCAATACATCTGATAACTGATAGCAGATGGCAACCGTCGTCTGCAGCCAATAAACCAAAAGGCTACTGATAACTTTAATGATCTTGTTTGCGGAGTTTGGGAAAATGAATCTGCTGCAATTTATGCTGCAAGAATGACAGTTTTTCCACTGATCAGCCTACAATAAACAATTGTTTTGGACAACAACAGATAATAACACGGCTTCAAGCAATATGCTTGCTTAGTATTCTCACGTTCATGTTTATTCACAAAATCTCTAATTATGCCAGAATGAAGATAACAGAATGTGTGTGATCTATTTATCTACACGTCTTAATTATGCCATTTCAATGGCAACAAAGCAGAGCTTGAATACTGTGAATACCAGACTGAGATCAACATAGATTGATCTACAGCATTTAGATTAAACAATTACACAAACACCCACATGTTTAATGAGCTGTTTGATAGTCGAGTCTACAAGGATGTTTGGTTCATATTCGTTTTTGGTTTTTTGTTTCCTTTACTGAATTTACCATGCACTAGCATTGTTACTGTGACAGGACATGTGCTTGTGACGTTATCAAAAAGGACACTAAATTCCTGAAAAACTGTTACTTCTTGGAAAAAAGCAGAACATTACTGGTGACCTCTTCCTGGAGTAGAAAGTGCAAAGATAAAATCCAATCAATAAAGCCATCCCAATTTTTCGAGTAAACAAACAGCCTTTGTGTCGTTCCTGCCAAATATCCTCTTTTGACGGATCAAACGTAATATTAAGAAGGTACAGATACCATTCAATTGTGTCTTTTAGTTTAAAGGTCCCATGACATGGTGCTCTTTGGAGGCTTTTATATAGGCTTTAGTGGTCCCCTAATACTGTATCTGAAGTCTCTTTCCCGAAATTCAGCCTTGGTGCAGAATGACAGCCACTAGAGAAAATATTACGTTCATTACTTTTGTGTTGGGCAACATTGCCTAAAATATATTTTTTGCACCTGGTGTTTACCTGCATTTTGAATTCTTTTTTCGGGAACAATCAATAATACATAATTTCTATTTTTAGCACAAATACAAGATCAATATATGTGAGGGACTACTCAATGCTTGCCACCAATGAAAGTTCCACTTCATTTGCTGTGAATGGAAGCACTTTTTGAGTTGTCAAGAGAGGACCTTACAAAGCCTACTTCACAGATTTAGCATTAAGCTTTGTATCAGTAGAAACCCAGTAGTATTTTCGAATGACAGTGCTTCCCTCCCTCATGTCCCCCTGAGACGAGAGATCTCTGTATTGTGGGTCTGGAAAAAATCTTCCAATGACGGAAAATGAAGATTTTTTTGACCAGAGACAATGGACTACAGCCAGTAATAGGAGCTACTTCTGCATGTTTTCAACCAGCCCATAGGGGGTTGGACAGTAGCTAAGTCTCTCAGCAGTTTTTGCAACAATTATGTGCATTCAAACTACATGTAGTATACCAAACATGTGTACCACCGGGATACATTGGTACAGATCGGAGAATATGCAGGACACTTTATTACAGACAGAATACTCGACACACTACGCGAGCTTCGCCCGCCTGCTATGGAGACCAGCGGTGTTGCTCCATGCCTCCGGCCGGTAAAGGGACATCATCAGCGGGGAACATTGAACAAGTGCCGGTGCACATAATGTGTGTGCACTAAATGTTGCCTGTTTCATATTTGTTTTCATATAATGTCGTTTTTATATATTTAGGGCCTGAGCGCCGACAGCGGCAAAGGCACTATTGAAACTGAGGGAATTATTATTACTGCAAATTAATTGCCTTTTTGAGGGGCTTAACATATTCAAAATCTCACCAAAATTGGGGGTCGCATCAAGTCTTGTGAAAATGTACGTATTTTAAGGGTTTCGGGAATAGGCGCAAAAAAATGGCTTGCTAGCGCCCCCTACAAAGTTAAAAAAATTTAGCCCCTGCAGTACGTTTAACGTAGACTAACGAAACTTGGTACACATATGTAGCATGTCAAGACGTACAAAAAGCTCATTGCAGCCATACCCTAAACCCAACAGGAAGTCTGCCATTTTGAATTGAAAGTTCGAAATTAGTGCAATTTTGGCCATTTCCACATGTCGTACTTTAACAAACTCCTCCTAGAGATTTAATCCGATCAACTTCAAATTCGGTCTGTGCCATCTCAAGATGTTAAAGATGAAAAGTTATTAAAAGATAAACTTTTGGTCATAGGGCATGGCCGTGGCGGGGCAGCCATTTTGTGTGTTTCGCCATCAAAACAGGAAGTGGGTGTAACTCAAGCGTACATTGTCCAATTGGCTAGAAACTTTTCATGATTCATAACACTGTAACTCTGAGGATATTTACAGGACAAAATTGACTCAAACTTATAGCGCCGCCTAGTGGCAACAGGAAGTAGGCCTAAAAGTCAAGGTGCTATACTTTAACGAACTCCACCTAGAGATTTCATCCGGTGGACTTCAAACTTGGTCTGTACCATCTCAACACCTTAAAGATGAAAAGTTATTAAAAGAAAAACTTTTTGTTAAACGGTGTGGGCGTGGCATGGCGGCCATTTTGAGTTTTTAGCGATGAACGAGAAAGTGGCTGTAACTACAGTGTACATTGTCATATCTGCTTGAAATTTCACAGAATCAACAACAGTCCAGGCCTGAGGACATCTAGAGGCCAATATTGACTTTTGCTCATAGCGCCCCCCGCTGGCAACAGGAAATCAGCTTTATATGACAAACATCATCCGATTTAAATGAAACTGAAAATGTGTGGTCTACATGTGATACTGAGCCGCCCCCTATACTGTAACCATGCCCACTTACTTAGACCACACCCCTTTCATAACATTTGAACCGTTTAAGGTAGACCCTTGTGTGACGTATCATTGAAATCAGCAGGGAGTTCCCTTTTCATTGATGACGACTTACAGTAACCCTGACACGTGCAGAGGCGCGAGGGCCCGTCCAACGCTGCTTGCAGCTTTAATTTAATTGTGTAACCACTTGAGCCACGGTGAAACATTGTTTCGTGTATATGGCTGAAATGACAATAAAACACACTTGAGTTGAGTTGACTGTCTCACTGTCTGTCTGTCTGTCTGTAAACGGTAGGCGTGGGAGTATACTCTAAAGCAGTGAAGCAAGTGCATTCTGGGATTTGGTGTCTTTCATCCACATGAGCCAAAAACACATTTTCTGGCTTTTGTTGGACTAGAAGCCATCAATTTCAAAAAAGAAAAAAATTCACATTTCTACTACATTAGTGACCCACTTTAAAGATATATTCCGCTTTCCAACAGTGAAATTAACTCCAAGTCATCTTGGGGTAGGAAATGCAACGACTGCTAGATGTATGAGGACATTACATCCAGACAAAACAATTATCTTCAGGTATTTTAGGTAAAATTGGTTAAAAAAGCAAGAAAAAAATAGGTTGTTCTGGTGACCAAGGGGTTTAAGATGCTGACCATGTAACTGCATCCAGTTGGGGAGCTTTATTGCATGTCATCTCCCTTACTCCCTCCACATTTCCTCCCTGTGTGCAATCTAATAAAAATGCTTGAAACGATTGTAAAAACTACTATCAAAAAACAATGAGCCTTGGGTGTTGAGAGATGTAATAATGAGAGTATTGCCTTACTGTTGTTCAAAAAATAGCAGTGGAGGATGATGTCACAAGGTGATTGTGCACTCGTGTCACATCTCATCTGAACAATGATTTCACTGGCGTACTGTGCTAATTAGGCTCAAGGCTGTCTACACCGGAGTGATTCACATTTACACAGAGAGAGAGAGATGGAGAAAGAGAGAGAGAGAGAGAGAGAGAGAGAGAGAGACAGGTAACACTTGTCCATTAGCAGCCTGTATGAAGCCCTTCGACCAGTTCCCCAATCTCTACTGCTTATCCTCCTCTCTTCCGCCCCCACTGCCATACTGTCACCACTGCTTTTCAAATCACTTTACTCAGTCAGAATAGAAAAGGCCTTTCACCAAAAAACCTTTACTACAGAGGCCACAGAGATTTTGGGGGGAGGGAAGAGAGACATTTAGAGAAAGTGAGAATGAGAGAAAAAGATGAATAGCAATCCCTTATCATACAAATATTCACAAGGCCAGAGAGAAGTTTGGTGTTTGCCAGCAAAATTGAACACACAAGAAAAAAAAGAAAAAGAAATATGTAACAAATACAAAGCAGAAAATTCAAGTAAAAGCAGAAACTAATGAAAGAAATGTATGAAAGTGGCATGAAATGTTTTGATGAAAGTGTACTCACCAGCTAAGCATCACTGGGGTGCGGGGAGGGGGGCAGAGAGGGCTGTCTGTCCTTTTCAAACTGATTCTGGAAGAAGGGAGAGAGAGAGAGAGAGGAGGGGGAGGGGTGAGTCTTTCACTAGCTGCTCACCTCCCTCTCATAAGCAGGGTGCAGAGCCACAAAGAAGTGCTGGCGCTCTCGTAAACAAACCGCCAACTTTTCAATGGAGCTGAGGAGGCGGAGCAGGAATGGCATTTAAAGGGAGACTTCATGCGGTTGGGGGCTCAACAAAAAGAGGGACCTGCGAGATGCCTTTACATCAAGTGAAGGTCTAACTGGACAATAACAAACCACAAAGTTCAATACAGTTCAAACACATTGAACCTAAACCTCATATACCATAAGAAGCCCTGTATTGCACAGAAAGCACAGCCCAAATACGTTCAACTGTAAATTAACAATATAGATGTAAATGAGGAGCCAGAAGCCAACGTGGATACTAATATGCAAAGAACACTTTGGGTTCCAAGCTTTTTGATCTCAAAGCCACAGAGCAAATTGGAACAAATGGCCCTGGCTGGTTTCTACAGCAACCTGAAAGAGCAGCTCAGACCTGCCATCCCTCTTACGGCGTCAACCGCCGTGATATGGCTGCTGTTTTTTTCACTTCCACACAGAATGGCAAAAATGAATCAAAAAATGATTGATTATTGTCATGTGATCGCTCCAGTAAGACTGATCGCTTCTGCTTACACATACAGTATAATCAATTGTGCCTTTGTCAGGATGCTGCTACTCATTAGCATGAATGCAAAACAGCATTTAGCAGATGCCTTTGATTGTATTTAGGGCTGCAGCTAATTTCATTACTGATAAATGCTTTTTTCATCAAAGTTATTTGCCTATAAAATGTCAGAAATATTAATTATTTACAATTATGTATTACAATTGAACGAATTAATTCAAATTAACTTACAGTGATATAAAACAACAAAAAATTCTCACATTTGAGAAGCTGAAACTTGAGAATACTTGGCATTTTGCTTCATTACAATTCATTGATTATGAAAATTGTTTAAATTAATTAAAATCGGTTCAAAGTTCTTCTATCAGATTCTCCAGCTCAATGTCGAGATTCTGAACAGTCACAAAGACAGGTAGACAAATGCAGTTAAGGGGATTTTCTATGGAGCTAAGCTGGGAATTTAGGGCTGAGCAGCGGGAAGTGTCCGCTCAAACAGAAAAACTCCCCATAATCTCCAATGTCAGTGTGGGATCAGGCTTTATCCACTGCAACAAGTGAGGAGGAAGACTTCTCATAAACTGCTTAGTCTGTGACCTATAGTTTTTTTCTCTTTCAGACACTCACACACACACACACACACACACACACACACACACACACACACACACACACACACACACACACACACACACACACACACACACACCAGCAGTGACCTCTACCCCAGACAAACAAAGTCTGGGACTACTCAACCCTGCTCAAATTCAGTTAAAGTTTATCGACCAGATCACTGACAGACATGTGTGATGCAAATGACACTGCAGAGCTGTGGTTTCATAAACACAATACAGATAACTAAGCTTGAGGCCCATTCATCATGTGGATAAGCAAGTTATCCTGATTAAAATGTTGATGATTTTACGTCTGGATTTTTTAGTTCTTCAAAGCTGGTTCAAATTTAATCTAGAACTGTTGCTCTTCCTGAGGTTTCTTCCATTTTTTTTCTTCTTGAGTTAAAGGGTTTTCTGGGGGAACATGTCTGTACCAAATTTCATGGCAATCTGTCAGATAGTTGTTGAGACACTTCACTCTAAACCACAAATGTAAACTTTATGGTGGAGCTAAAGAAAAAGTCAAAAGATCACCAAAGTCACAAGGATTCAACCTCTAGGAACCATGAATGCCTGTACCAAATTTCATGGTTATCCATCCAACATTTCAGTCTAGCCTGACCATCCGACAGACTGACATTGCCATCCACATCACTAGTGTGGCAAATAGACCTTTTTACAGTAGACAGTTTGGCATGTCATGGCAGCAAAAGCACTGGTGTAATTGATAAAAATGATTGCATTCAATTTAGGTAATCTAGTTCCAGAGTACTGTTAATGTCCAAACGGCCTAAAAAAAAGTTAAAATGCTGGAGATAATCATGGTAACCATGGTAACTGGTCTGAATCTACACTTAAAGGTAAGAAACATCCCCTCGCTCTGATATTAACATAATATAATAATATGCATTTTTGTATTTTAGATAGTCATCAGGAGATTTATTCATTTTTGCTTTTTTGTTGTTATTACCTAATTATCTATACCTATATTATGTTTGTGTGTGTGTGTGTGTGTGTGTGTGTGTGTGTGTGTGTGTGTGTGTGTGTGTGTGTTAGTAGTGAACTTGAGATGCTCTATAACCAGCGGCCCTTCTGATAACAGTGTGAGGCAGACAAACCAGTTATGAGTTTGAGGCCACACTCTTGTACACTAATCTGGAGCTCTCTTTTAGATCTGTCAAAAACTTGTCGTCTCCCTCATTTTGGTCCATAAAAAGTGTTTATCAACGATCGCCATCAGATCGAGCAATGAAAATCAAATTCTCCTAATTAAGCTCCAGTTACTGCATTAGACAATTTAATGAAAACATAGCGGGAAGTAGGTGAAGTGGAGACTTACAAAACAGCAGGAGTTCACAACTCATCACAAAGTTTAACACACACACACACACACACACACACACACACACACACTGCCTGCAGCTTTCCAGTTTACATCAGACTGTAGCAGGGTGCTGGTGCTAAACAAACTTTTTTCTGAAATAAAAAAAAACAGATTCTAGTTTTTACTGAACAAGGACACACTGCATGATATCAACTAAATCAGTGGCACTCAAAACATTTTGTTGAAAAAACGTTGTAGAGTCGTAGAAACCTCTATAGTCAATGTGTTGCCTTACAATGTTACCACCAGTAAGGGTAACTGGCACTGAGTTTTCTTCCCAATCACCAACGACAATATTGGTCTGTGTGGCTGGATTTCAAATGGCTGTAGCTAATAAATACATTTGTTTTCAAACTGAAAATAGTTCTTAAATAAATTGTTCAAACTAAAAGTTCAACTTTTTTTCCACGTATCTGAACAGATGTCAATTGTCTGTCAATTCGCTGATTGATTAACTGACCAACCAGCCCTAATGGCAACTCTAACCTGTGGTGGATATTTTGTAAAATTCAGCCTGGTATCACCAATTTTTTATCAACATTTTAGTTGTTATCACAATTCATTTTTTGCTTTTCGCAGGTCATATGAGGCCATTTAATCTACTGATTTATATCGCGACGTAGTATAAAGATCAAAAAAGTTGTGTAGGGAGGAGGTCAGGTCAAGAGACAAACACTTATAGCTTGGTAAAGCCTTGAAAAGCCAACATGGCTGATAACATTGCCCTTCAAATATGTTGGTCCAGTTGAAAAATGTAAAACCTCCATAGAAACTTCACTCAGAATGCAGCAGAAAAGTTCTGGCCGGGTTGGCTCAGTGGGTAGAGCAGGTGCACATATACGGAGAGGTTTATGCCTCGATGCAGAGGTCCAGGGTTCGAAAGCCAGCCTGTGACGATTTCCTTCATGTCTTGCCCCTCTCTCTCTCCTTTTTCACTTAGCTGTCCTATCAAAAAAAATAGAAAAAAGCCCCAAAAAATCTTTTGGTTTTGAGTTTTGAATCATTAAATTGCACCTGACAAACAATGCATTCAGGGCAGAGATAAGCCATTATCCAGTACTGGTCAGAATATAGAAAAAGGGAATCACATCCTGTCAACAAATCTGAAAAACAATGGCCTCTACTTAAACTATTAAAAGCCCAAGCATGGTGGAACAACAACACTCCCCTAACACTGGAATCTTAACAATTCACAGCCTCAGGACAAATCTGGACCCGGAATGTAATCAGAGATATTACCATTACACAAAAAATAAAAGGCTACCCACAGCCAAAACAAATCTCTACTGATGCCCATAAGGACGTTTTTGATTGATGTAGTCATTCCCGCTGTTCATACTGGCCTCTCTTAGTCCACAGGCTTGCACCTTTGACTTTAAGAGCCAGATATTTTCTAATGCAGTTCATGGTTTTTTATACTGATGATTTAACCCATTCCATGCCCATCCAAGCTTTGGAAGTGCCCCAACTATTGCTACGTTCACACCGCAAGTCTTAATGCTTAATTCAGATTTTTTTGCTCAGATCCGATTTTTTGTTTGGCTGTTCACATTACCTTTTTAAAATGTGGCCTATATCAGATTCCATTGTGAACTGTTTGCGGTTTCGAACTGACCCGCATGCACAAAAGAACAATGACATCAGACGCAGCACGCTGTTGCACTAAAGTTAGGGAGGTTATGGAGGAAGTAAGCATTTTTGCTTTTATTTCAAAATGTTTGTGTAATGGCAGTTTAACATTAATGAGCAGGTGCTGAGGAGGAGAACAATGAAGACAAAGAGAGCAAAATTGGCTATTTTGGCCTTTTGCGGGGTTATGGCTGCAAATTCACTACAGAGGTCTGTGTCAAACCGGACAACCGAATTGCACGTCAGGACCGCTACGGGCCTCCATCAGAGTTTCCTCTGGCTTCGCCCTGCCCAGGCATAGTTCACCATCTTTCGGGTCCTATCGCACACGCTCACGCTCCACCTCCCCGACGGTGCGGGCGAGACGGGCCGGTGGTGCACCCGACCCCGAGGGACCAGGATCCCACCTCAGCTGGTGCGAGCCGGCCCTCACTTTCATTGCGCCACGGGGCGACCCTCTTATTCGCGTGCACGTTGGACTCCTTGGTCCGTGTTTCAAGACGGGTCGGGTGGGTTGCCGACATCGCCGCAGACCCTTGACGCCTTTCACGTGAGCCGATCCCCGCCCTGGCGACGCAACACTGTTGGGGTGCACCGAGGACAGTCTGCCCCGGTTGACAGCCGCACCGGGAGCAGGGGGCCCCGTCCCACCCCGTGGGGAGAGAGGGTGCAGCGAGGGTTATTGACGTAAAAGTCGCATCAAATCCGACTTGGTTGTTCACACTGCGGCCGCATTGAAAACATTTTTTGATTCAGGACCACATATGGAAGTGGCCTGAATCTGATTTGAAAATTAGATCTGGGCTAGATTTGAGTCTTCACACTACTTCTGAAGAAGTCTGACCTGGTCAAAATGATACAATATCCGGCCGAGCCGAGGTCTCACCATTGGGTCGCGCACGGCTCTTTTTTTTTTCAGCGGCGCGCAACAAAGCGGAAACAGGAGGCCTGAATGAGTTCGCTGACAACCGGATTCCAGGACTCTCAGAGTGACTGCAGGTCTCTCTGGTAAACTTACTGGGTTAAGATGAGTTCTTTTATGGTGAATGAAAGGCTTGATCTGACGAAGTAGGTCAGTGAATCAAATCGAAGCACATTCACATTCACTAGAAGCGAATCCAGAATTATTAAATTTGAAATGATGAACGCGCATAATGGGCAGACCCACGGGACTTTGCACGCCCGCTCACATGACTGTTCTCCCGAGCTCATGTAGCTAGCTGTAATAATGGATATAGCTAATGGTTGTAATTCACCATGTGTTCTATTAATACGTCCGTGGTATTATCTTATGAAGTTATGATACATCCGAGGGATGTATGTATGTTGTAAAGCCTGTTATGTGGATGTAACGTCATTAGCGTTTCCCAAACTGGCGGGGCTATCGGCTAGCTAGCTAGTTGCTAACGTCAGGGTTAGCTAGCATGGCTGTATTAAGATCATGCCTACATAACGTTACTACAGACATAGTGATTACATGGCCTTGGTTCTCTCCTATGATACATCCGAGGGCTGTATGCTGTAAAGCTTGTAACGTGGATGAGAGATGAAGCCATGGATGAGCTCTGTTCACCAAACTGCAGGCTAACTGCTAGCGCTAGCTAGTAGCACGACATAATGATTAAATTTCCTTGGTTGTCTAGCTAAATACATCTATCGTTTATTTAGCTAAGCGTGTAAATGATCGGGAACAACGAAAACACATTGTTTAACGTTAGTGAATATTTTAGACAATGAAAACGGTGAGTTCATGAGTTTGCCACTTGTAAGAGACACGAGAAATAAGCTCATGAACAAGCATGTTTCTACCGGTTGCTGCGACAACACAAACAAATTGTTGCTAGTGCGCATGTCCACCGTGAAGTCATGGGCCAAGAATGCGGAAAAGCCGAGCTCCATGTTGTCTTAATGCGCTTTTGAGCACTCTCATTGGAACGTACAGGGCTTCCCGCCGATCACTGTATCCAGTTCTCTTAATACATCCATGGGCTGCATCCAGTATGTAACGGCTTTCAGGTAGTGTTGACGAACTGACCGAAGAGCCGGTTAATTAACCCGACCCGTGTCACTGAGCCGGGAGAATCGAGTGCCATACGTCAATGAACCGACTCACTCCTGTTTTTTTCTTTTACTTCATTCGTGCCGTTGGCATTATATATATGTCAATGGTTGGCCGTTGTGTAGCTGGTATTCTTCTGCTACTGTGTGTGTAGTAATCTAGCTCATTAGCGCCTCCACTGGACTGGAGTGGTGGTGGTAGAATCAATCAGGAAATGAGCTACTAATGCCTAGACCCTATGCCGAACAAGACCGAATGTAACCGTGCAACCGGCCGCCCGCTCGAGTCTGATGTAACCGTGCGACCGGCCGGCCCGCTCGAGTCTAATGTAACCAAGCGGTGTCTTGGTTCTCGGCAAGTTTGAGTTATTAACAGAGCCTTGTTTCTGGTGCATCTTAGAGGATTGTGTTCACGGCAATTCACACATTATCGATGGGGAAGTACAGTACAACACATACAAATACACGTAAGAAGTGAATGTTGCTACGTGGTAGCTAGGCTAGGCTGTCACAAGGAGACTGCGCACCAGGGTACTGAACGAGACCCTAAGGACTGTAACCGAGGGTAGGCTATATTCAAACGGGTGTCTAGGTTCTCGGCAAGTTTGACTTATCAACCGATAGCAGAAGCCTTTATTTCTCGTGCATCTTAGATGATTGTGTACATACAAATTAATAGATTACATTATTGACGGATATCACATACAAATGCACGTCATGTTATCTTAGTAGTTATGTTAAGTTAAATGTTTGTTACTTGATAGGTAGGCTGTCACCAGGAGACCAGACTACTGAACAAGACCGTAACCGTGCCTAATGCATGAGTCATGTAATCAAACGGGTGTCTAGGTTCTCGGAGAGTTTGAGTTATCAACCGATAGCAGAAGCCTTTATGTCTCGTGCATTTTAGAATTGTGTTCATGGAAATTCATATGCTATACTACCAAGGGGAAAGTATTAGGCCACATACGTGGCCACACACGTATATCACATATATCACACATATACACGTAATGTTATCTTGATAGATATGTAAAGTTAAACGCGATCACCCCCACATGTTTACATCTCAAACTAATAAGTTAAGTCATGTCAATTCTATGTATATATCACAGTATCACTGATGGAAAGCCCACTGAGAGAGAGAGAGAGAGAGAGAGAGAGAGAGAGAGAGAGAGAGAGAGAGAGAGAGAGAGAGAGAGAGAGAATGGCAATTACACTGGTTAAATAATATAACAAATCCAAGAGGCTGTCTCACATGGCACGGCATTACACACAAGACACACATGCTGCTTCCTAAAAGGTTGTCTCTTACAGATGAGACGGTTTAACTTGCACAACCTGAAACCATGGCATCGCATCGACAGGCAAAGTCATCCATTACCCTTGTTATTCTGCTCCGTCCTCTTACGTCTCTTACAGGCCGGGTTTCCAGCCCAGTTTCATATGTCCTTGGCTTTCCATCATAGCACTTGACACCTGTTTATATATGGCCTGACCTCTAACCCCGCACTTCGTTCTCAGAAACCTCCCCAGGTTAAAAGCCTACTTATTTACATTTAACCAAAATGTTGCTCATGTATTTGAGCAACATTTATCGTGTACATATTTTCTGATTTATAAGCATTTGCATTCAGCCACAGAATAGGCATTAATAATATCAGAATATATATCATATACCACCATAATATATATAATTTATCACACAGTCTACTGCAGCCCTAGCAGGATTTTTACTTTATTTACTTGCTGTTATAAAATTCTAAAGAAACATCTTTTCATAAGATTAATATAGAATTCGGTTATAGCAAACAATGCAACAAAGAACTAAAATAAGAAAAGAATGACCATGAAAGGAAGACAGACATCAGAGAGAGGAGATACAAAAGACCTGCAGCATGTTGGACGTTCCTTTTGATTCTGCTGTGTCTGCGTGTGCAACTTGTGTGAGTGCATTTACTCCCCTGGACCAGGTGTTTGCTGTGGGATAAAGTCTTTCCAACAGAGTATTCATGTGGCCCTGTGGCTCTTGATTAGTCTGCTACTCAGTACATGTGGTTACACAACTGGGTGTCTGTTTATATGTGTGTATCCATGAGTGCTTTGGGTCTTTCCACTTCTCTGTTTCTGTGTCCTAGAGTGCTTGTTTGTGGGAGAGGCTGTTCACATGCGTGTCTGTAAGTGAACTTGGTTGTTCCAATTACAGTTTGTTGTGTTGGTGCAGAGAGAAGTGCATAGCGGGGGGATTGAATTGTCTGTAGGCAGACGGCAGCAGGGACCTCAGCTTCAGACCAACATTATACTTATCGAGCTGAATATTGATCCACACATCCAAATTGTGCAGCAGCCAAATGGCTGCGCCAGTCTTGCCAAGCGGGCAGAAAATGATCTGGATTCATTTTACAGCACTTGACACAAACATGGAGAACATGAGATACACTGTAGTGTTCAATTGAAGGGTCCCTTTTTGTGAAGCTGCTGAAGTGTGTCGCACAATAAATTTATCATAAACAGGTTCTTTTTCAAGGCAATAAATGGTGTAGCTTATACTGCTTCTGTGTGCTTAACCCCCAATAAGCTAAAACAGCAAACAGGATGTGACTCTTGAGTGTGGTTTGAATGAGTGACTGCATGTATGCCCACATTCTGCTTTACATTCAAACAGCATTTTCTTTAGCACAAATTTACATAATGACCCACTCAGGTGCAGTCATGAACTGTACAAGAATGAAAAACAAACTGCAGTTTAACATCAATAAAACATGGGACCTTCAAAATGTTTAAACTGCTCATATTTATGCTTATTTTCAGGTTCATAATTGTATTTAGAGGTGATATCAGAATAGGTTTGCATGGTTTCATTTTCAAAAAACACCATAATTTTGTTGTACTGCACATTGCTGCAGCTCCTCTTTTCACCCTGTGTGTTGAGCGCTCTGTTTTAGCTACAGAGTGAGGCATCTCACTTCTGTACCATCTTTGTTGGGAGTCGCACATGCGCAGTATATAGGTAAGGACAACTACCCAGTCAGAAGCAGAGTATGAGGGAGTGCCACGCTAGCAGCTAGGCGAGCATTAGAACGTGTGTTACAAAGTGACGCACGTTCGTCACGGAAGTAAAGGCTGGACTACAATAGAGCTGTTTGGAGCAGTTTGTGAACAGTGTTTTCTGTTGGAGATGGCAAGTGCCTTTGGGGTGGAGTTTGGGCGTTAAGCCAAAAAGCATAATATGAGCACTTTAAAATACTCTAATCCTCACACTTGCTGGAGGAAAATGAATCCTTCCTTTGCATTTCTTTTCTATAAAAAATGGAGAGAGGTCTTCGGGAAATTGGTTCAATTGGCCAAGTTTTAATTGCTCTTTCTCGTCAGTTAGTATGGGTGATGGTTAATGCTGTCTGGAGACAGAGACATGTTATGGGGTTATACAAGAACACGCCAATAGCAGAAAAAGCTAATCAGTCATGTGAGTTAAATGTTTCATCAGAACTTATTGGGCAAAGGCCTTTCCATATCCCATCTAGCGCATCAACTGTTTTTCACCAAAGGAAAAAACAAACCTCATGCAACGTAAAAACGTTTTGCATAATTGAGAAAGTTTTATCAAATGTTTCCATTTCCATACAGCTTTTTTAATGCAAAACTAAAAAATGTGCGTTAAAATTCAAATATAAACGCGTCTATTGCCTGTCACTTGATCAGTGAGTAGTTCTGAGTCAGGATCTCCAGTGTTTGGATCAAGTATTGGGTTGAATGAAAAATAAAGTATGTTAATGAAGTGGGATCCACCTCTTTTTTTGTATATGTCCGTTATTACATATTCAACAGGTCATTTCATATCTCCTGCAGCTCACAGGTTGTAGCTACAGGTTGTGTACATTAATGGGGTTATCACTAAAAGCTGTCTCTCGTTCATCTGCTTTCTTAGCCAACAAAAGTTAATTTTTAACCTTAGTTTGTAGCAAATGTTCAAAGCAAAAACCTAATCGAACGCTAATCTAAATAATTTAAATAGATACCGGTGCAGGATTTGAAAGAAGTTGGATTCAGTAACAAATTCAATACTGGATACAGATTGAACCACAACTCTTAGATCACAGTAGTCAAATCAATGAACCAATTTACAGAATGGGCTCCGACCTCATCTCTAATCCTGAAATTTCCTAACAAAGCTTTGTGAGAATATCCTCAACACTCAAACCCTCTGCTCTGTCCCTCGTTATGCCAAACACTTGATTTCCGTTTCCCTCTCACTTTTCTTCTACCTCACATCTTAACAGAGGAAAAACTCTGACAGTAGCTGCATCATTAAAACCTGCACAGCGATGCGATCCAGCTAAATCCCCTGACTTTGTGGGTGGAAAGCAGCTGCAACACAAAAAAAAAAAAAAAAAAAAAAGACAGAACTGATTCTTTTATACAGTCCTGAAGTGGCTACTTCTCTCTTAGGAGGGCGAACCGTATGTGGCACTGAAAGGAAAAGAAAACCATTTGCACCTGCTGTTCACATTTTCTCCAACAGACTCTGGACTCTGAGGCATAGCACACTGAGGATAAGGAACCCAAGGACTGGGGTGAGGAATTATTTATTATGCCAAAGGACACCTGCTTGCAGAGGAGGAAAGAGAGATGATAACTCTCCCTCATCTTTTCCCTGTTGGTCAGATGCCATGAAGGGAAGAAGTGAGCTGAGCTGAGCAGAGCGGCAGCAAATATCACCCCGACTGAGGAAGAAAGAAGAAAGAAAGAGAGTGGGCGATGAGGAGGAAGAAACAAGAGGGATATGAGAGGGGAAGAGCGCAATGCAGCACCACGCAAATCCAGAGAATAACGCACCTTCAGGGAGAGCTTGCCTGCAGAAGTCTTACACAGACCTAAACCTAATTCTATTTCCTTGACTTTACGCAGCTGCATCAAAACAAATTCAAACAGAGAGGGAATCAGATGTATTATGGCAAACATTATATGCCTAACTTTTCAGCTGCAGAAGCTGCGCAGCTCATATGCTTTTATACCCTCCACTATGTAAATTACAAGTAGAAAATTGAGTGAAATGCTCCCATTAACCTAATGTATCATGTGCATTAAGCTAACATAGCTTTCAGCCTACAGCACGGAAACACAGCTCTGACGCCTAATGTGAGATAGAAACTCTCCCCATATGGATAAGTATGGAGAATTCTTTACTTTAATAATCCTCCCAAAACTCTACACTACATACTCAAAAGTATGTGGAAATTTGAATGTTACACTAATATGTGATAGTTGAATATCTTCTTCCAAAACCATGGCCAATAATCTGGTCTAAATTTGTCTGGTTTCCGGCTTGCTACCAGATTTTAGAACCTGGCTGCAGATATTTGCTCCCATTCAGTCATAGGAGCATTAGTGAGGTCCAACACCGATGGTGGCTGATAAGGCCTGGCTCACAGTCGGTGTTTCAGTTCATCCCAAAGGTGTTTGGTTTTGAGGTCAGGGCTGTATGCAAGCCTGAATGTGTGTTTTGGGGCTTTGAAACATTAAAGCAGGAAAGGGCCATCCCCAAACTGCTGCCACAAAGTTGGAAGACGTATATACTGTAATGCTGCAGAATAGGGGTGTCGTGATACAAAAAATTCAGTAGTTGGTGCCAATACCAGTAAAATAACACGATTCTCGATGCCGATTTCGATACCACAGTAAAAACAAAAAAGGATTTTCCAAGATTCCATGTACTTTAACTTGAAACATGAACTTCTTTATTAAAATATTTGAAAAATATCAAAATGTCATAACAAGACATACAAAACATGTGCAATAGAGCATAGAACAACATAATTAAGTGCAATTAATGGTCATAGTGCAACAACTAGTGTCCCCAGACACATTCCAGACTTCCAGGCAAAAGGTACTGTGCAAAAACAACAACAGTGTTTCTAACAGTTGCGTGACCAGAGACGTTACAAACCCCGGGTAAATATTGGAGATGTATTTGAAAGATGGAGCCAGCTTAGAGCCCAAAAGGACGCTGAGTTGGCTAATTTCCTCCTGAACAGGTAGCGAAGCATTAGCTTCAGGCTAATTTATCACAGCTACAAGGGACAGGCATTTTATGTCATTTCAACATTTGTGTACTCACATTGAATTATATAGCAAAAACAATAGAGATACAGCCAGTAAAGTGATCCCGACTGGTCCGGGCTAACCGTGGCTAATGGCGCCATGCTAACTGCTAGCTAACGTTACCGGAAGAGCAGGCAAGCGGCCACAGTTGTTTACAACGTGTAGCCTGTTTAGCGGCCGTAGCCGACAACGGATGAGTTATTTGAAGCCAAGAGAGGGGGGCTGTAAATCAGGAAGAGAGGACCATGAGTTTGCAGTGAACAAGACGTTTTTTAGGTCGGGTAGAATCTATCTCCGTTGGCTCTGTTCATAGTTTTTCAAAAGATATGTACCGGAAGTAGAAGGGCGTGACTTTGGCCATTTGTTCGTGACCTCCTATTTCTGAATGTATCGACTGGAACACTCTGAACCCATCAGTTGCAGAAGAGGCACAGCACCGATGCTGCCAACACTGGCATCGTCGCTAACGGTGCCTACGGTGCTTCAAAGAAAAATGGGCATCATTTGTGTTTTGTCATTTTAGAATCAGAAGCTATCGCAAGTGTCGGTTCTCGTGACATCCCTACTGCAGAATTATTTGTCCTTATTATTCCTTTTTTGGAACTGAGGAGCCTTGGCCAGGCCATAAAAAACAGCAAAGTGCACCTTTGTATTACTTTTTTTTGTTGTTGTTGTTGTTGCTTTGAGCATTAAACACTTATATCCTGTAGGCTTGAAAGTTGCCTCTGACATATTTGTAGCTAGCTCCTTAGTGGAGGATGGCAACTGTGGAGTCACAGCAGTTAAAATGGCAGGGCAACCCATACTCACTGCAAAGAAATGTCCAAATATATCTTTAGAAACTTCTCAAACCACTCCTGCAGGATAATTCACTGTGGAGAAACTATGTTCAGCTTTTTCAAACACTTTCTCCGCAACATCGCTATCACAACCTCAGAAAGTCAGTCTGTAGTAGCACTTAGTGAGCATATTAATGATTGTTTTCTTGAAACAAATGATGTGGAGTGCAATGGTAGAGAAGTGGATGATGTGACTGATGAGTGATACTATTCTGTGGATGTTTTGACACTTTTATATGGCCATGACTATGGTTTACCATTGGCTCCATTTTGGCATCCTGGATCAGGGGGAGCAGATTGTGTTCTGCACCAACAGATCACAGGACTCCGGTGGGACAAGGGTAGGTGGACTTTATGTTTGCATCGTTAATGCTTGGTGCCCAAACATAGTCAAAGTTGATGGACAATGTTTCGCTGATGTCTGATTTTAATTGTTACTTTACCGGCCATATTATCATTATTTGCCAAGAGAATTTACCGATGTTTTAGTCGCTGCTGTTAACATTTGTCCTTTGGTTTCCTTTTGTTTTTTTGTGTAGCATAAAGTGAGTTCAAACTTGATTTCGTTGTGCAACCCTGTGTTATACAATGATGATAAATTAACCTTGAATCCATTTTAACTGCTGTGAATCCAAGCTGTTCAAAGGACCAACGGCTAAAAAACTTTTAAGATCCACCTCCAAGCCTACAGGCCGTTAATATTTTATACTTAAAAGATTGATTTTAGGTATTCCTTTAACTCTTAATGTTTGGGGAGTAAAGTAGAAAACACACACTGACCCAAACTGAGAGAACCTCAACTAAGCCCTGCGTACACACACTAAACCTGGCCAAAAAAGCTTTATTGTCTCCTAAACCTACACACAATCAGTCTGGCGCTCATTTCATTTGGAGTCGACAGCTGGGAGAGTGAAGGATGGATGTGAAAAGAGAGTGGACTGATAAAAAAGGGCTGCAAGTGATTCATCTTCCTGAGCTGGGCTTGGCCAGGTGGACACAAAAGTGCAGGCCACGTCTGGTTTTAATCAATGGATATTCCACCTGGAGCAAAGGCTGAAAGAGCCAAAAAATTGAGAAAGCAGCTTAGTGAAAAGCAGAAAATTTGTAAGAGAGAGACATCAAGCGAGAAATAAAAAGAGTGCCACAAGAGAGCACCAGAATGAGAGATGTCAGGTTTTTAAAAGCAGACTATGATGATATACAGTAAATAAGAGAGAATAAAAGACAGAGATAAATGTTGAAAGTGTGACAAGAAGAAGGGCAGAAGACAGCAAGAATTAGACCATTTAACATGCAAGAGGCTGGGAACCAAGCTCCCAATCCATCTTTTAAAGTGCACGGATGAAACCCCCATTCATCATTGTAGCGTGAGGATATAACTAAAGAAAAGAAAGTGGCAGATTACAATGCCCCTGTCTTTTATCGAACTCTTCTCCTGGGACAAGAGCAAAGACTTTCTGAAAGGCAGCGGAAGATAGAGACAGCGTTTGATTAAGTAATTCGGTGTTTACTGCCACAGACTCATCCGTCATACGAGCCGTTTGCTTAACAACTCTTGAAATGGAAGTACTTAGCAATTAAGATTGAATTGCAGAACGGAGAGACAGGTTCATATTATATCTGACGCAGTAAAGGAGGCTATTAATTTGGGTTCAAAGAGAGCATGGCCTGTGGGGGGAATAAAATGAAGCACTGAAGCGCGTTACATTGTCTGAATGTGTATGTGTGAGGGTATCAATGTTCTCAATCTGCTTCCAAGTGATTTCCGACTCACCCAGAAGAAATGTTTGAGCCAACACAACATAATTAGCCTACTTCTGACTACCTCTGCTAATGATCTGACTTATCCTTGTAAGCGAAGAATTTCTTATCTGTGTTTACATTGGACGGGCAAGTCCAAGGAGGCTTCCATGTTGTTCTGCCATTTTAAAAACTATGATCGCTGAGATGGACATAAAGCACTAGCCTACCTGTCTAGCTAATCCACAACGCATTTTCGTTCAGAGCCAGCGTCACATGACTGACACCAGCTGAAACGGAGAAGGAGATCAGTGAGAGGAGCCTGTCACTGCCCCGGCAAATTTGAAAGCCTGCACTGCACTTTAGTTTATAATGGAGGATCATACTTATGCCGAGCCACAGGAGAAGGAATCCTCGTAGCCAAAAAAGCGAAATTGGAAGACATGTTGTCATAGCTTCTTGGTACATAACGGCTACCATAGTTGCAACACACATTTGAAAAAGCGAGGCGCTGGAGAGCACTATTGGTTTCAGTGCCTAAACAGTGTACCTTTAAGGTAGCCTTGTGAGACCGTCCTGATCTCGCGAGCTCCAGTTTTCCACTCGCAGATCAGTCTGGCATCTTGAGGTAGAGAAAATTTGGAGCCGTTTGCCAAACGACTGGGCCAATCAGCATTGGTTTTGAGGCGGGTTTAGGTGGTGATAGACAGATGGTTTATCCAATCAGCTAACCAGTATTTTCAGCCAGCGGTAGCCCTAATTCTGTTAGCTGCTCGCTACTGCTTTTTTCTCTTGGATCCTTCTTTTGGAATATGGTCCGGTAACCTGAAATGGTGCCTTTTATTCCTAAATTCTCGTTACACAAACGGCAAATATCCTTTACCGACATGTTGCTTGCTGAGCTAACGAGCTATGCTTTGCCTGCAGCAGCGGCTTGTGGTTGTATTTTCATACGCTTCGTTAATCTGATTGGTTGATTTGGCCCGTCTAACACCAACATAGGTGATAGACAGATGGTTTATCCAATCAGCTAACCAGTATTTTCGCCCCTTCCCAAAAGTTCTCCAACGGAAAGTTCCCAGATGGATATGCCGAGCAAATGCGAAGCAATCCATCTGGCGGAGTCAGGTTACCTTTAAGGCAGCCTTCTGCAGAATCTGCACAAGTCAACACGAGGCACATTGCAAGTGATACATAATTAATTCAAGTTTCATCAGCCAAATAAAGAAAGACCGTTTGCACAACAACTCTACGACCCATTCAAAGCTGTGATTCAAGTTTTCCTCTTCTGTCTTCCTTCTCAAAGCAGGTAATAAATAGCTGGTAATGTCTTTCATACATTTCCAGGATAAAAATACAAAGTTAATTGATAGGCATGATTACAAACGCTTTATTCCCAGGTCCACAGATTCCTGGTAATTAGTAACCCTGTATTTACTAATTATTACCAGGAAACTGCAGACCTTGGAATACAGTATTTGTAAGAAATTACCATCTTTTCATTTCCTGCTTATTGGGAAACAGTGGAACATAATTATTAAATAATGTTGGAGTAATTTTCCATACATTTTGAGGTAATTTCAAAGACAATTCAAATGCTTTAATTTACCGTAACATTTGCAGACCTGTAAAATGAAGTGTTACCAAACTGACTTGAGTCACTGCCGTTAGTGAGAAGCTGGTAAGGAGAAAATCTTTAAAAGAAGACATTATATAGAAGTCTTTGAATTAAGTGCCATTCCATTAAGTATCTAAGACACAAACACAAAAGTGTGGAGGCAGGATGAGGTGCTCTTAATCTTGATAAATGCACCACAATTAATGCACTGTTATGAATCATTTATAGGAAAAACAGTAAGCCTGAAATGTGTTTGACTCAGTCAGCCGGAGAGCACATAATAAAGCAATTTATAGAGAATGTGGTTATTCAAACATAAAAAAAACTCAAAAGGTACACTAAAGCTTTGCTGCCATCACAAAAGATGAGCTCCAGAGTGCATATTTTGCATCATTCCACTCAGCGGTGCTTACAGATGTGTCTGATTGGGTGGAAAGTAATGCTTTCGTTGTCAGACAAAAAACTGCCTTTTCGCCCTTGTCAGTTATCTTCAATTCTTTTCTCATAGCGTTAGGTTTACAGTATGCTTTGAAATCATCCACCTGTGGTGCACATGACTCTCTGGCACAAAAAGAGAGAAAAAACAAATCCGAGAAGTGGCGTTGGAGGAAGAGGAGGATGGCTTGAGGTGGCTTAGGTCTTTTAGTCTTCGTCACATTCCCGTGCCAGCAAGCTGTCTGGGTGTCCCTGGAGGCCAGAGCCACTGCACTAGATCACAGGAAGTGTCAAACACACACACACACACACACACACACACACACACACACACACACACACACACACACACACACACACACACACACACACACGTATACAGTACAGTACACTGAGGACAGAGGACTTGTGCTGTCCTCTGTCCTCAGTATCAAATGGCTGTTGTCAGCATTAGGCAGGGCCACTATGCTGGATCCAGGCCAGGTCATTTCAGAATATTTCATAGCAGCGAGGCAATTCTGCTGCATCAGAGAGTTTAGTAGCCGCCTTCATTACAAAGTCACCATTATGGTTTTTAAAGCTACACTGCTTACAAATGATGGAACCATATCTGCTAACGGATTTAATTGTTTCTCCAACATGCAGTTGAGGAAGATGTTTTTTTTTTCCAAGTCAGCTTCTGTACTGTACTAGCTTTCATAAAATTTAATCTCTACAATACTGGACCTTATATCATCTTAGCTTGTTGTGTGTTATTGCTTACATAAACAAGCTTGAAGACCAAGTGTTAAGGAAAATCAAAATGGATTTAACAAAGTGATATCATGAGGATGAATTGAGTACTACATGAACTGGCAATAGTTGATATAATCACTAACTAAACACCAATTTAACATATACAGTATCCCCGTGTCAAATAGCAGACTCCAAGATAGGTGATGTACATGAAACATATGCTAACTCATACACCCCCACACACACACACACACACACACACACACACACACACACACACACACACACACACACACACACACACACACACACACACACACACACACACACACACACACACACACACCAAAACATGGCTCAATAAATATGAGGACAGTCCACAGTCAGTGTTCCTTGAACCATCATCACAGCCTTAAACCATCATCAGAGCCTTTCTGAATAATGCTGGCACTGATTTCCATGCCATAATCAAGACAATTAAGATCACAAGGAGATAATTCATATTCTAAAAACATGACACCACAATTATGAAATGAGAAAGACAAAAAAGAACAAACAAAGCAACCAACCAACTTAATAGCTGATTTTTTCAAAAAATTATATATTTATATGGCTCTATAAATTACATAATTACACATTTTGCTCCTGAAACCTATTCTACGTGGAAGTGTTTTAGACATTTTGGTTTTATTCCGTTAACAGCTGGATTGTTACGACGGTACTTCACTGAAACTCTCATAAAACCACTGACACCACACATCACTGTATGTGTTCACAGAATAAGCAAGTTGCTGTGTAAACAAAATACTCCAATAGCGGTTATATTGTGTTGGCAACACCTGCAGAGCAGAGCAAGCTCATTGGAATTACAAGACAAAACAAAAAGTTCAAACTTCAATCTCTTTCAGATCTTACTGCCAGGATTCCACATGCATTACCAGTCAGAGATTAAGAATTTCATTTGGAGTGTTTGATAAAAGTAATCCAAGGCACACATCTCATGAAAGACGAAAGAATTGAAGACTCACCAGGCGCTCCCTGCGAACATTAATCTCTCGCAGAAATATTCAGCCACTGGAAAACACTCATTTAGATCACCTGCAGGTTACCTTTTTGATATAGAAACAAACCACTACGCTGAAGAAACACAATCAGAAAGATACAGAGAAAAAGATAAGGACAGAGAGAGGACTCATGCAGTTAAACATACCACAAATTGGCTGTCCCCAACCAACGGCCCAGTGTTTTATGTCCTGTTTATCCCTCTCGCCGCAGAGCACAAGCGGCCCTCTGTCATTTATGCCGCCTTAATGAATAGGAGCACATCTTCAGCAAAGTCAAAGACGCGTGGGCACAGCCCACCATCACTGCTGTTTGTAAATCGCCAAGGGTGTCTGGGCGTTATGCCAGCAGGGGCATGCTATCGAAGCAGCAAGGGGCATTGAGGGTGGCTGGGGCGGGTTATTGTCGGACACACAGGACAGTCAGAAGGGTTTGTGAGCACAGAGCTGAAGCTAAGAGAGGTGGCTAGAAGAGAAATGAGTTCCTGTGTAGATTGGTTGCAATTCTGATCTGGAGCTGTTTTCCATGGTTAGAGCTAATTCCCTTAGTTCCAAATACAGGGAATCTTAGTGCTCCTGAATACAATGTTATTGTATAATATGATTCCAAATCTGTGGCAACAGATTAATAAACCCCCTCTTCTGTTTCAACATGACAATGCTCCTGTGCACCACAGCCTAACAAGAAATGGCTTTTCCAGTTTGGTGTGGAAGAAGTTGACTGGTGTGCACAGAGCCCTGACTTTAACCCCATGAATCCGACACCTGGAATGCTGACAGCGAGCCAGATATTATCGCCCAACATCACTAATGGAACTCACTCCTGCTTTTGTGGCTCAATGGGAGCAAATCCCTGCAGTCAGGTTCCAAGATAAAAGTACTCTAGAAGTATGGAGGCTGTAACAGCAGCAGATTAATGCCAATGGTTTTTTCGGATAAGATGTTCAAAAATCACATATGGGTGTAATATTTGGGTGTCCACATACTTTGTTTGACCATCTCGTGTATTTTTTTAAAACATTAAACAACTTAAATGTTTTATTCAAGTGTATGATTTTGAGTATTGTCAAAGCTAAACAAAATAATGCCAACAATAAATGAAGAAAGACAAATGAAGTAAATACAACATGTTTGATATTTTCATGCAACTGCAGCTTTGCTACTTTCTGATCAATATTCAACACAAGAGAGCACAGGGCAGACAAGGTCCCGTCCGCACATAAACAGAGACATCTGCATGTAATAACAGCCTTTGAGTTGTGCCAGCCTGCTGTCTCTCTTCCAAACCTTCAGTCAAGGATTTCAGCCTCCAAAACCCTCAGTACAAATGTCTGCAACGTGAAAGTTGCTGAGCAGTGTTTGAGAGAGCTGTGAGAAGAGTATTTCTCTCCTGTTGTCCTCTCACCGTTTCCCGAGGGCGTTATAATTCACTGGAGCCGAAATGAGAAGCAAAACCAAATGAGAGAGCAGCATGTGTCTAAATAACACACACATCTGCCTGTTTGACCCCGTGGTAATTACTAGTGCTGTTGCAATGTTGAGACCTAAGTATTCAGCTACCTAGCTTCATCATACAGCCTTACATCCAGCCGTCGTGTTAGTTAATGAGGTAAATAAAGCCTTGTGGTTTCTGAATCTTTTTAAGATATCCATATTGACCTAATATAAAACAATCACTCTTGTGTAACTGTTATTTTGGATTACATTACAGCTTTTTAGCCTCTTTCAGCTCATTGTTTTGGCTTTAATGCACATACTATATAGTTTCATGTTCTAGTGCTCTAAAGAGACCAAATAAGAGATAAAAGGAGAGTGAATATTTGGTTGGAAAATGTTGCTTTGGGTCAGCTGGATTGGTAAATAAACAGCGGTTTGCTAACACATTTCCCCATAACTTTTATTAGGTGAGAATTAGTCTCGCTTTGCCAGACCTTCCTCCAACGCGGCGCTGCGGAGTAGGGTCTGGCTAGTCCACACATCATTCTGTGATGGGAGAAAAACATGCTCTGGTTTATTGGCATTTCTTTAAACCAATCACAATCATCATGGGCGGTGCTAAGCACTGGGAAAAGCCGCTGCTAAATAGACTCGGGAAGGAACTTGTTTTGGTGGAACATGTGTACGTTCAAAAGTTGTTTTAGTTGTTCAACAGAAAACTCCGATTGGACAGATAGTCTAACTAGCTGTCTGGATTTACTGAGATCTGAGAAAAGGTTAACCATAGTCCTCATAAATCCACCAGAGTTTAAGATGCCAACACAAAGGAAGCCCATCTGGCCTAAATGAGTGAAATCCGGCAGAGTTTCCGTCAGCAACGGAGCAATCCCGGAAGTGGAACGTCGAGGATATAGACTAGAATACAAACATAAAACACATCTTTACTTATCTCCTTATCTCTTTATCTTTCCCAACACCTAGTTTCTGAGATGACACCTGAGCCTTCTCCATTCACTGAATGAAGACATGGTTGACGTTTGTCATTTTGAGGACACTGTAGGTTCAGGCTGAGTATTGGGACCTCAGCCATAGTTTTAAAAAGGGTTTGACTAAAGCTGCTTTCGTGTTGGGTGATGAATGGGGCTGCTGGCCAACACTAGCAAAAGCAATCTGCTGTGAGCGGGGGCAGACATTTACTCTGCCATCAAACATCCAGCAGCTGATTTACACGTTGTTGCAAAGTGCTCCACTCACTTCCTATCGAAGCTACCTGTGGTTCTTTAGCATTTTGTGTACAGGAATATGAAAACAGGCCTTCACACTTAATCCATTGAGGTCAGGTGAAGAAGCTAGACAGGTGTGGGGAAAAAAATGACAAGGTAATGTTACCTCCTGTAGTTGAATGAATACACAAAGCGCTGTGTGTATGCCTGGAGCTCATTCATCATGTCTTTACTAAGTCTTGCACCGGAATCACATAGTTTGTGGGCTTTGAGCTCCTTTGGGCTGCTTATCGACACAAGACGGGTGGGGCAGAGGGTCAAGTCACAGAGAGCAAAGAGCGTTTGAAGGTGGTGGGCAGGGGTGCCAGGTGAAGAGTAAGAGGCTTTTTTCCCTCCGAGGATGAGCTTTAACTGCAGTACATGTACTCACACACACTATGCACTATTGAAGTCCAACAGAGGCTCTTTTCAGCTGCAGTGTTATGGGGGAGCAGTGGAGTAAAGGGGCAGGGGAGGGAAAGTGCGCTGAAGTGCGAAGACCCAGGCAGAGACCAAGATCCTCAAAAGGAGCTCTAATGGACCTTGAGATAGAAAGAGGAACAGGTATTGCGGCAATGCTTTGAGGTATTATACAAAAGTCTGTCCAACATGAAGGGAGAATAAGGTGTGTACATGTGTGTATGGTTGTTTATGCAAGTACAGAAGCAGACTATCAAAATAATGCAATAGGTGATGTCTGTAAGGCACATACTGTAAGTTTCCCATCACCCATAACCCTGCTGGCCAAATATCTAGACACTGTGTGTCTTTCTTGGGGGAGTGGGGGTGGACAGTGAAACGAGGAAGCACGGTTGGCTGCTTATCTCTGTCATGCAGACGTTTTTCCTCTGGTCTTCCATCACTTCACTTCCTTGTTAAGAGCCTGCAGGGAAACCGGGGGATCACGTGACTCGCAACAGTTAACAACTAGCCCCTCTCCCCACGCCACCTGAAAGGCCACCTCGGCTTCTTTGATGTCTCGGAATAAGAGGCGAGCGGTGGACGGGGATGCTGAGACAAATGTGTTTCCATTAATCAGCTGGATAGCAAGGATTGATTTTAGGAGACACACAGGTGAATCTCATTTCCTTCTTGGTTTAATCCAACATTTCCATTTACTCCAGCTTTCATCCGCCAAGTCAGAAAAGTAATAGATTTTTGTGTAATAAATAATTCAAATGATTGTGATTAAACTCCTTTGCGTTCTTGCGCTAGCGAGACGCTGTGTTAGTTGGGGGCCGATATGCTTCTTAACACTCTGATGGAGACGACTGGGCCCTGAGAGTCGACTGTCTCTGTTTCTGCCGGGACATTAATCACTGTCACAGTCCTCTCTTTCTCTGTCAGCCTAAGTCTGAAACAGACCCTCCTGCCACTGCCGAGAGCCACTTCTATCGTCATAGTTACCAAAACCAACCAAACTCAGCGGTGCTCTAGAGGTAGTGGGGCTCAAAAATGTGATCATGTGAAGCTTGAGGGGGCAGAACTTATATGCATCAAACTTTTTGTTCCACTTTGTTGACTTAAACATTTGTTTTACCTGTTTGTCAGACTTGTCACTGGTGACAGACAGAGCAACCTTTTTATGGTGCACTGCAGCTGTCAAACATCAAATGCGGACAAAGGTCTTATACTGAAGGGTCTGCACTGAGTGTTAGACTCATTTTAAATGACGTGTGGTCGTATATGTTCTCCATGTTCATCACCAGTTAACTAATGAGCTCTTGATTAAAGCTACTCTTGCAGCACCATCCCCCTGCATGCCTCAACTCCAGAAACGAGCCTACAGCTCACATGCAACATGAATCACAAATCAGCACGCTTTGGTGGAGAAAAACTCCAGTCTGTCTGTTGGCTTAAGACCAAGAGATTTCTGGCAAGAGCCAAACAAAAAGGTCAAAAGATGGAGTAGAATAATTTCTCCTGAACGTCTGGCAGGTTAAACTGGAGTAGAGCTAGGTGCTCATTGCTACCCTGGTCAAATAGGAAAAGCTATCAAACGCAGACACCGCATATCAGCTGGTCTCTGTGAGAATTTTGAGATGTGAAAGGCCTATATCCGCCACACAACAGAATATGTGATCTCTGTTATTGCTTCCCTTTGTCACTCATTTCTCAATTCAGAACCACGCCGTGTCTTGTACACACTCTGAACGCTGTTTTCCCAGAGAAAGTGACCAGAGGCCTTGAAAGCAGATTGTTGGAGAAATCGTCGCTGGTGATTATTTTGGATTGAGAAGAATGTAGATCACAGTGTGAATGGCATCTGAAAGATGATATCATCAGGTCAGCATGATAGCGTGTTTCATGAAATATATTCAAAAAGTGAAAAATGTTTTTTCAGATTCCAGTGTGGTAGCTGAGGAGATGTAATTGTCCAACACGCAGGCTTTGTGTCTTAGGGTCAGGGCTAGTAATAACACATTTCGAGGATCTAGATTTTAACAGGGGAAGATGAAATTGTCAGAGAGAAGGAAATAAAAAAAAAAAAAGCAGAGTGATAAAGCAACCACCAGAAAATAGCACCAGCAGTGTCTGTATATCTGTGTACTGCAGTGTATTTCATTTCTTCCAGCTGCTACACATGTCACTGGCCCCGTCCATGTTGTGTTCTTCAGTAGTTCAAATGCTACTGGTGATGAATCCTCTGCTCTGCTGTTTATTGTGGAGTGATGACCGGTGCCGCAGACCTCCGCGGTGCATTTCGTATCATTTGGCGGATCGTGGCAGACCTCCGCTGCTCTGCTCTATGGGAAGCTCTGTGCGCTGGCACCATGAAACCATTCATCTAAACACATTGCCCACACTGCCATGACACAGAGCTGAAAAATATAATCAAAAGTATCTCCTTAACTGTTCATACTCCTTTATTAAACAATTCAGAGCTGAGCTAACATTGGCAAGAAAATCCCATGTGCCAATGTATTTTCTTGAAAATAATTGTTACATTCATCATTATCATTATCAGTTTTAGGTCATATGGTCAGGTCTTAATGCAAAACTTGACAGGGTTAAGAGGAAATCTATGTGGATCAGGAAAACAGGAGAACATGGAAAAAACCTTGATGGGAATTTCTGTCCCCCTTTCACCCTCTACTCTCCAGTGAATTTAGCTATAGCACTGCATTTTCAGCCAACATCTCATAACTGCTCTCATCATTTTCAGTGCTGCAAAATCCTTAGGCTCATACTGCAAATAACAGCCTGACATGTGGTTGTCCAATTACACGTGGCCTACGGGGATGGTGGGTTGTTAGTAACGGTAAAAGTGGAGACCAGCTGCCTGCTATTGCTAACTGCTGATTTCCCAGCCATTACTGCAAATATGGAAAACTGACGCAGACACACATATGCACACATGGACACAAACACATGGATAAGCAAACTAACAAACAGGCACATTCATAAACACCAGCTTGCTGACCAGCAGAGATGCGTGTGCTGTGCTCTCTAATGAGCCAGTTATACGACCTATCAGAGGCAGTTCATCAAAGTCTGATACTGGAAACAAACCAATGCTAATACAACTTTAGGTAAACACATCAGGGTCTCTGATCTGCTTTAGCTAATAGCTTCCAAACCATTGACATATATACAATGGACCAATAGACCCCGTTGCTCTGGACGGAGACCAGTGAAGGCTATTAGAAGCACTTTTCCGGTGATCACTTGCTTTACTGCGCAGCCTCCAACTGACAGAGACAACGTAAATGTGACGTGAGCAACGTGTCTGAAAGTTGTAAGTCTTCTGGTAGCTGTGACAAGAGAAATCTCAATCATTCCCAATCTTACAGAGACGGAGAGTGTAGGTATATGTAAGGAGATAACATAAGCACAGGCTAATTATTGCTAACTGACATGCTAGTTAACATTAGTAGCTATAACGTGAGGTACAAGGTAATGGAGCCTTTTATACATTGTCGTGTTTCTTTATAAATAAACAATGGACAAATAGAGTCTTTAAACGCTTCAGATGAAAAGTTATTTGCAGTCAAGTGACGTAAAAAAAAATGGCGGTCAGTGTAATGCTAACAAGAGGTGATCGCTTTGTAGCAACAAAATGGCGCCATCGGAGGTTCGCGTTCTGAAACGAAGCTTACCCCCTTGCTCCAAACCCGCTGGTATTGTTCAGATGATAAACTGAATCATGCCAGCCTCTAATGCCAAATAATCCCAAACACAATAGAAAAAGTGGTAAAACATATTATGAAGTCAGTATTTTTCCTTGCAGTGTGTAAATACATAGCAAGATAAATACCACAGGAGTTGTCAATGTGTCCTAATCCATGCCTTGTTTGGAGGGCTTACTGCAAACCTATTACTTCACAGAGCACAGACTCAAGAAAGGAGCTCTCGCCCTGTAACTCCATTTGGAAGAGATATAACCATTTTAGAGGGTACAGCAGGGTAAAATGAGCCTTATTCCATTAGGAGGGTTCCTTAAAGCAGAGCACAATGGGGCTTTTCAACGTAAAATCGGAAACCCAGAGATCCTTAAGAGGAATGCTGAGGATTTAAAACAAAAGTAATAGTTTGATGAAGGCACGTAACAAAGCTTGTGCACTTTATACAGTGATTTCAATAGCACATTATCACATGCATTCCATACAGTGTATATAGAATAGAGATATGCCATACAACAGAAATGTTTAGAAATACTAGTACTAGTAATTTATGTCAGAACAGGACTTCTGTCACGCTAAACATGACTTGTTAGATTTTGTGCTGTCAAACATTTTATTGGTCGCAGGTTCGAAAGAATGTACACAGTTTTCACTTAACGTATTGTACCAATTTAACATAATAGCAAGAGGTATTTTTTTAGTCTAAATGCCTGAATCTCAATATCATTGGGTGACGAATTAGACAAAAAAATAGCATTTAAGACCATGGAAAGCACAACATAAAACTAGTCCACTATATTACAAAATCTGAGAGGGTATTAACTCTCATAACAGGATTTTGATATATCGAAACAAAAGCTCAACTAAATAGACAATTAAATTAAAAAATTATGGTAGATGTTCTAATTTGAGCCTCTATGATAACGTTTCTCAGATCTCTTTGAGACCTCTAACATAAGAGACCTCTCAAGTGTCTTGTAAAGCAAAAACAGACAACCTGAGAGCCCATCCAGCTCACAGAGCCAGTGGTTCAGCGTGGTATTAAAGCAGCGGAGCAGGAACAATGTTCCCACCATCCCCACAATGGGCTCAACACCCATCTTCCAACCCAGTCCTCCGGGTCACATCAAGCCTTGAATAAGCTCCCTTCCTAAAGCTTCTAGGGGTCTCAACCATGCGTCCAGAGCATCAATGGGAATAGTGTTCCTCCCCCCACAATGGCCAAATCAACTGTGGGAGCACTTTCTCCTCCTCTTGCGCCCCTTTTATTCTCGCCCTGCTCAGACCTTGCCGGGGCTGAACAGAGGAGGGACGGGAGAGAAAAGGCACATGCCTTCACGTCCGCTTCGCACGCATACAAAGGGAAAAATCAAATTGCTCAGACATGCACGCATGCGCACAGGCATGTATGAGCGCATGCACACAACACACACTCACACACACTTCTTATACTACCAAGAGGGATAACAATGAGAATGTGTGAGAAGAAGGAAAATAGTGAATAGTTTGGCGCTTTGAGGAAAACACCTTCAGTCCTTCAAATGACCAAAAGAGGAGAAACGCCGCGTAGCTGCGTATTCATGATGATTTTCAGCAGTCAGTGCAAATTTGAGAATTATGTGCAATGACAGGACACCAAACCAGGGCTGCAACAAATTCTCTCTTTTTTATTGATTAGTTTGTCAATTATTTTATTAAATGGTTAATCGTTCAGTCTATAAAATCTCAGAAAATAATGAAAATTGTCCAAGCAATAAATGTTTGACATTGTTGCATGATAAATGCCCTGAATGATAAACTGATCACCTAATTGATGAATTTAATTATCCATTTAGAACTACATTAACCATAATAAATAACGTATTTGATGGAACATTCTTCTCACCAGCTTATTTTCAGCTTGACAGCCAGCTTGGTCTTTTTATCTCTATGCACCCTGTTTGTAAAGGTACAGTAATAGCAACACAGGAAAAGGGAGGGCAAACAATGATGATAACGTTCCAGGGACAAATTAAGACTGTTGGGTCGCATCAAGCATTAATTAGCAAGGTTGCAGACAGAGTGCAAAGACGCTGCAGCCGTATCGGATTTTGCAGACGACGAGGTTGTGTGTTGAGGCAGAGAGAGGCCAGGTTACAAACAGACTCTGCAAGCCAAGGCCATGGCATGTGCACTCTGCATTCAGAAACAATGAGATCCTGGGAGGCTGGGGGACCCCAGACAGACATTGTGGATTATTCATTTCCACTCACTGGCTCAGACTGCACCACGCAGACCGCTGGCCTCCCTCTGCTGACGGCTCAAACTGTCTGGTTATCACAAGCACACATTTCCCCTCAAACCTAATCCGTCATGAACAAAAGACTGAACTAAGGTCGAAGGCAGGTTCTCATCAGGATGTTGTTGGACTGAAGCAAAGTATCTGTCAGGCTACAGTTTGTTGCGGACAACAAAATTGGCCACAGAATTCTCACATCAACCTAAAAAAAAATCAATCCCAAGCAAAGATTTGCATGTTTCTGCAGAAGTTGTAGAATAGCTGAGGAATGCTTTAATTTCCAACTAGAAATGTACACTCAGTAGAGTGTAGCTCTCCGCAAGGTGAAGGGTTGAATCTCACTCAATGGTCCTTCCTTCACTTAAGATAGCGGCAAAGATAACAAAAACAGGAATTTGTTCATCTCATATCATTTAGTGGATCATAACATAAAAAGCAGATGCTCCGGTTCAAATGTTTCTATGGAGGTCAGTATTTGGGCCACGACAAAGGCCAAAATGTGGCCCGCAACAGGCTAGGCTTGTTTTTAGTCTAGCTGATTTCCAGAAATGCATTTTGCCAGGTAATTTGCTGTTGATCACTTGTGGCCCCTACCGACCTGTTAAGAGGATTGAGGAGTCAACGGTTAATAACGGTATAAAACAGAGCAATCAATAAAAAAAAATTTTTAAAGTGTTAAATCACTGCAACCTTGAGCATACACTCATAAATATGCACAAAAAATATGACACTGATGGGTCCAGTAGAATGTGAGATTAAATGTGGACAGACAGACACACACACACACACACACACAAGACCGAATGCATGATTTCCTCCAGGCTTACGACGGAGATAATAAAATGAGGTGTACTGAGGAGCAGGACCTCAATCAGGCTTCGGAGACTGTGTGAATGTAAAATGGCAACATTTATGTCAGCACTGTCGGACAGCATAGTCACAATCAGGTGACAAGGCAGCACAGCTTTGTATTCTGGGTATAAAGACCACAGTGAATATTGAGGACAAATCACAGTGGCACAAACTGTGATTTCAAATCTGCCATTATATTTACATAACAGAAAGCAACAGACACTCCAATGTGGCTGCAGTCTCCTGAATATATAGAGAGACTTTAAGGAAGCATCTTACTGCGTGTCTCTCCACTCCACTGCTTGAAACATCTTAACAAAAACGCAGTATGTTTTCTACTCTCTCTGCATGCAGACAGCTTTGTTTTTCCTCAGTGTGCCCTGACCTAATTACCATGTGAATCCTGCTCAAGAAGTCCACTTTAAAAGGCTAAAATCTCTCCGCTTCACTTTCACATTCCAGGCTCAGGGAATGTAAAAAAGGAGCAAAATCAAGATCAACGGTCAGCAGAGCACGTCTCAGCTAGCCACACACTGCCTCGCAGCTGTTCTGAGAGTATCCATCCTGGGTTTTTAAGGCGTGGAAATGTGTTTTTGTTGTGAACGCTCTCAAGTAGGATTCAAGAAAAGAGCATGAGCTGTTACAGCGCATAAATAAACTGAAGTCTGGTTCCCTATGAGCAGCGACAGATGTCCTGGAGTGCTTGTTTGACGTGCATGAAAAGCCAAACAGCTGAATGACAGGCTAACAGCAGATATATCGTGCTACAGATGTCGTCACTTTCCTCCTTGGTTTTGGTTCGTGAAAAGCTGCACCTTGAAATGACAAAACAGTCTATGGGATACTAATTTTCTAGTTTTCTAGACCTGAAGATATGTGAAGAGTGTTACCTCAGACCAGACTGAATAATATGTTATTTTTATCCGTCTGTTATCTCTTCAGACCCACACACACACATACACACACACACAATCATGGAGGTCAGGCCATACTGAACATGGCACTGTTATCTTTTTTCTTAGAGAGGTAATATCAGATGGAGGAGAGGAGAGATCAAGTTCTCCAGACATTAAACTTTCATATCCGTTTGTCCCCTCTCAAATGATGCCCGACAACAGGAATAATCCACACGGCAAAGTTTAAATATGCATCATTACAATTTTGATGAAGAAGCTGCCGGCTCATCGAGTACTCCACATCTACCATATTAGTTAATGAAAATGAATTATTTATGTCGACATCAGATGCCACGGAGATACAGAACTCTACGTATAATCAAAAACACTTTCACTGTAACTACATAGACACCAAGGAGAGACGGAGGGATAGAAAGAAGGGGACAGTGAACAGAGAGGTGGTTCAAGAGGAGTTGGGGTGGGGGGGGGTTCATCCCAGTTTGTGTTTTGTTTTGGAGTTTTTAGATCTCTTTTGCTCTGCTGGTCTGGTTCCCCCCACCAGGACCTGTCAAGAGCCCTCATAAGTTCATCAAAGATGAAAACCTGTTTTCCATTTCAAAGGACTGACCCAGGATACTAAAACAGTTCTTCAAATAACAAAAGCGTTAATCATCCATTAGACAAGCGTGGGCCTGATAAAACATGTAGGAATATATGAATATCAATCAAAAGAGGGATAAGATATGGGACTCACACGTGTTGATGAGCAAAATAAAGAGTCGTGCCAACTGCTGTTTTGAATTCCAGACAGGGCGAATTAGGATGTTTATGAAAACAGGACAGAATAAAACAGGATTATGTGTTATGGTTGTGTGCAATTATTAGTCTACTGGAGGAAGAATACTGTAGCAAAGTAATATGAATATTTGATTCAATGGATGACTAATTATAGTTATCAAATTATTTTTGGACAGCAATATAAACATTTTCTGTCTGTGTCATGTTTTAACGAGAAGCAAAGTGGTTTAAAAAAAAAAAGAAAGAAGCTGAACTGCAAAACAAACTCATTATGTCATCTGACACATTTGTCACAACTCAAACCAGCCATGCTCAGTTCCATTTGAGAGCCATTTGAGTGTTAATGAATATTAAAGTGTCCTTCATTAATGCTGTTGAAGACTCTGAACCACTGAGGCTCAATAAAATGTTACAGATGAAAACAAGTGAATCTCTAAAAAAGCTTCTAAAAGCGCCAGTGGTGGTGGTTACTGGTGGTGCAAAAATAGCTTTCAAGTGAATAAGGTGTTTTGATTAATTTAGTCGAGTGAATGTGATATTTTTAAGCCTTAAAAATGTTCAGCTATGGACTAAAAGTCTGAGAGCTGTTCCCAGTAAACCGCCTGCAGATAAAAGCCTGTTCAAAAGTGCTTGACATTTAATCACCTGAAGTAAAAAAAAAATCACACATCCATTAAAGCAATGTCCCTATTATGTCTTCATTTGTCCAAGCTTGAATGGGTGCTGCACCTTTGCTCCAGCACACAGACAAGCGGGTCTGCTGAACTCTGTGTTCACTTGTGGAGAGCAGAGCAGATAGTCTAGCACAGGGTTCGCTAACGTTTCTTAAACCAAGGACCCCTTAACTGAAAGAGAGATGGAGCAGGGACCCCCTACTGCTAATATTGTAAAAAAAAAAATTAAGTTGCATATTAAACTGGGCCTACAATAAAGTATAGCTTTTTAGTGCATATAATACTAAGCTATTAAAATAATAATTGTCAGCATGATTTTACAAACCATCTTTTAATGTTAAACATACATGTGTCACAGTGAATCCTCAGAATATAGTGTATCTGTGGATGGCTAGCTTAGTTACTGCCTAGACCAGTAAGCCTATCATCAATGGGGATTTATATTAGCTAAAAATATGTTGGATTCATGTTAAGCCATTTTTATTTTTGAAAAAACTTTCTAAAATTAACAATAATTTGGAGGCCCACCTCCAGTGACTCTGAGGACCCACAAGGGGTCCCGGACCCCCTGTTGAAGATCTCGGGTCTAGCACATGATGCACCAAACTTCACCTGGCAAGGTGTCATCACAGCTGTACAGTGCTACTCAACACTGCCCTCTGTTGCTCTGCAACACCACAGCCCGTCTCCCTCTCCAACAATGCATTTCAGAATAATCAATTTAAGAAGGAAATGTCCTATTTTATAAAACTGTATTTCTTGTTCGACATCCCGACTCTGGGAAGCATTCTGCTGGACACTTATCCCTCTTTAGAATTCAATATAAAGCAGATCAGAAATGTCTCTGAGAAATTGGGAAGCAATTCATCCATGTGACAAGCTCATGAATAATGACTTTCTGAGCTGATTTTGAGTGTTTTCATGCAGAATTAGTCGCACGAACGCTTGCTGGGATTTGGAAAGAATAAAAGAATGTTAAACACTCCGAATGTGCGAAGACGGCTGCGCAGTCGGCGCGTAAAAGCCAATTTGCAAACTGGAATTGATAAGCAATGAGGTCATTATGAGCAGTCTATAAGGTGGACGACAAAATTCAAAGGCCTAAGCACAGTTGGAAAAAAGACGACAAGATGCTACATCACATATGTGTGACCCAAATGAGGAACCACTTTGAATATAGATCATTTGAGAATAAAAACTGCAAGTGAGACGCACAAGACGTAGACAATCCACTTTCCCGAGAAATGATATCAACCAAGTTTCCCCTGGAGATTATTTTTTAAAGTTCACATCTGGTCTGGATCGGGACTACAGGGCAGCGTGCAGTACAAAGTAAATTTGAGACCGCGCTAATGTGGCAGGCACAGGCAGCTCCTGCAGCCCACAAATGCTCTTCTGATCCCGGGATGAAACGTGAGTGGAAAGTAAAACTGGCGTGGCATAAAGGAACTGCTAACTGGTCTGAATAACACATGCTATCAACGGACAAATCATCTCGCCTGAAACAGCCAAACTGGGCAAAAGCGCAGGAAAGTGTTTAACATTAAGGCTACAATAATAATAAAAAAAATTTAAAAAAAAAACGCCACATTGCTCAAACACTGCTCTGATAGAAAAATCGTCCAGAGAAAAATAACGCACCCCACAGCATGGCTTATGTACATCTTATGACCAGCCAATCCATTATTGATGGAGGATGATTGTTTTTTATTTCATCTAAGCAGGTTACTCAAGCTAAAGCAGGCTATTGTGTCGGTTTAAAAATCCAGCTCCCCAATCAAAGTCGAGCTACATCCATTTCGCCTGTAGGCTACCGTGTCAATCTAAAGCGGGATTTAAGCTGGGAACTGGTGCACAACACACCTCAAAAGTGCTTTTCTACCAGTCATTTCGGGTATTTTTGCCAAAGAAAAGAAAGAAAAAGTGATTTTTCTTTTACCTTAGAAAATGTTTGTATTCCCCAACTTGATGGCAATGCCGGGCGGAGATGAGGAAAGAACCACACTCGCACTCTAAGCAGTAGAGACAGAATAGAGACGGGTTGTAGTGTTGTGTCCTCAGCCGCTGTGTGCGTCCCTCTCCGAGCGACCTGCAGCCGACAACTGCGCTCTATCTCCTTGAGCGTCGGACGATACCACCGGGTTGAGGGGGGACAGGGGGAGGTGGGGGAGTGAGGGGTGATAGCAAGCAAAGACTGGGCCAAGTTGCAAGCGCAATAGGGAGGAATTGCGCATGGACACCCCCGGAGAGCTTGAAGAGTGTCGCAACAGCAGAGTCCGTCCAGAGCAAAGGCAGGCGGTGTTTGAGAGTGAATCACAGCGTGGACCTGGGAGAGACAAAAAGGCTTCTGGGAAAGATCTGCCCTGCATGTTGTTGTCTGGGACTCCAGAGCACCTGCTGTGTGTCCGTGTGCGGGGGGGGGGGTTACCTGGCAATACAACTCCACTGGGCATTCCCATGTTTTCTTTGCTGTTTTGTTCAAACAGTAAACACGTTGTGCCTACCCTGGACCAAAGTCATTTTATTCAGTCAGATGTAGGCATAGAAAAATAGTAGCCAATACGCCAAAAAAATTAATAAGACTAAATTAGACTGTTGTTTGCCTTTATACCTAATTTTCATGTTGCAAAGAAATCTGATGGGCAAACTAAAGTGAAATGAAAGAGTAGGCTAGGCTGTTTCACGTTAATTATATTCTATTCTAGTGACTATCCGGTTGTAGGATTTAAACAGGCGTATGAATTATTATTATTATCGTAAACTGCATCCAAAAAACATGACATCCAAACAAACAACCCCCACAATATATTCTATTGTGACCGCATAGTGTCGGCTATAAACACGTGGGTATGCCTTAGTAGTGATGAGGAAACAATCAGTAGTAGGAAACAATCAGTAGTAGGCCAATACAAAAAACAATATCCGTTCAGAACGTATTTAAGCTGTTTTCTTTCTTTACGCCTCAGTTAGGCATAACCTGATGGGCAAAATTAACTACAAAATAAGGTTTATTTAAGTAAATGCTCCATGTTTTTCTTGTTCTATGTGTACTTCTGTATATGCATACAGTAGGCTATGTAAGAAAAAAAAACATTTAAAGATGTTATTATTTTTTTTTCTTTTTTTTCTTGGGATTCGTTATCCATTTTCTATGCATTTAGACTCCTATTTGTATGGCGTATTGGCCCAAGCACCGCATAAGTGAGATTGAGTGGAGTACATGTTATGCCTATAATCAAACCAAATGTTCTAAAGCAACGGGCATCGAATTAATAAAGAGCAAGGCTAATTAAGAGCCATTCAATCACAAGCCAATTTCCTAATTACCCTCTTGCGTAATTAATTGTCTTGCAATATGGCTGCATTATGCTGAGCAAAGCAAAATCATGTAGACTACTAGTACTTACACTCATAGCTATCCAAATAACATGAAAGGGGTTTCTGGCTGGTTGGAGACGGCAGGTGAAACACCGTCCGCCGAATATCCCTCAACAACTACATTTCCCATAGAGCATTGCGCCGTGGCCAAGAATCCATGGGAAACCGATTGCGCCTGCGTATCCAGACGTGGCAACGGCATCATGGCCTCTTGGAACCGCCACGGGAGTCGGATGAGAGAGGCGAAAATGTTCATGTTGGTATTGCTGGTGAGTCAAATAAACCTCGCCTGTATGTAAACTGCAATGTTTTTTCTGTCACATTCTCGCACATGGCGAAGGGTGTTTGCGTCCGTTAAGGAATTCAGGAGAAAAAAAAACAAAATCGCTCTTCACCGCTAGCCTGTCCGTGCAGGAGGTAAAGTTGACAGCCCATGACTGAACTTGGTGCACAGATTTAACTAGCTAGTAATGATGCGGCTGTTATGCGGTTGTTGTTGCGCAGGTAACGTTAAGATTACTGGAATTAAAGGTTATATGTAAGTAAACTGCCCACACACAGCGGTTTCTGGTAAACGGTCGCCTGTGTACACGGGGTTCCTCCCCTGTGTGTGAGTCGTACCTAACGTCCAGGGAATACGGAACCAGACCTGGTGAGCTTACGAAGACCAAGCTACCCTGTTTCTCTAGCTTAGCCTACACTCTCATGTGCGAAAGCTTTTCCTGTTTACTGTTTTCATTCATGCAGTAGCTTAGGTTGTTGTTATTAACACAGCATGACTCACAGTCACGGAAACTAACTGTTCAGTCATCCGACTTTTTAAAGGGAATTGAAAGTTAAAAAGTGTGCGACTTTCACAAAAGTTGGGGCCACTTTCTGGTGGGTGTGAGCTAGCTACTGTACATTTGTTATCTGTATGACAGAAGTGCCCTTTGGAAGAAGTAAGTTATCCTTCCATGTCATGTGACTGTCTGGTTAGGCATTATAAACTAACTCAAATGGATGAAAATTGTTATCACTTGCAAAATATGGGTTGGAGTAGCGCTGGTAACAATTAATTGTATTACATATTAATCTAAAATAAAATCTATCATAATCTAATCTAATTATATACATTGTCAGAATGCCAAAGAGTTGAAGGTGACATCTTCAAATTGCTCCAGTCTAAAACCCCAGAGTTTTCAATTGCAGTGAATGGTAGTTTTGCTTGATAAAGGAGTTAAAGAACTACTGTATGCGAGTCTGTGGTTAATATTCTAAACACAAGGGCCATCGTATGTAGCTATTCCTAGAGCTTTCAACTGTATCCACCAGCCTTTCTCCCAAGAAGAGGACTTTTAGTTCACATTGAAGTCAAGTGTATGTAAGTGCAATTCAAAGTGCTTTTCATAGTGATGACAATACATTTAAAGTTATGACATACACTCGGTACCAATTTATACGTTTAGCAGAAAGGCAGTCTAATGCAACAGTCCTGCAATAAATCCTACCTTTATGTAGTTAGGTGTATCTAATAAACTGGCAACTGAGTATAAAAGCGGACCGTTTCCTGCTCTGCTTCCTGTTGCATGGCAGACTTTGCAAACAAGGGTGGATTTTGGGTGTATTTGTACAGTGCGCTCTGTATACATTTATGAGACACCATTTGATAGTTTGGCAATGTGCCTCAGGTCATTGGATCTGAAATTAAATTGTGACTATGAGGTACTATAGATGTCGGTGTAGGATTTGTAGCCCTTTTACCCACAGTACCCCAATTTTAGGGGACTAAAATGACTTGGATTAAATAAGTAAAGTCATCCTATTAATATTTGGTTCTTAATCCTTTACAGTCAAACACAACCCTGTTAATTAATATGATGAGCGTGAATTGAAGTGTGTAGCATGAGAATCTGGTTACTCAAGTGAACATTGTTACAAGTTTTGTAACAATTAGTTGATTAATTAGGTTAGAGTAGATTATACGATCAAAAAAAGACACAATTGTTAATTTAAGTTAATTTCTAAGCAAAGCAAACAATGCCCAAGGGTAGCTTCCAACGTCTTGATGTGAGGATTTGCTGTTTTATTTCATTGTAAAATGAATATCTTCATGTTTGGGACTTTTGGTCAGACAAAACAAGCAAGTCGAAGATGTGACCTTCGGATTCGAGGATTTTTTTGATGCACTATTTCACTATTTTGACTATTTTACACACTATAGCTGCAGCCTTAAAGTGATGGTTCGGAGTAATTTCACCCTAGGGTCCTTTGCACCATGACCTCGAGCACCCCCCCAGAAGCTTTTTTCACCTGGGTCGAACATTGGACGAGCATTATCAGCTGAATAGCTTAGTGCAGGGGCTAATGGATCCAGTGATGTATCTCGTAAATGACCCCACTAATAATGCCCAAAATGATACCAAACGTCTACACTAGTACAAATAGGTTATGCACTCATAAAACGATGGATTGGAAAGTTTGTAAGTACACCAGAAGTTTATGAACACTTGCCTGCTCTCTTCTATTAGCTGCTGCTACCTGCAGTTAGACAAGTGCTTAGGGCTGTCTACAAATTACAACACCGAAAAGAGATGCAACAAAAGTATTTATTAATTTAACTTTTTTTTTTTCAAGTAAGTGCTGTAGTATAACTAGCAGGAGGCAAGTTATAATTGAGGTAAGTTTGGAGACATTACCTTAATAAATATTTTTGTTGCATCTCTTTTCGGTGTTGTAATTTGTAGACGGCCCTAAGCACTCGTCTAACTGCCGGCAGCAGCAACAACAACAACCGAGAGCAGAAGAGAGCAGGCAAGTGTTCATAAACTTCTGGTGTACTTACAAACTTTCCAATCCATCGTTTTATGAGTGCATAACCAATTTGTACTAGTGTAGAAGTTTGGTATAATTTCTGGCATTATTAGTGGGGTCATTTACGAGATACAAACGTAGGTCCAGCCCCTGCGCTAAGCTATTCAGCTGATAACGCTACTCTACGCTAACTCTCCCAATGTTCGACCCAGGTGAAAAAAGCTTCTGGGGGGGTGTTTGGCTCGAGGTCATGGTGCAAAGGACCCTAGGGTGAAATTACTCCGAACCATCACTTTAATAATTGCTATAATACTGTGACTAATTTAGTCTTTATCACCCACCACTATTTTGTGTCTGTGTGTCTGTGTGTCTGTGTGTGTGTGTGTGTGTGTGTGTGTGTGTGTGTGTGTGTGTGTGTGTGTGTGTGTGTGTGTGTGTGTGTGTGTGTGTGTGTGTGTGTGTGTGTGTGTGTGTGTGTGTGTGTGTGTGTGTGTGTGTGTGTGTGTGTGTGTGTGTGTGTACTGGTACAGTACTGTGGGGTGTATGAAGGTGATTCCACAAGGGAAGGGATAAACCGCTGCAGCACTTTGTTAGAGGGCAGCTTTCTGGGTGGTAGAGGCATGCCTGTCAAAACAATTTAATCAAACTTTCTCCACCGACACACACACAAAATTAATTATGTGTTACTTGCCCATGGCTGGTGAACTCAAAGGTTGTCTCCCTGTTTTTTCGGGACAGAATAATCAATATGTGTGAGTGACCCTACCTGTTTTAAGAGACATTTTGTCTACAGATTCACGGAATAAACACGGTTAGAAGCCATCAGGGGAGTGGCCCTTATGAATTTTTTCCCCCATAAAAGATTTTAGCTCCTGATCGCTGCTACGGTTTGGTTTTTGGGAAAAAGCATGTCCGTTCATAGTTTCTAGGTATGCTAGTATTAAGGACTGCAACCTATTTTCATTATTGATTGTTTTGATTTTTATCTTAATAATCAAGTTACCAGTTTGTCCAACCAGTCTAAAACCCAAATATTATCGTTTTGAAATAATAGTGTGTGTGTGTGTATATGTGTGTGTGTGTGTGTGTGTATATATATATATATATATATATAAGAACATTCTTTCGTGATAAATGAAAAATCAAAATGGTTGACAATTAAATTGAATTAAAGCTAGCCTGGCTCCGCCCTCCTACATACTTCCGCTCAATTTTCATTTCCCTTCAGTACTATACGCACAACCGGCACATAAGGGTACTTTGCTAAAACTCAAGGCCGCGCCCCCTTTTGGGGGATAGAAAACAGATGGTCCCATAGAAATCAATGCAATTTGATGTTTGTTTATTTAGGATCCTCATTAGCTCCTGCATTGCATTGCAGATGTGTGTTTGGATCATAATTTTGACAAATGTGTGTTCTTGTTAAACAGATGGTTTGCTTTATACACATGTCTAATGTTTATATTGTGACCTTGCCTGAACCTGAGCATTCACGATACCTTAATAAACTAAGTTTGATCGCCGATGGTCTGGTCTATAGCCTGGAGCCAAAGCCCATCTATCAGGATCTATTTTAGGACATGGCAAGAGGACAAATAAAAGACCAGGGTTTTTGGATATATTGTTGGTGCAACAAACTACTCAGCAACCTTTCGGCATAGTTATAAATTCAAAACTGTTTGTTTAAAGTAAAAGTTTGGAGCGATTTACATTTCCTCTGTCGTTACGCTGTTGTTGTGTATTGGGAACGCGGGATTGTTTCCCCCTAAAAGTGGGCGTGAATCTGTTCAGAGACATTCTATGACGTTGTGCCGATTGTGCGTATGTCTGGGTTTGCGGTATATTCTTGGGTTTTCTCCGGCCAAATATTTGGCGGTCCAATCAGCGAACCGAGGGAGTGGCTGAGAACGATGACGTTGAGGACGTGCGCTAGAAAGATCCGAGCGAAGCCATTCGGTCCGTTGTGGCAACGCTGCAGAATATCCAGAAGTTAAAGCCTGAGCAAGAACAATCTTTGCTGAGTTGTGTTGGTGGCCATGATGCTGTGGGCCTCCTCCCCACAGGGTTCGGGAAAAGTTTGATTTTCCAGCTTGCTCCGTTAGTGGTGAAGGAGTTGGCTAAGGCTAACGCTAGCGATGCTAATACTAAATATAAGCTGATAGTTGTCGGTTTCCCCTCTTGTTGCACATGCACATGACATACGTCACAACCAAATATTAGCGATTGGTTATGGCAGAACCAATAGTTTTAAACTTCAACAGAGTAGGAAGAGGAAGTTAACACTTGTCAATGGAGAGTGGCCATATTCTCTGTACAAATGACATGTACGAGAGTCTGGTAGGACCAGACTAAATAAAAGCAGCTTAGCTTTATTAAATGTCAATGTAATTAATAATACATACTATAGGCCTACTTCTAAAAAGGTGTACCTGTGTCAATATTAACAAAGAAATTAGATCACATCAAACAGCTGATCCACTTGCTTCTTACAGTACATCAATCCATAACGAGTGGTTGAAAACCAAAACTTGGTAACATTATCAAATACAAAATATGAAATATTGCTTTTACAGTACCTGTTGAGCCTATGGAAATGCAGTTATTAAGCTAAACCAGGCCAATCAACACATCAAACTGCACACAGAAACACTGAAAGTCATCCATCTAAATGTCTCAAACAATCTGGTGTGTGTGTCTGTGTGTGTCTGTGTGTGTCTGTGTGTGTCTGTGTGTGTCTGTGTGTGTCTGTGTGTGTCTGTGTGTCTGTGTGTCTGTGTCTGTGTGTCTGTGTCTGTGTGTCTGTGTCTGTGTGTGTGGTGTTTTAACACAAGCAGTTGTGCCATGGTCCATAACGAGAATATAATGATTTAAACCAGATATCTGTCTGAAGAATAAGTAAACAAGACTATTTTTATGACTAGACCAAAAAGGGTTGGATAAGCATTTTTATTCCAAAATGGCGGCTTGTTAGCGTGTTAGTAGGCCTCTCCTCTCCTCGGACTTCCCTCGCTGATAGCTGAAATGTGATAGTTACTAAAGTTGCTAATTGATTGCTCCTCTGCTCATTGGCGGGCTAAAAAGCCTCTAAATCAGCGCTCTGTGTGTTATCGGATGCTGCGTAGCTTCCTTTTACAATCAGCCAGTCCACACACACACACACACACACACGACTGGTTCATTAGTCCCACGAAACTCGAGGCCAAGTGCTTGACAAACACTGGTGTGAATTCTGCTGATTCACCACTGCCCCTAAAACTGGATGCCATTTTTTTTTTTTTAAGTCACACCAGATGGAGGGTGTGGGCTCGTAGGCAGGGGCTAGGCACCTGGTGCTTAGTAAGCGTCACATTTTTTACAGCAACGTGACGGGACATACCTTAATGGCGGATAAGGAAGGTTGATTTATAAAGCAGTAACGGTTTTCCTCCGAGTATTGGGTCTTGAGTCGTGTTCAGAAAATGTGTTATCACGTGAATGGTCGGCGTGTGGTATGAGCAATAATGAAAGAATTTCAGGTAGGAGAGGTCTGAGAGGTCACACTTGGTACGTGCCAGTTGAGGCCAAAGGGTCAAGCTTCGCTTCAGAACTCGAACCTCCTATGGCGCCATTTTGATGCTACAAAACGATCACCTCCCGTTAGCATCCCATTGACTGCCATTCATTTTGACGTCACTTTGACAGCGAATAACTTTACATCTGAAGCGTTTTAAAGACTATATTTGTCCATTGTTTATTTCTAAAGAAACACAACAATGTGTAAAAGGCTCCATTACCTTGTACCTCACGTTATGGCTCCGTAGCAGTTTTTGTAAAAATAGGCTAACAATTGTGTCATATAGTAATTCAATTTTATTTATTCTATCAAATCATAACAAGAGTTATCTTGAGACACTTTACAGATAGAGAAGGTCTAGACCGCACTCTATAATTCCCAAAGCCACAACAATTACAGTAATTCCCTCAAGAGCAAGCATTAGCAGTGGCTGTAGCGACAGTGGCAAGGAAAAACTCCCTTTTAGGAAGAAACCTCGGACAGACCCAGACTCTTGATAAGTGATGTCTGACGGGGCCGGTTGGGGATGTGATGAACATAGGCAATAATAGTCATAATAAAGATAATGGAACAGTGACTTCAAAGGTAGCCGTTGTAGTTCATGTAGTAGAGGAGTTACCGTACAGTACAGGAGAAGCTCGCAGGCAGTTTTGACTTACATGAGCTGTTTAAGTTTAATTACTAATGTTAACTAGCATTTTAGTTAGCAATAATTAGCCTGTACCCATGTTATCTCCTTACATATTCCTACGCTCTCCGTCTCTAAGATTCTGAATAATTGAGATTTCTCTTGGCACAGCTACCAGAAGACGTACACCTTTCAGACGGGTTGCTCACGTCACATTTACTTCTTCTCTCTCAGTTGGAAGCTGCTCAGTAACGCTCAGCCATCACCGGAAAAGTGCTTCTAATATCCTTCACTGGTCTCCATCCAGAGCAACGGGATCTGTTGGTCCATTCTCATATACTGACCGACCCTGTCAATTTATGTGCAACCCAAATTTATTTTATGAGCTTGGGGAAGAAATTATCCGAATTTAGAAAATAAAATTTTTGTACAGCACTCTTGCAATGCAAGATGCTTGTTGTCCTCCAGCAATGCTGGAAGAGGACCCGAAGTCGCCGCAGCGGCACTTAAAACGTTGCCGTGTCCAGTTTTTTACGGCAGCAGCAGCAGCAGCGTGAGGACGGCGCGGATGGCGCAAAAGCAAACACAATCAAATGAAAGGTAAACACCCTTTAGAGTGCTCTAACGTTACAGCAAGTCCCTGGGGCTCATTGGAGGTGGCTAACAGCAGTGAAGCTAATGACAACTTCACAACACAATTCATTTGGATACAAGCGTTGCATTATGGAAGATAGACGGGATTCTGAACAGCGATGCACGCGTGCACACACACACAGCAGAGCTGATGTGTGTGCGTTACTTCACTTCACTACTGTAAAGGATAAAAAATAAAAAATCCTACCTATCCCTTGCTGCCACTGGGAAAAAAAATAAAATAAATTCCCTATCGACCCATGACCTCAACTGACAACCAACCAGAACCAAACTTTTTTTTTTTTTTTTTTTTATGCCCGACATTTAAGTTGTCTTATTGTGACCGCCATCAAAGGGAGCTGGCAGCTTTTGTGACACAGAGGTGGATCTGCCAGGGTCCTTTTTTCATTAATAATTAATGTTGAGAGCCTGACTGATATACTGTATTGACAAGCCAATATATGAGATTACACAGCCTAATATGGTAATGCTACAATGAATCCTGCCTTCATGAAGGTTATGATGTTCAGTTTAAGGCTGGGTACCGAACGTCGATACTTTTATGGCACCGAAAAAAATCCAATCCTATGAGTATCGAAAAATTATTTATCTTTTGGTGCCAAATTTCGTTTCCAAAAGCGTCCGAGCGCGTAAGCGCAAGCAATCTGTCCTGTCTGCATATTGACACAGAGCGGAGCTCTACACACACACACACACACACACACACACACACACACACACACACACACACACACACACACACACACACACACACACACACACACACACACACACACACACACACACAGACAGACAGAGAGAGGCGTGGACGGAGTAAACTGTCTGCAGTTTTGTTGAAGTCACAGAGAGTCACGGTTGGTTTCTAGTGTGGTTACAGTTTTTTAAAACTTCACGCAGACAGCCTTTGCAGTGATATGATATTAATGGCGAGCCGAAATCGGTCGCGGTGCTGTTGACGTTACACTTCCTCTTAGACAAGCAGGCAGAACGGTGGTTTCTCTGCCCTGATGACTGACTGACAGGCTGAGCTTGCAAGGCAAGGCATTTTAATAATGTTACTCTGAGTGAGCAGTTTTACCAGAATATTTTTAATTTTGATAACTGTTTTGATTAACAATTAAGGTGGAAAATAAAAGCTTTGTGTTTAATGTATTTTTGTTAATGTTGAAATGGATTTTAAAACATATGGTATCGAAAAAAAAGTATTGTTTAGGAACCGGCATCGAAACTGAGGTATTGAAATTGGCACCGGATCGAAAGATATTGAACGATACCCAGCCCTAGTTCAGTTTTTGTTTACTGTTGTGGAGAGGTTGATGCAACTGTGTGGTCATTTTAAACGCTGGTTGAATTGTATTGTCTTCATAGTTTGGTATCATACCATTACATGTGATGAAATAATAGAAACATTACTTTTTGTCTCTTTTTTTAGAATATTTTAACAGATATTGCTGTCCTTGCTAACCTTGTTTAAGAATAAGGATATTTGTTTGTTAAATTAAAGCTATAGTGCGTAGTTTCTTTCTCCCCCATGAGGAATTCTAAGTAATGACAACACTGTCGGCGCGTCCACATGATACAAGCCTTACCTGATCGTGCACGTGCCCCCACCCCTCCCACACGCGGTTACTAGTAGCCACAGAAGACACGGAGGATTAAAACAACATGATGGACTCTTCAGAAGAGGTGATTATCTTCACTCAAATTTTTGCGCGGGGAAAGTCACCCGACGCCACAATCTTCTGAACATAGATACTGAGAAATACTGAGAGAGTTTTGCGGAGCTGATAGTCTTAATTAGCTTTGTAGCAACCTATTTGCCAATGGCTTGAATGTAACCGACGTTCATTAATATCAAAAAGTTACGCACTAAAGCTTTAATATACAGTTGTGGCTAATTGTTACTGAATCAAATTCTGGTTGCCAAATTAAAATCCATGGAGAAAACATATTATTGCTCCTGAATTGCCAGCTTGATAGAATTGCTGCTAAGCCAGCAGATAGCAACTCTAGTATACTCTGCTTTGTGTTCCTCTTTCTCATTTAGCATTCCTGATGGAGGCCGATGATACCTGTGTAGCTGTGAGAAAACTGTGTGGGTTTCATTGATCTGCTTTGTACCAATGAGGCTGTCCCACTGTAGTCTGTGTGATAATAGAAAAAGACAGTATTGGGAAGGTTTGAGCGCAGCACCATTTATAATGCCTCTAACAGTGTTGGCAGAGCAAGTGAAGCCTCCGGAGCTGTCATGGTACACAGCTCTGTGATTGGTTGTTATTGGTGCGGTTTTTCTGTATCGGTCACCTGCCAGCTGAGACAGAAAGCAGAGGTCATAGAAGCAAAGATGTTGTCCTTAAATCAAACTAAAACTCTACTCTATAACCTACACTAAATCTGAACAATATTCATATGAGCTGTTCTGTACATCATTATACAGTGGACTTGGTAACACGTTTCATATTGATACTAACTTGAAAATAAGAAAATCGTATTAAATTAGTTTTTACAGATGTCATGATCACAGTATAGGATCGGAGCCGATTTTGGCCTTTTTTTTTTATTATTTTTTTTTTAAAACTAATCGGGGATCAGCACGCCCATCTTTCAAACCAAGATGGGCGCGGCCACTCACCAGTGTCTGTCCAGAGCGTCTTGTAGCTTGCCAGCCCTTGGCAACTGCTAAAAAAAAACAAAGTCCATCTTTCTTGGTCACCCTGCTTTTCAAACTTTTTCCGTGATTCCACCAGGAAACCACGCTTTCAGGCCGTTATTCTCTGCAGTTTGCAGATTATCTGTATCTGCGTTTTATTGCCTGATATCCGATAAAGTTAATGAATTAAAAAGTGTGCTACTTTGGCTCCACTACAGCTCTGTGTCTGTCCTTCTGCTTTGGTTTCACTCACCACTGAGTCTGACTTAATGTCCCGCCCACAACACTATCTGACTTTCTTTTTACTGTGTATTATGTTGAAAGTTTCTAATTTATTAAATAATTGCTTAAAGCATTTAAACAAAGTTTTATGTTGGATTTTGTAACATTCCAAAATCTTAATTTTGACTTTTTTTTTTTGTTGACATTTTCACTATGCATATCTGTTCCAAATATCTGTTATTAGTTTCATTAACTACTAATAATCGGTATCGGTCAATCCCTACTATTAAGCACAAGAGGCGTCACTAGATTTAATTTTCATTGTCCAGCGGGGAACTTGAGATTGCTTATTCTTTGGTTGTGGGTGGGATTCTTAAAATAACTGTTTTGGTGTTGAGAGGCTAATTTGCAGTTCTAAGTTAAATGTATTAAGCTTAAGACATATTTTAGTTACTTTGTTTACCTAGTTATTTTTGTAAACAAAAAAACGGTTTGCTGCTCTTTTATCTGAGCAACTACAAGTATCTTATGGGGACTGGGTAAATCAGTATTTGAAAAATCGGATCGGGGGGTCAAAAAGTTAATCGGGACATCCCTAGCTGTTTTTGTACTACAATATCAGTAAATTTTTTGACAGTACTAAAGCTTATAAGTCCAATCAACATGGTTCCTATGTCGCTCTCCTCTATCCATGTACAAATATTTTTGCAATTCTAACATGCATAGCTAAGGCATGCCGTGACTATGCCAGAACCCTGTAAATAAACAAAGAAAAAACAGCTTATGGAAAAAAGGGTTAAGGGGTTGATTGAGTAATGACATCTTAACTTAAATATGAGGATTAATCTTTTCATTTCATATTATTAGAAAACGAATTCCTTTTACATTTTTTTGAGAGTTATTCCAAGAATGTAAGCACATCACTTTGGGCTTTGTAAGTTTTAATGGGCATTTTTGACTTAATATAGCCAAACAAATCGAAAAAATATTCAATGCATCAATCAGTGTAGAACAATCCTTAGTTGCAACTCAGTGTAAAATATTCATTTAAGGTCATGTGCTGCTTACATGTGCTTCTTGTGATCCTTAAGGCAAGTTGTCTTATGCCTGGTTCAGACTAAATGGTATCAGCCCGATTATAGCCTGACCCGGCCACTGTAGGGTGTCAGATCAGTAATGACCATGGGCGTCAGCTGCTAGTGTGTCATAGTAGACAACAACTGACGCCATGTACCAACAGAAAGACTAGCATGTTAGATTTTTCTTCCACAATGTTTTCCCTTTAAGACCGTGACTTTGAACCTTTAACACTAGGAGCACAGAGCACTCCTTAACTGTAAACATGGCAAAGCAAAGAAGGAATAATATAAAAGCAGGTGAAGCTATGAATCAGAAAAGGTCCGTCATTTTTTTTCTTTCTTTTTTCTTTTCCAAACACAAAACAACCAGCATCATACACCTCGATATTGTTTGTTTACATTCTTGTTCCTGGAAGTCGTTTCCTATCACCTCCTTCCTGATGACATCACACGTGTTGTGAAAGATGGCGAACTTTGATTGGTCGCAAATCAACGTGTGGTCTGTCATGGCTCTTGGCCAAGTAATGGTATGATTTCATGACTCTATAATAGGGGTGCATGATATATCGACTCAATATCGTTATCGCGATATCACGATGCGCAATATTATATCGAAAGTGTCGCAATAAGTATGCAATATTTTGTTTATTTTGTGGAGCGATGCGTCCCGTGCGTTGGCTGTGTGGTTTAGTTGTGTTCAATTTAGAGCCCGCTTGAAACGCTGTAATGATCATCATTTCATTGGCCAGTTACCGTGCCACTTGCACATGTTAGTGCACGGGTCCACTACGTGACAAACCCTATGGAGCGTACCATGTGACGTGTGTGCATATTTCGACAGAGTCACAGTGTAAGTGATGAAATGGATAGAGACAAAAAAAAAATACGGAACGAATCAGAGAAGGAAAGAAAAGAAAGGACCTAAAGAGAGAGCAAAGGGAGTGAGTGGAGCAACAGAACACAAAAGTAAGAAAATGAGGGAATGCTCAAAGAGAAGACGAAATAACATAGATTGATTCAGAAACTTTAGTGGCCAAAAGTAATCCCATCCCGCATCTATTTCTCACCGGTAGCTATCCCGCAACTTTAACAGTGTTTATATGAGGCAGAGTTTGGAGTCGGAAATATTGAATATTTTTCATCCACGACTGACCTGTTGTAGTTTTACATATGTTTAAAAATATCTAAATTAATATCGATATCGCAATATTCATACTTGATATCGCAATATCACATTTTGTCAATATCGTGCAACCCTATTATTTATTTTTTTTTCTTCTTTTCTTTTCATAAAGAGGCAACAATGAGCTTTTTCCTTAATTCCATAGAAACTGACTTTCTTTACCATCACTGAAGTAAAAGAATATGCTCATTTCATGGTTCTACTGAATCCATTTGACACCCTCCACTCCATGTTTATCCATTGAGCAGGTTTGATGAATTACGAGAGCTTTAAGTGGAACACGATATACAGTAAGGCCCCAGCTGCAACCTATAAATATAATTGAATGGGAGGCTTTGAAATATCTTTAATTGTCATTCGTGAGAAAAATGTACTTAAAAGGAGGTTATGTTTGCATTTTACTTTTCACACGTCTTAAACTTGGGGGAGAGTATAAAAAAATGCACGTTTTTCAAAAGATTTTATTATATATATATATATATATATATATATATTATTTTTTATGCACATGTCCTGGGCTCAAATGTAGGCATCATGTCTACTCCTTAAGAGAGGAAAAAGTAAAAAAAATCCATGTGAACTTAACTTTTGAGAGATACTGTACTAGATGAAGTGTTTTGATTAAGACTGCTGTCATCTAAAAAAAGAAGAAAAAAAATGGAGTCGTGCTCTGTAGTTTATCATCACTTGCTCACATTCATCATTTGCCGGGCGAGTACAAGGCTGCAGCCCCAGTAAGAAAGGGAGCAACACTTGAGTGATAATTCAGAGACTGTAAAAATAAATCGGATTATCATCACAGCTTTTTTTTGGGGGGCTTTTCCGCCTTTAATTGATAACACAGCTAGGTGAGAAAGGGGAGAGGGGGGGGGAAGACATGCAGGAAATCATCACTGGTCGGATTCGAACCCTGGACCTCTGCATCAAGGCATAAACTTCTCAGTATATACAGTGAGGAAAATAAGTATTTGAACACCCTGCTATTTTGCAAGTTCTACCACTTAGTAATCATGGAGGGGTCTGAAATTGTCATCGTAGGTACATGTCCACTGTGAGAGACATAATCTAAAAATAAAAATCCAGAAATCACAATGTATGATTTTTTAACTATTTATTTGTATGATACAGCTGCAAATAAGTATTTGAACACCTGAGAAAATCAATGTTATTATTTGGTACAGTAGCCTTTGTTTGCAAGTACAGAGTTCAAACGTTTCCTGTAGTTTTTCACCAGGTTTGCACACACTGCAGGAGGGATTTTGGCCCACTCCTCCACACAGATCTTCTCTAGATCAGTCAGGTTTCTGGGCTGTCGCTGAGAAACACGGAGTTTGAGCTCCCTCCAAAGATTCTCTATTGGGTTTAGGTCTGGAGACTGGCTAGGCCACGCCAGAACCTCGATATGCTTCTTACAGAGCCACTCCTTGGTTATCCTGGCTGTGTGCTTTGGGTCATTGTCATGTTGGAAGACCCAGCCTCGACCCATCTTCAATGCTCTAACTGAGGGAAGGAGGTTGTTCCCCAAAATCTCGCAATACATGGCCCCGGTCATCCTCTCCTTAATACAGTACAGTCGCCCTGTCCCATGTGCAGAAAAACACCCCCAAAGCATGATGCTACCACCCCCATGCTTAACAGTAGGGATGGTGTTCTTGGGATGGTACTCATCGTTCAAATACTTATTTGCAGCTGTATCATACAAATAAATAGTTAAAAAAATCATATATTGTGATTTCTGGGATTTCTTTTTAGATTATGTCTCTCACAGTGGACATGCACCTACGATGACAATTTCAGACCCCTCCATAATTTCTAAGTGGTAGAACTTGCAAAATAGCAGGGTTTTCAAATACTTACAGTATTTTCCTCACTGTATGTGCGCCTGCTCTACCCGCTGAGTCAACCCGGCCACATCACGGCTTCTTTTTTATTATTATTTAATTGTGGTTACTTCTATTCTTCAAATTATTTGAATGCACTATACATACTCTGAATGGGCCTGTCATTTATGATGCTTTGTAGGGAAACCTTCTAGTTCTTTCTATTATTGTACACTCGAAGAAGGATGGCGCACGATGAATCACAGCCATCAGCAGTGCTGGCTTGACCAGAGCATCAGTGTCGTTCTCAGCTGCCTCGACTGTAGGTTTAGGTACTGTATATAAGCTTAGCCAGAACATTTCATGCTACAGGTAATGCTTAGAAATGTGTCTGTTTGCACATTAACGGAACTAAGTAATTACCCGTGGTTGTTTTCTGATTCATCCATGACCAGTAAGTCAGTTAACAGTGTGTTAGATGCTGTGTGCAATCCACGGTTGACTGTTCAAAACACTATCAATACTTCTAAGAGACTGTGACGGAAGAAGTCTGTCTTTTTATCTCTCTCAAGACATGGCTTTTGCAGAGACAGCATTTTACAAAAATGTATCAGCTCTTTTCAAAGCAGATCTTTATCTAAAACTAAATACTCCCTTGATGAAATTCTTTCATAAGGATGACTAAGGGCGCGAAGCCCGATGCAAGTGTCTTTGCTATACGTTGTTTAAATAACAAATGCACCTGCGCCCATCTTTGCGCCCATGGGCGTGCTGGTCTTTCAGAACACACCTATGAATTAATGAAGACGCTAAGTACAACCCTTTTGAACCATGTACCTGGCGCACAAACCCTTTTTTCCGCCATCAAACTAGCTAAAATGGATTTGTACATGCCCTAAACGCACCTGCGCTATGCGCTTCACGCCGTGCGCTTAGATCGTTAAAATAGGGCCCTAAATGTCTCAACTTGTTTGGACTAACATACTCCAGTCCCTATGAAGGCCACCAAACCCAAATTAAGACCATAGAAAATCTGTATCTGGTTTGTGCCAGAAGGACAATTGTAAATGTTTCACCATTTATGGAGCGAGTGAGCGATTAAGTAAGAATCCAGTTCAGTTTGCGTCATTCTAATCCTTCTGGGTGGCCATCAGGCAAAACATTTCCTATCTCCCTTGGATAAGTAAGACAGCCTGCCATCTTTTCTCATCTCTTCCTAATCTTGCTCCCCGCTCTCATAAGCACTGAATGCGCACCTATGATGTCAGTAATACTTAGAAAGCCTGATAAATTGCCAGAAATATATAGTATATATTTGTAACTGGGCACTTAAGTTGTCTGTTTTTTCCTGTTTTAAACCCTTTTGCTTCCCATCAGACTCACTTCAGAAATGCACCCATTTGGGAATAAAAATTAGAAAAAGAGCCTGACAGGTGCTTGTTTTCATTCCAGGTGATATCACTCATCAGGCAGGAGCCGCTCAGCGAGCAGACAATGTTTGGTGTCCAATTTAGTTTTCCGTAAGCAGAAAGGAAGAGCCTTTTAATGAATGCCCAACTAGCAGTGTTTGGAAAGTCGAAGAAGTAATGAACTGACTAATGAAGCAGATGTACCCAACTCTTGCTTACTTTGAAGCCACCTTTAGTACAGGTTTACTGGAAGTAACATCCTATCTTGTTTTTACCATACAGTTGAAAAGAACTGGGTCATATAGCTTTCCACTTTAGTGTGAATATCAAACTGTTAATTGGGTTTGTGGCAATTATGAGTCACAGTAAAGAGATTTGGGAATAGCTGTCAGCCCCTGCTGCCACATTCCCATTTTGATCCAGAGTGCTGTGGACTGCTGCAGTGTTATAAAATTTAGCTCTGCCTCTCTGCATCAAACTCATTTTACTTATTTCAAACTGATAGAGATATATTTATTTCTCACATAGCTCGTGACATTTAATTTTCTAACAAGTCTTCAAGTCCAAACCCTGGCTGTGGCCCTTGAAGGTTAATTACAACTGTATAAACAACAGTATAAATTTGTCAGGCAGAATTTTAACAGAAATGAAGGAAAAAATCTTAAAGGTTCAATATGTAATATTTGTACTGTAATAAATCCAAAAATGACACTAATGCCTCATCAGATATTAAGGAAACATGTTAAACTGAAATACTATCTTTTCTGACAACAATGCTAATGTTTTTTCTTTTTGAAATTTACATTCCGTGACAGAATTTATGTTTATGTTTTGATCTGTGTGTTGTTATCAACGGCCCAGTTTGACAGCCAGACCGGGTTGCCAGATATACCTGTAAAAACGATAACCCAGCACGCTACAGCTGTAACGGTAGTACAGCCATGAAAGCAGCAAACAAACCAACAGGATCAACGGAGATAGATTCTACATGACATAAAAAAAGAAAACAGCATGTTTCTAACAGTTGCGTGACCAGAGACGTAACAACCCCCTGGTAAATATTGGAGATGTATTTGAAAGATGGAGACAGCTTAAATCCCAAAAGGACGCAGAGTTGGCTTATTTTCTCTTGAACAGGTAAGCTTTAGCTTCAGGCTAATTTATCACGGCTACAAGGGTCAGGCATTTTTTGTCATTTCAACATTTGTGTACTCACATTGAATTATATAGCTAGAGTACCCGAGTTGGTTACTCGCAAAAACAATTGAGACATAGCCAGTAAAGTGATCCCGACCAGTCCTGGCTAACGCTGCCATGCTAACCCTGCTAACCCTGCTAACTGCTAGCTAACGTTACCGGGAGGACCAGGCATGCAGCCCATGGCTGTTTACAATGTGTAGTTCAGCGGCTGGAGCCGACAACGGTGAGTTATTTTAAACCATGAGAGGGGGGCTTTAAATCGGAAAGAGAGGACTGTGAGTTTGCAGTGTGTTTAGCGATTGTTGCCGTAATTCTAAGCCAATGAAGTGTGTTCTGTCTGCAAGGTAATGGTATTTTTAGCGGTTCGTATTGTAATTCTAAGCCGAGGAAGTGTGCCTGACTGGCGTGTGGAGAGGACGATGAGGTTGTTGTGTTTTTAGCGGTTCGTACTGTAATTTTAAGCCGAAAAAGTGTGTCTGTCAGTTGGTTACAGAGCTCAGCATGAGCACGGGCTTTTATGACTGTCAATATAGCCAGCATCTACCGTTAGCTACTCCGCTGTGCTGTGGAGTAATGTCTGGCCATGTGAGAAAAGCGTCCACCAACATTGTTGTGAATGCTGCGGTCTCAGCCTGGCAACCTCGGTGAACTTCGAGTCTGGGCAGGAGGGGGCGGGGGAGACGACTCTCCAGTATTTTGAATTGGTAGTGCAGTAACTATTTTAACCGCTAGCTGCCAGTATTACATACAATATTACATATTGCACCTTTAAGCTTATTCTGAGAAAGGCGCTAGAGTGAAGTTCATAGTGCAAATAGAAACTGGCTAAAGCCTGGGGAGTATGAATGTGCAATTTTAATTGCAATCGGCGCGGTCGATTTTTCATTTTTCTTGTGTACAAGTGAAACCTATTTTTACAGTCTATGGTGGTAATGGATATGAATGAATGAATGCTTTATTTCGAACATGTAAAAAAAAAAAACTAAAAGAACAAAACAAAATATTAATTTAACATACAAAATCTTATTTAATCCTAGACCCTTTTCCACTACTATATAATAATCATCATGAATAGCTACATGTTTACATCATAAGTATTTATATCATATTTAACACGTTCTTTACAAATAATTACATATGTATATTTACACACCACAAAGAAAAGAAATTTTTGCCTATGTGTATATATTGACCAAAATAATGTAAGTAAACAAATGAATAAATCTGTGATAGTCAAGTAAAGTACAGATTCTGACCAGATTTTTGATGCCAGCTTTCATTACTACTACCTTTTGCATCACACAAATGATTTGTGTGTGTGTCCGTGTGTGTCTGTGTGTGTCCGTGTCCAGGTGTGGCTGCTGCCGGTGCTGGAGGCGGTGAAGGTGTCTCCTCTCATAGAGAAGGTCAGCGACCACAAAGACTTCAAGAAGCTGCTCAGGACAAGAACCAACGTTCTGGTGGTCTACACCAAGACAGGTTAGAGAAGACAGACACCCTCTCATTTGGATTTGAATATTTTTAACAGAATATAGGCATGGTTTTATTATTTCAGTTAGCCTAATAGCTGGTTTGATTTGCATTGAGAGATGATCTTATGGAAAGTACCCCATGCCAATCTCTAGGTATGGTGAAGGGCATGTGATGATGTGGGGCTATTTTAATTCCAAAGGCCAAGGGAACTTTATCAGGATGCATTGTATCCTGGATCCATGAAATAACTGGCCTTTACAAATAAAAATCTACCTGCCTCTATGGGAATTTAACATAGGAGTGTGTATACTTATGCCCCCTGTATTTTAAGGAAGAACATTTTATTTATTTACGATGCATTATTCATTCACAAAGAAAATCTGTGTCCTTAAAGGTTGGATTTTTCCTCATTTTATTTTATTAAGACGTTAAGATCAATTTCCAAAAGAAGATTTTTTTTATTCCTGTTTTTAGTCAACTTTGGCATAGGTTCATAAACTAATGAGCACAACTGTATGGCCTCATATGTAGCAGCATACATTTCTGGTTGACCGTCCATTGTTTCTGTCAAGGGAGGAGGCAGGGACAGCAATCCTGCCAGACCATCATAATAAGGGCTCATGGTTAATGCTTGTTATCTCAATGACTCTCAAACCGCTTGTCACTGTAGAGGTTGTTGCGGAGTGCTGTAAATACAAATAACATTGGATGTTATATCTAATATCACATATTTCATAGACATATAATATGTTTTATTTAGTATGTCAAACAAATAGAAAAATACACCTTTTAACTATACATTTTATGTTATTTTATTGTAAAATCCACATTTTCATTCTTTTATCAAGAGCTATGCTTTTAGTGTTGATATGTACTTGTAGAAGTGCATAATTAAAGACCATTATAATCAGAGTGAGTGAGTGTGAAATTCATGTTTTCAAAGTGACTACGTTAGCAGCAGTCACCACCAAAGCCTTTTAGTTGTGTTTGAAAGACACACACAACAGCTGCATCCAAACAGCTAAGCTTTTTTTTTAATGAATTCATAATTTTTGACATCTGGAGATGATGCACAAAAACACCTAGGACCAGAACCTTTTGACTGTCTCTTCCCCCCCATTACGTGTTGGCTCCAACATCCTGATTTAGCAAACTGAAACCAAGTTACAGATGTAAGATGAAGCCTAAATGCAAAGTGTGGATGAGTAAGTATAGCACAAACACGATTATCCCAACAATTCTAACATTATGGACACAAACACAATGGGCCCATTCGCATAGCTAGTGTAAGAACACTTTAATAGCCATGCATTAGTGCAGTTCATTATCTTCATTTGTACTGTACACAATGTGTCACAATTTTGCATTAATACCACATTAAATTCCTTTGGTCACCCTCTGTAATAAGAAAATGCAATCGCACAGTTTGCAAATCTGATGTAAGTTAAAAAACATTTTACCACAGTATCTTAAGATGCATTTAGAATTAATGTTTTGTGCAGCTTTAGCCTGCAGCATGCTTTAAAGGGATGATCACGGTGGTCTGTCTCAGTAATGACCTTGGAAATACTTCTGTTACATTATAGTTTTTTTTCCAACTAGGGAACCCTTAATGCACCCCAGTAGATTTCAGTTCCATTTTGATTTGCATATATCTGAGGTGAGGAACGCTCTCAGCAGGTTTGTAGATGGAGCTGCTAGATAGTACTAGTTTTTCTATTTAATAGACCCTCCTATGCCTCAATAAGCAGCAGAGGACCCTCAGAACCTTTAGGCCATTAGATAAGGCTTCCGCGTATCAAGGATTGGCTCTGACTGATCGCTGGCTGCGGTGTCACACAGACATTCCTTCTTTAAAGACACCAAATCGTCCCCTCTCCATTCAGGTTTTCTGCCACACTGGTTTAATGTCCTCCTCAGCAACCAATTATCTGACCACTTTAAGCCACATCATATATTCATTCCCCCTCTTGAGTAAAGACAGCCTTGCCCTGTTCCTTACCCCCAAGCCTCTGACTTTCTGCCATCAGTCACATCCCTGTTGAGTTTTGCTCTGGTTGCTCTAGCACCCATCAAACTTTAACAAGTGAGCTTATTAGAAAATCCACCAGTATCTGCTCCATACATGATAATAAACTGACACTGAATTGCCAGATGTTTTTGTTACCGACCCGGTGCGAGGCGGGACCCCTGGGGAGCCATGTCAGTGCCCCTATATCTAAATATAGCTTTGGCCTGGAGCGTTTAGAGGAATTGTTCTCTTTATGCAGTGAATAACACATTTGGTTTCGGGGGGAGAGAGTATAAAAATGATGTATTGTGTTACACAAGGACTAGAATTTTACACTTTGTTTACTTTCCTCGCAGGAATCTACTTTGCTTGCCATATCCGATGAAACTCAGTAATAGTGCTGTGTGTTGTTGGAGCTGGTGAAGTTTATTACACACTAGTTTCTCCTCTTTCCTGCAGAACGCAAACTGCACAGCTCAGCCATATTTTCCCTGTGACACAGTAGATTGCGTAAGTCTCTGAGCATTGCTCAGAATATGGTGGAAGCAGTGTCACAGCAGGTACAAAGTATAGTTCGCCAAAACCTACCTGCTCTGCTTCCTCCTTTTGCTGAAAAGTTGGTCTGCTTCAGCAGAGTCTTTGTGCCACCATATAATCCTCGCATCCCCTGCTTAGTCACACTATTGTAAGATGTTGAAAGCTGATGTAACTCTAACCCCCTCCCTGAACCCATCTAGTGAAAGGTATTAGAAAACCCTCTCCCCTCACCCCTCCATCCCAAACTCAGTGATCTCTTTCTTCGGTACTTGGTGCTTTAGTAAGACACTGAGCTCCACTGTAACTCAATTCTTCTTCACAGGGTCTGACATGACAGTGTCCTCTGTGTCTTTGAGGCTCTGGGTTGTCCTCAGCTATTGAACGGTTCTGGAGACAAGGCTGACCATGATTTATTCTCTGTGTCTGTAGCTACATCAGGGGACTCCCACCTGAAACTGCTATCAGATGTGGCCCAGACAGTAAAGGGCCAAGGGACTATTGCCTGGGTCAACTGTGGGTAAGTAATGGGATGATTTAAAAAAAAAAAATAAAAATAAAATAAACATGTTGTAAGTTGTTCTTCTCCTTCGATCACACCCATTGACTCCCTGTCTTTTCCCCCGACATCATGGCCTCCTTTGTACAATTTTCTGACAACAGTTATAAAGACAGGTCAATTTGCTCCTCCCAAGAATGTCTCCACTGTCATCAATCTGCAAAATTTATGGCTTTCCTACTGGGGTGTAAATGGCCTTGTTCCACTGGTTCTTTTGTAAGGGTGCAATTTGACAGTAGGCCACTCACTTATTGGAGCTATTGAAGCTTTGGGTCTAATGTGTTAAATCTCTTCATACCATTTAGGTTCACCCTTTGAAATTCTTTCATGGGAGTTTTGTTCTCCCTTTTGTGTACATAATGAAGGCACTTGCTGTGTGGTGTTTATTTGCCCTCTACGGGTAAAGCCAAAAGACGATGCTTCATGTCGTTCTTTGTCAGAGATTCTGTATCTTTCAGTTTCTGTTACCATTTTGTAATTTTGTTTGAATGTGGTTGTATTCCTCCCACCAAGAGTGCTTTGTGTGTTGTAAGTATTCCTGATAAGTGGTATCAGTCGTGGAGGTAGTGGTGAAATGATTAGTCTATCAATCTATTTGTCGATTCCAGGGCTAGGCTTCTTTGCTACTAGTGCCAATACAATACAATACTACTAACACCAACACTTTGAGAAATAAACACACTACTTAACTATTTCGATAATCTTTAAATAATATTTAGTGGGGGGCATTTTAAGCCTTTATTTGACATGACAACTGAAGACAGGAAATGGGAGAAAGAGGGGGAAACACATGCAGCAAAGCACGGTCAGGACTGAGCCTTTGTACCAGGGCGCCCCTAGTCCCTTTTTTAAAGCAAAAATGCCAAACATTCTCGAGTTCCAGCTATAATAAACCTAATTGTCTATGTAATATATTGCACATTGACAAAACAAGCAATTTTGAAACGTCACCTTGAACTTTAGGAAGTTGTGATGGTAATTTGTAATCAAAAGTAATTTTCTGACATTTCTTGGACCAAGACATTAATCAGTTAATCAATACTGAAAATAAATAGTTGCAGCCCTACTTGAAACAGTTATGGACACTCGGGGCTACAGACGCCATTTTTTTTATCATTGTAAATCGAATACTTGGCTGTTACTTGGACAAACAAGCTATTTGAAGATGTTGCCTTCAGCTCTCAGTAATCACGATAGGTTATTTTTCACTGTTTTTTGACATTTTATTGATAAAGCAATTAATCGATTGATCAAAAAAGAACCAACAGATAGTCAATAGAGTTATACAAACAGTCATTAGTTGCAGCCCTAGTCTCATGGAAAATATGTTTTCTTTTTTTTAAAGCATTTTATTATTTTCTCTATACTCCACACACTCTTTCCCACAGAACAATACATCTGTCATCTGTCTCTCTGAAGCACATCTATCTCCAGCCCACACTGTGGAAGTGTTTGCATTAGACAAATGCTAGATGGTCCCAAGACACCGGCAAGAATTGTTTTCTTTAAGCACAGCTTGCTTTGCTCCCCAATGATCTGACTTTAGCTTGTTGTTCTTTCTGCCCTTCCTGGTGTTCAGTTCCACTTACTTTATTTTAATTTTTTTTGTCTTCCTCACCAGAGAGGAAAGAATGTATCATAAAACAGGAAACTGTGAGGAAGGCAGTAACTTCCCTTTGACACCTGGTGCTCATTGCAGCATTCACAATCTCTCTCAAGCTTTTTCGGGATTGAATCTGAGTGTTGGCCAACAGAAAGGAAGAGAAACTAAACTCAAAAGGCATTGTCTGATGTTTTGGTGTCCACATTTTTCTTCAAAGACGCTCCATGATACGTGTCTTTATTTTACGGTTTACTTTTCGACTCCGTTACTGTTTTTGTCTGAGAGGGTATGGTATCATCTCTCTCTCCCTTCGCCAACAATTCCAGCATGGTAGAGAGCGTGCTAATGCTAAGCAGAGATTTATACTGGGCCAGATTCTTGCCAGGGGAGCTAGAGTGAGCTGGGTTCATCACTGCAGGACAAATGAATCCGGTGCCAGGCTCTGTAGAAAAGCATTGTGCTATTTGGCATATTTCACCACCATCTCAAATGGGCCTGTTCCAAATCGAAGCTCCAGCTGCGAGCTCATGGTGGACAGAGGGAGCGAGAGAGTAAAGCGCATATCACAGCGTGAGAACGTTCAGCCCTGCCAAGGAAGAGGGCCACCAAGGCCAGAATGACACACTTTGAACAGATGACAGGCAACTGAGTGTTGGCCAACAGGGATCCATCAGAGGGAAGGATGATCTCATACAGGAAAGGACTACAGGACTGTGCTGCCCTGCTCCCATTCTTTTACACATTTAGAACAGACACAGGGCATGGTAAGAAACATGGTCTTGTCTGGGTCAATGGAAATAGCAGAGCACAAACAAGCACAGCACGGATTAGGATTTGTGTTTTGGAATAATTAAATGGCATGCCGGCTTCATCCTCTTTGCTTGATGAACCCATCATTGGTCCTTTACAAAAGGGACTCTGTTGACTTTGGCCTAATTCGATGATTTGGCTCCAACCTTTTGTATTTAATTGTAATGATTCCCCAATCTTAAAGGTGCACCTCGCACAACCACCTTGTTGCGTCAAGTATTTTTAGTTGGTGTACTAACCAAATAGTATCTCAAAAAAGTACAATCCACCTTGAGGAGCCATGAAGTAGCGACGCTGGGACCAGGGAAATCTTTTTAGAGTGCCTTATTTTATTAATTAAAATATTGATATTTAACGCCGGCGTATACATTTTCGCACTGCATGAAGGACGATATATTGCCGTATCAATATTTTGTCCCACCCTGTTGTGTCCTATTAATACTGTTAGTGAACACTAGGGGCGCTAGAGTGCACCGTGAGGTTACAGGTGAAAGGTATGTGCGTAGAGGAAGAGAAGGATGTGAGAAGAATAAAGTGAAAAGTAGTGTGATACATGTCTCTCGGCTCGTACTTAAAATACTTTTACAAAACACCACATTTTGGCGACGAGGATGGCTATTAACGTGCCTCTACCTACACCGGTCATGCCTTGCCCAGGCGAACCTGCTATTCCCTTCCCTACATGGCTGAAAATGTTCGAGAACTATATGCTAGTAATCGATGCTAACGGGGAAAAGTGGCCCGAGGCAAGGAAGCGTGCTGTTCTTCTCCATGCACTTGGCACCGAGGGACAGGCTGTTTTACGCGCTACCGGATACAGGTACTACATATACTACTGCAGTGGATGGACTTAGAAATCACTTCGTTCCGAAAGTAAACGTGATTGCGGAACGTCACAAATTTCGCCAGAGGGCACAGCAACCAGATGAGTCAATAAACCAGTATCTAGCCTCATTACGTGAACTGGCTGCACTGTGTGAGTTTGGTGATATGGAGGAGCAAATGCTTCGAGATCAACTGATAGAGCGTGTTGCCAACACACGCGTACGGGACAGACTTTTGTTAGAAGCGGACCTGACCCTGGCTAAAGCTACTTCGCTGGCCCTGCAGATGGAGGCTGGGCTACGGAATGCTGGCGTTCTATCCGACACTACTACTACTGCCGCTACCACGACGGCTACTGCTGCTGCTGCGTCGGTGAGTGCCATACATAAACAGCAAAGGAAGGCCCGCCAAAAAGAACAAAGGATGCCTGCATCATCATGGCGTCTACAACTAGCCGCCGCTCCTGCTACCGTTGTGGATCCACCAACCACCTAGCAAATAAACCCTCGTGTCCTGCTGCTAAGGTGACGTGCAATTCATGTGGAAAAGTGGGACATTTTTCCAAAATGTGTCGATCTGGACAAAAGGAGGTGCGTGAAATAGTGATAAACGAACTGACTATGCTTTTAATGACTGTGCAAGATAAAATTATCTGTACTGTGCAAGTGAATGCAAATGGACACTGTCATGACGTTGAGCTCATAGTAGACACCGGTTCATCAGTTTCTATCATTCCAGAGAGCACTTACCAGACTCTCTTTCCTACATGTGAACTTTCGGAGCCTGCAGTAAACCTGTTCACATATTCAAGAGAAAAAATACCCGTTAAAGGGTGTATGCATGCCACACTTACTCATGATGGGCATTCTACTACAGGCTCATTTGTAGTGGTAAAGTCAGGCACTGCTCTATTAGGGCTAGATCTAGTTGTGGCATTGCACATGCGTATTGAGGGCACAAAGGTTGTTACAGAAGACAGCTCTGATGACCCTACTGCACTGAGGGCACCTACTGTACCAAGCACAATACCTCAGCTTGCACCCGAGATCCAGGTACAGGAGATTGGCTGTGCAAAGGGATTTGTGCACAAAATTCAACTCAAACCAGAGGCTGCGCCGATACAACAAAAACTCAGGAGACTTCCCTTCTCGGTGAGGCAGGCAGTGAGTGATGAGCTCAAAGATCTACAGGAAAAAGGCGTTATAGAACGCATTGATGCATCTCCATGGGTGTCTCCAATAGTTGTGACGTAGAGAAAAGATAGAGGAAAACTACGCATGTGTGTTGACCTCAGGGAACCTAACAAGGCCATTGTCAGTGACTGTCACCCGTTACCACACATGGACGAGCTATTCTCTGAGCTGAGAGGGGCCACAGTCATCTCTACCATCGACCTGGCCTCTGCTTACCATCAAATGTTACTGCATCCAGACAGCCGTGATATAACTGCATTTATCACACATGATGGACTTTTCCGCTTCTGCCGAGTCCCATTTGGCCTGGCTTCGGCTCCATCAGCTTTCCAGAAGATGTTGACGATCATACTGGCAGGAATACCAGGAGTACAGGCATATCTGGATGACGTGATTTGCTACGGAACCACTCAACAGCAGCATGATGCCAACCTACGGAGGGTGCTGTATGCTTTGAAAGAGGCAGGGCTTAAGCTGAACATGCAGAAGTGTAAGTTCAACCAGACTTCATTGAGGTTCCTGGGCCACACCATATCCAAGGAGGGGCTCCACCCAGATCAAGATCAGATCACAGCTGTGGCCAATGCACCTGCCCCACATGACACATCCTCCCTGCGATCCTTCTTAGGTCTTGCGTCATGGTACAGTAAATTCATTCCTGACTTTTCTACTGTTGTTGAACCTCTACATGAAACACTCAGGGAGTCTACAGAACGGCAGTTCACCTGGACTGCTGAGGCTGAGCATAGTTTTACTGACATTAAGAGACTGATTGTTGAGAGCCCTGCCCTAGCACTGTACGACCCTGAACTGCCTACATATGTAACTACGGATGCCTCTGATTATGGACTAGGGAGTGTACTGAGCCAACTTCATTCAGACAACCCAGAGAGTCGTGGCGTTTGCATCCAGAACACTCTCTCCTACTGAAAGGAAATATTCCACTGTGGAACGTGAAGCGCTGGCATGCGTTTGGGCAGTAGAAAGGTGGAGAACCTATCTATGGGGACATCACTTTGTGTTACGCACAGATCGTCAAGCACTTACTACCCTGCTCACATCCAAGGGTACAGGCCGTGCTGGACTGCAAATTGCGAGGTGGTCTGCACGATTACTTTGCTTTACATATGATGTCGCTTACTGCCCTGGGAAACTGAATGTTACTGCTGACTGCCTGTCCAGGCTTCCACTGCCTGATACAGGGGGAGCTGAAGTGGAACCGGACATAGTGGCTACTGTCTTCAGGGAGTCTTTGCATGCCATGTCCTTGTCGGAGTTTACTGCTGCATGTGACACTTGTTCTGAACTGACTCAATTGCGACAGCAAATACAGAAAGGCTGGCCAAAATGCAGAAAGAATGTACCTAAAGAGCTGGCTTCATACTTCGATGTGCAAGAGAACTGGCTGTAGACAAGACACTTGTCATGAGAGGTACTGACCGCTTGATTGTGCCTACATCATTGCGATCCAAAGTGGTAGACTTGGCACATGAGGGGCACCAGGGAGTGGTGCGCACTAAACCGAGACTGCGAGAACTGTATTGGTGGCTACAAATGGACAAACATGTACAGAGTAAGATAGAGTCATGTGTGTCATGCCAACATAGTGACAAAACAGTGAAGACTGCCCCCGCAGCGCTTACACCTGTCGAACTGCCAGATGGACCATGGGAAAAGGTGGCCATTGACATAACCGGTCCTTTCGAACGTGCTACATGGGACTGCCGTTATGCCATCACTCTTACAGACTATTGCAGTAAATGGCCAGAAGAAGAATTTGCCTCTACAGTCACAACAGAGGTGGTTACCCGTTTCTTAGCGGCAGTGTTCAGTCGGGAAGGAAATCCGACCTGCCTGGTATCTGATAATGGATGTCAGTTTACTTCCTATGAGTTTGCAAAGTTTCTGAGAGAGCGAGAGATTAAGCATCTGCGCTCCAGCGTCTACTACCCAAGAGCCAACGGAGCGATTGAGATTTAATAGGGTATTAAAGGAGTGTCTCCAGACTGCAGAAAGAACACACAAGCCTTGGAAACAAGCAGTGACGGAGTTCTTACAGATTTACCGTGCTACACCGCACGCTACTACAGGAGCTACTCCATTCGAGTTGCTGAGAAATAGGAAGATGCATACAAAACTGAACATCCTTCCTGTCTCACACAAAACTGCATCACACAAGCAAGTCAAAGAAACAGCGAGACAAAACCAACAACACAATAAGGAGTATACAGACAGAAAGCGAGGAGCAAAAGTGCCCACCTTTCAAGTGAACGATGCTGTGCGAGTCCAGAGACCGGAACATGTCTACAAGGGGTCATCCAAATACACAGAACCTCTGACAGTCATAAAGAAGGTCGGACCAAGTACTTACCTTCTCAGTGATGGTCGGAAATGGAATGCCTCAAAGCTGGTGCGTTTCCCTAAGGAGGCTGTAGCTTGCATGAGCGAGAACAATGAGACTACACTGGATGGAGTCACTGTGACCGAGAATGTGCATGTTGGTCAAGAACCAGGCCCTAGACCCACCACCAGAGTTAGAAACCCACCTCAGTGGTTAACAGACTGAGAGATGAATATGATCCAGGATCAATTTGTGAACTGTGCAAATTGGGAAAAATAAAAATACTCATACTGTTCTGTTCTGTGAAAAAAATTTCACTGTTCTCAAGTCTGAGTTATACTAGCTAAAACAAGAATAATCTAATTCCATGTCCAATTTAGGTTTCCAGGTACTATCATTAATGAAAGGGTTATTTTACAGAGGTTGAGGGTACCATGTTTAAGTGACTAATTCCTTTAAGAAAAGGGGAAATGTTGTGTCCTGTTAATACTGTTAGTGAACACTAGGGGCGCTAGAGTGCACCGTAAGGTTACAGGTGAAAGGTATGTGCGTAGAGGAAGAGAAGGATGTGAGAAGAAGAATAAAGTGAAAAGTAGTGTGATACATGTCTCTCGGTTCGTACTTAAAATACTTTTACAAAAAACCACACACCCCTACTGCTTAAACAAACAGGGTTATTATGGGCCAGTTTAGTGAGTGTAGACCTTTTCTTCTATTTTTGTGATGAGTAATGTGTTTTCTACCTTCATTTCTTTAAACATTGTGTCTTAATCCTAACAACACATGATTGGACAATAGTATTTCTTGGCATCTACTGTACTGTGACAGTGTATATCCTCACCTCATCTGTTTGCCAGCACCTTATAACTTACCATCAGCCTTACCCCCCCGGCTTATCCTCCTCAACTCTACTTTACAGTCATAGACCTCCAGTGCTGACGCAATGACTGATGTTACTGTAGAGATGAATACACAACAGTTGTGCTTATTCGGGCATCTGATGAACTGCCATTCATGGCCTTTGTTCTTTCTGTACTGAACATTAGCTAGTGAGTGGCGATGGCACAGACACATGCCTTTGGTGTGGGAGATCTGGCTTCAATTCCCACTGCAATACATCAACCAATGTGTCCCTGAGCAAGACACTTAACCCATAGTTGCTCCAGAGGTGTGCGGCCTCTGACATATGTAGCAACTGTAAGTCGCTTTGGATAAAAGTGTCAGCTAAATGACATGTAATGTAACGTAATGAGTCATTCTAACTTCTCTGGGCTTGGATTTGTACTGCTGTATTATTGGTTGATTCACAGAAACTGCAGTTAAGAAACAAAATGCCATGCAGCCTTTTTCTCGGAGTGAGTTTTACTGTGCATGTATGACCAAAGGCCAAAGAGGCCAAAAGTCCATTTCCATTGTTGTATTGGTCCGTACCCAGGTGTGTGGCCTTTTCAATCTTTCAAAAAAAGTGCCATTTAACAATACCTGATATTTTATGTCAGCACTGTATACATCTCAGTTCAGTTTATACTAGTATCTGTCTAGTATGAAAAGTTAGTGTCAGACATTTAAGAGAGAAGATGAACATTCTTTTGAACTATAATCCTTTCATTTGTCTGTAGATTCAAATAAAAAATAATATCAGACAAAAGAGAAACTGTAAAAAAATAAGACTTCAACTGTTAAAGTACCACAAAATACAATCTTGATGGGTAAGGATGTCCCAAGCTGATCTAGGCATTTTATAATTGGATCAAAGTTCTCCATTTGGGATCCTTTTTTCAGTTGCTTTCGTTATTTCAACTGTCAAAATTGCCCCACTGCACACCTTTTAAAATCATTAAAAATCAGTTTCAGCAGTTTCAATTATTGACACGACATCATGTATATCAGTGAGCACAACAGAAAATGCATTGTCTTCAAAAATTTAATTGTGATTTTTCTGCCAGATATTTTGATTTGCAGTTTTTTTTAAGCTACATATTGCACCTTCTACGATCATGATAAATAAAGTAATAAAAAATAAATGAAAAATCACTGAACAATTTTAACAATCTGTGTTATGCAACATTATTCCAGCATGTATTTTATGAAAAAAACAGTAAATATATTAATGAAAAGAGGATTAAAAAATGTTAAAATAAACATTCACATTCGATTAATCGCGGTCTTCACGATTAGCTATTCACACTTTCAAATCGATTAATCGTTCATCCCTATTGTGAACGTACAAGGTTTACGGTCTTCCGGATTGCTATTACTTTGTCATCTCACTAAACACGGTTATGCAAAGTTGTAATACATGACATCTAACAACAAATGTCTTTTTGGATAGAATAGAATTTCTAAAAAATAAAGTCTACTTGAATGAGAGTCCTTGGCTACTTTGTACTAGAGATGTTCCAATACCAGTATCCGTATCGGCTCCGATACTGCCTAAAACACTGGTATCGGTATCGGGAAGTACTGAAGTTTATGCACCGATCCGATACCACGTAATAAAGCCCTAAAGAAAATCTACATTAAAGTAGTTTATGTTCTTTTTCCGTTATAACTGACTGTCAAACTGGAGAATAAAAGAAAGTTCTGTAGCATTCATTGTTTGGGTTTGTTCATGTTTCACAAAGAGTTTAACCTGAGCCAGACCGACAACAAAGATAGAAATCATATCACATCCATACAGTATACAGCTGTTAAAACATAATAAAATATATGACACACTGGTATCGGATCGGTACTCTGTATCGGCCGATACGCAAGTTCAGGTATCGGAATCTGTATCGGGAAGCAAAAAAGTGGTATCAGACCATCTCTACTTTGTACTGGTTTGGAGTTTCCTTGACATGATAGATTTTGTGATAACCTGTACGGGGTTTATTGAGGACATTTTCCTCACAGCCTTTGACACTTGTGGCAATGTTTCAAGGAGTAGCAGACTGGTTTTAAATCGGATGACTGAGCGTCATCTCCAGATACGTGTCGAGGTCACATCTGCTCCTGGTGTGCCCCAACCGGTGCCATCTGCCTTCATGAGTCAGCAGAATATGGCATAAAGCACACAGTCATTACCTGAAATACTGTCTGTCAACACAACCTTCCTCATATAGTCCAAAACTGCACTTGGAGCCATAATGGAATTTCACTTTCACTTTTCACTCACTGCTCTTACAGAAGAGGAAGAGTACTGCATGCTGCACATAATGCCTCACTGTAGCAAGTGTGAAGTATGTGTAGGTAGGTAGCTAGACGTATATTTATTTCCTTTCCAACTATGGCCTTTTTTCAATTACTGAGTTTGGTATGCTTACAGGCTGTACAGTATATCTTGTAATCAGCATTGTATTCCCATAACAGATGTATGTGTTTGTGTATGCATACTGGAGCAACTAATAAATGGAGCAAGGAGCCTTGTTTATATAGCACTGTACATGTGAGACTGATCTCATGAAATGTTAATGCGGTTATGTCTCTTTATAAATGCAGCATCTTCTCTCCTCCTTTCTTAATTCAATTCAGTGAAGCTTTATTGGAAAGACATTGTGACCAAAAACGTGTTGACAAAGCATATTTTTACACAGAATTAAGTGCATAATACACAATGAATATAAATAATGTTAGCAGTACAAGGAATATAACAAGCATTTACTGAACAGAAGCAAAATTATGTGCATTATATAAAGAAGCAAGAAAAATACCTGTATATATTGTACTAGTTCTGTCACATCAACGGTTTCCCCAAGGAGAGTTTAAATAAGCTCTTTTATTGTAAGGAGGACTAGAACATTTTGGGGAAAAATTCGAAAGTTTTCAGTGCTAGCCCATTCCAATAGCTAATTGGTGAAAGCTTCTAATTTTCTACAGAACATTGCATTTCTCTATAAATGCAAAGTGACTGTATGAATTGTTTCTTTTAGATTATTCAAAATTTTGACTTTTTTTTTTTTTTTTTTTTTTTTTAAATCTTTTATCTCTCAGAGACTCAGAGGGCCGTAAGCTCTGTAAGAAAGTGAAGGTGGACCCGAGCTCCAAACGTGGAGGAGCAGAGCTGCTGCATTACAAGTGAGTAAACACAAACTCAGCTGGCTGTCAGACACTTTTCCATACCTCATTACTTTCTGGAAATTAAAACCGTGTCCGCAGCTTAAAAAAACATGTTGTTCACCATTTACTCCTTGTGTTTTGAGCACTGTGCCTGGTGTGTCTTGCAGAGATGGGACGTTCCACACAGAGTACAACAGGCCCGCCACCTTTAAGGTGAGTGCTCAGCTGAAATCCTGCTAAGCTTTTCAGCTCAAGTGCAGCACAGTTGGTCTCTTTGTGTCTGTCTAGTATTAACTAATGTCTCTTTGCTTTCAGTATTAATTATTTTGTCAGTCATTAAGCATATTATAATTTCCTGTGCAGCCCAATGTGTCTGTGTCCATTTAATGTGATCCGTTCGGTAGATAAGAGCAACTTCCCTCTGCCTGTTTTATTACGATTGTGGATGAACAACTGAAGGTATCATTTAAATGTGAATTATCTGACTGATAAATAAATAGCCTCTAGACCTGTTTGTGATGTCACTATGATTATTCCATGATTCGTTGACATAATGCTCTGTGTAAGCCTACAGTAAGTGAAAAAATCAAAATAGCAATTTTTCACCTGTAGCTAGCAGGGGGTTGCATCTTAAAGTGCTCATATTATGCTCATTTTCAGGTTCATAGTTGTTTTTAGAGGTTGTACCAGAATAGGTTTATGTGGTTTAATTTTCAGAAAGAAAACAAAAATATTTGTTGTACTGCACATTGCTGCAGCTCCTCTTTTCACCCTGTGTGTTGAGCGCTCTGTTTTAGCTACAGAGTGAGGCATCTCACTTCTGTCGAACATGCTCAGTAAGTACTGCTAGCTAGTCAGAAGCAGAGTATGAGGGCGTGCTACGCTAGCAGCTAGACGAGCATTATAACGTGCGTTACAAAGCAAAGTGACGCACGTTCGTCACGGAAGTAAAGGCTGGACTACAACAGAGCTGTTTGGAGCAGTTTGTGAACAGTGTTTTCTGTTGGAGATGGTAAGTCCCTTTGGGGTGGAGTATATATAACACAATAAAGGAAAGGGGAAAGCCAAAAAGCATAATATGAGCACTTTAAGGTACTTCCATGATTTCACAAATGTCTGTAGCCTGCTCAGAATGTTATGTCTGCCTGGGGTGAAATCAACGCTGAAATCACTGAACACAAAATTGCAGATCTTGCAATGTGACATGCTCAAAAATCAAATATTTATATATTTAAATAATGATAAACTCTTCATCCCTAATTGAGATTCTTTAAAATATGTCGAACTGACTTTTTCTGTTGGTTTCGTCTGAGTTTATGAGAAGCCCATGATCTGGGAGCTATTGTTTTTGACGGTTATGATGTTATCATTCTGCTTGCTAGTGTTGTGCCCATATTTCTTTTCCCTGGCAGATGGAAAGGCCTGTGAAACAATAAAACACCAAAAGTCTCAGTTTAAACCATTAACAAGTAATCCTGATAATAAGATCATAAGCATTAAATATTCCGCCCGTGTCCTTACTGTCTCTGCTGAATGAAATATTTCCTGCTGTTGCCTCTGAAGACATATGGTTCATTATATTTACAGGGGGCTTTACCAAGCCCATTACCAGACACTTAAATGTATTGAAATAGATTTGACACCTCTTGGATGGACGAACATGTTGGTCTGTATGAGCTTCCATCTGGCACAGCCTACAGTGTTGCCTCTACTAAATTTATGTGTGACTTTAGTAGTGACAATGCTCACGTAAATCATCACCAGTCACTCGGTTGTTCACGGGATCATCAAGTGTTGCCTTTGTATAGACTCACAGATTCGTCATTCTGAATTTTCTTGTCTTTTTTTTTTTTCTCTATTCAGTCCATGGTAGCGTTCTTGAAAGACCCATCGGGACCCCCACTGTGGGAGGAGAACCCTGAGGCAAAAGACATTGTCCACATAGAGACAGAAAAAGTAAGTAGTGACCGAAACAACCTTTTGAGCTTCCTTTTTAAAATAAAGGAGCTTTGGCTGCGCTTTTAATTTGAAGGTATCCAGAACATTAATGTTGATGTACTTTTGATTACAAGACAGATGCAGGGTCCACATTTACAGAGAGCTCTCGTCCAGCCAGGTCAGATGGTACTTGTATCAACCCCATCACATTCATCCACGGCCTGACAACCTGAGACACTTATAGATCTACTGTATATAATGTACAGCATTTTGAAAGCCCTTTAATTTAATGAACAGCTGTTCTGTCTGTTTTTGCCTGCCGATCCACTCATGCCTGGAGGCTTATTGAAGGTGTCAACAAAAGATTGGGCTGAATGTGGGTCTTTTTAGTAAGTAGCTGAGCTCATGAAGGTAGTGATGAGGAGGAGGAGGAGGAGGAGAAGAATAAACTGGTATGGGGGATGATCTTCATGCTGTCCAAAGAAGAAAGTCATTTTTTCCCCCCCTTACTTTGCTGATGTGATGACTCTGTGTAATGTACACAGTCTAATAAATTGCTGAAAAAGCAAAGATTATGGTTTGCTCGTTATTTTAGAGCGCTGTATGCTAAACAGAGAGATACTTTGGGAAACCCACCATGGGGCAAACTTTCAGAGGAATCAAGCGGTTGTATGTCATCATCAACACCAAGCTTGCGTCAACATTAGTGGGTTTTTTTGGGGACAAATTCAGCCATGTTATGCACTGTATCTTTGGTTAATAGATCATAAAGCTTCTTAATCCTCTTTTTGCCCTACCCCCCCTCTCTCTCACCCTTTTTAAGGACTTCAGGAAGCTGCTGAAGAAAGAGGAGAGGCCGGTCCTCTTGATGTTCTATGCTCCCTGTGAGTCCTTTTGATTATCATAGTGTTCAGTAGCTCGCAGTAACGAGGTCGAGTGATGCTCTCCTTTCTACACTGCCTGAACATATTGTTATCGGAAGACCATGTGCCAGGAGAAACTTACAACAGCTTTTATTGGCCAATAAATATGATAAAAGTACCATTATAAGATGCCCCATTTGAAGAGAGAGAATATAGTATGTGGATTACATCGGTAGACTGGGGCATACAGTACTTGGCAATACTACATTGTCCAAATAAATACTGCAATGAGTTTTTCTACATTCATTATTCCTGGCCCTTTCTCATCTTTGAACATACTGTATTGTATTATATGTATTTTCATCACTGATTAATCTCTCAATTATTTTTTTCACCTAAATCATTTAGTCTGTAAAATATCTGAAAATTGCTCAAATCAACCATCACCTGTTACCAAAGGTCAAGGTAACATTATCACATTGCTTGTTTTGTTCCACCAAAAGTCCAAACACAAATAGATTCAATTTGAAATAATATAAAACTACAAAAAGCAGCAAATCCTCACAATTTAGGAAGTGGAAATGGTGAGTGTTTTTCCTCCATTTTCCCTTGGTAAATGAATGACACAATTAATTGAACAAAAGTATTGACACTAAATTCTGATGGCCAAGTGATTAACTTACTTTTTGTTTCAACATCCATTTAAAAAAGAAATTGTGTTTTGTCAGTGAGGAGTTAATTGCCTTGTCTCCTATTGGTGCTCAATAGTAAAGATGGGATTTGTGCTCAGTTAATATAGTCAGTGGGTTTTCAGTACATCACATCTTTCACAGCAGATAACACACTGCAAGCTGCTATTGACAAAAAAAAACAATTCCTGTGGCAGGTGATGGGAACATTTTTGGCAGTCGTATCAATGCTGTCCGAGTGATGGTTCCCATCGAGTTCTCAGTAATGACCTCTGTTGTTCTGTTTTTGTATTTATGTTGCAGGGTGCGGCGTTTGTAAGAGAATGCAGCCCATCTTTCAGCAAGCGGCAACAGAGACCAAAGGGAAATATGTAAGTCAGCTGAAACCCTCTCCCCCCTGCACACTTTTTAATTGCATTAACTGATCTCTGATCTTTCTCTGGTGTTTGCAGATTAGATCCACAGTGAATGTGTGGATGGTTAGCTTGGCAGTCTGTCAGTCTGGCCTAATAAATAAAGGCCTTCCCTGGTTGTATTTCCTGCAAAACTTCTCACAAGTACAATACCATTGCAACCTTTGCACCGTAGGTTTTACTTTAGCAGGATAATAACTTGGATGGCATTTAAAGGCAATTCAGAAGCCCAGATCCCCTCTGTGCTGGACTTGATTTATACTTTATCTGTATTCTGGTTTGCATTGACCCACCAGAGCAATTACAGTAGTTTATTCAAAAGCCTAGCAATTTTGACTAGCAATCTGTTTTAATAATTTCAGTGCTTTATATGATTGTACAGGTGTAATCAGTGACTGTATTAAATGGGTTTCTTACTTGGTTTTTAGCTGGCACCTGCAACCACAATTAAGGGCTAATGTCCTCCCAGCTGAAGTTTACAACCTCTATATAGATTAAATGTCAGTTTAGCCTGCCTGTCTTTGTGTTTACCACCTAACTTTTCCTTTCTCTGTTTTCCTCCCATTTTCTTCTCCCTGGTCTCCTGGGTCCCCTAAAGACCCATGTTGTCAGTTTGCTGACAAGCAGTATTACAATAGCAAGCAAAGTTGTGGGTGGGGGGGAGTGCTCTGTTGCCAGCTGTTGTAATGTTTTTAACAGCAGTGGAGAGATGCATTCTCAAAAGCAACCAGAGCCTTATGTGATCAGCTTGTGTTCATAAACACTTCTCCTTAAGCACCAGAAGAAAAATAATCTGAGAGAAAACGTCTTCTACAATGTAAGCCGAGAAAGGCAGCTTCCTGAAGAGATGGTGAAGTAGAGTAGTGCGTCGTGTTTGCCTCACACAAAGCAGGAAAATGACAAGCGATAATTAACTGCTTGTTCAATCATCAAGCATGCTTCTAAGTAGTGAAAATGTAAGCCTCTTAACTGGAAATTAACACTGTGTGTGTGTGTGTGTGTGTGTGTGTGTGTGTGTGTGTGTGTGTGTGTGTGTGTGTGTGTGTGTGTGTGTGTGTGTGTGTCTGTGTGTCTGTGTGTCTGTGTGTCTGTGTGTCTGTGTGTCTGTGTGTCTGTGTCTGTCATGGTCGCAGGAAGGTGTTAAGTCAATGCCTGAGGTATGGCATCTAGTCAGGCTGGAATAGCTGTAAAAAATTCTGATTATATGTGGACTTGTTTTGATTGTATAATTTCTGTTTTAGGTTTATTTAGTATTATCTCTCAATACCAATTCTGATCTTAACTACATACAGGGATATTGTTGAAGAACACTGTCAACTTGAAATAGGTAGAGAAGAGCTAGAGCTTGCCATGAGTCATGGACATTTCTAAAGCTCTTTTTCGCTATTTTTTTTTTGTTTTGTTTTTTGAACATGGTTTATTTAAGTTTTGTTACAACAAATTAACAATTCACCATGAGACACATTGAGTTTGTATTTTCACTGTTACGCAAAGCTATGGCTAGCGGCTCGATTGAAATTGCAAAAAGTGGCACCCCTGCCTCGTCCCTCGTGTTAGTGAAAAATATAGTGATATATTATTATTAGTTCGTACCGCCGCTGACGGTGAGCTATATAGAATTTTGACCCAGGATAAAAACTTTGGCCCAAATCCGAATTTCTCAAGCGTATGGAATAAATAGTCCCACTCCACCCGATCAAAAGCCTTTTCGGCTTCTAAAGAGATAACAACTTCTGGATGGTTGGCTGGAGAGGGACCGTAAATGATGTTATACAGACGGCGGATATTAAAGGAAGCCTGCCGATTTTTTATGAAACCCGTCTGGTCCTGTGAGATTATAGTTGGGAGAACTGTTTCGAGACGGCGAGCAACAATTTTTGCAAGGACTTTGCTATCTACATTAAGTAAAGAGATAGGGCGGTAGGAACCGCATTCCTGTTTGTTTTTGCCTTCTTTCAGAATAAGTGATATGGTCGCTGGCCGTAATGTTTCGGGTAGTGAGCCAACCAACAAGGAATTACTATATACAGGGTTTAGTATGGGAGCCTCTTTTTCGCTATTTTTGAACAGTGTGTTGTACAATACTTCCTCACAGGGAACCTGTGGATTTGCAACTATTTGATTTATATCAAAGAAATGTCTGTATTGGAAAAATATTTTCATTCTTCCATGATTTATTTACCTGGTTCAGGCATTGGATTTGTCACTGTTAACTGTGTCAAAGTATTACCTTACACTGGGAGACTGACTGAACACTTTCTACTTATTCACTAACGTTTTGGCCCATAGTGAAATATTTCAACTATTACTTAGATGACTTTAGTTAAAATGTATACATGTTGCTAACATACCATGCTCACCGCAAACATGCTTAATGTTAGCATTGTACACTGTAATGGATAAATGTACACATGATAACACGCTAAAGCATTAAATGCTAAACATTTTTTTTATGCTAACTGCACATGACGTTAGCAAGCTAATGTCAGCATGTTAACAAACTAACATTCCAAATATTTCATACTGATTGAACGTAAGCTAACTGAGCATTTTAAGATGCTTAAAATTAGTATAATAACACACTAAAATTCAAAATGCTAAATGTCAGCAATTTAGCATCAAGTAGTTGGCATGCCAGTTAACACGTTAATGTTAACACAGTATCCTGCTAACATTAGCACTGCGTTGAGCTGAATGTTTAGGTTATATTATGAAATTCGATCAGAGTCCAACAATGTAGAGCTTAGAATGGCCACTGTAAATGCTTCGTATTTAGGTAACAACATAGTCGTTCCTGAGGCACCACCCCTTGGACAGACTTTTAGTTTTTTGTCTTACGAGTGTGCAACATTTAGCCTTATCTCTTTTCATCTACCCGACCATGTTGTTTCTTGGTGTGAAATGAATAGGCTTGCCTCTCGGCTGCTAGTTTGGTTGTAGACTTTTAGTCCTGATGCAAAACAAGTGCATTTACTATTCAAATTTTCTAAATCCATTAAGATGCTAACAAGTGTGTTACACATAATGAAAGGTTGTTGTTGTATACATTTTTAACGTGTTAATCAGGTCTATAGTTGGATGCTCATTTCAGTACAGCTTGAGTTAATTTCTCATGTGTCTGTCATTTAAATTAAAATGTAAAAAAAAGTGGTTCTTGGATCACACCCCACTTATTAACATTCATTTTACCAATGCTGTTTCACAGTGCAGTCTCTTTTCATATTTTGAGTAATCCATATTTTTTGTTTTGAAGCCCTCTGATCATGACTAACATGTTTGATGTTTCATATCCTTTATCTTTTTCGTCTGTCTGCCTTCTGACTTTTCTTCACCTCCCTGACAACCCACGCCTCATTTTCCCCTTTATTTTTATGTCTTTTTTAAGGTACTGGCGGGGATGAATGTGCACCCAGCTGAGTTTGACGGCCTCAAGCAGGAATACAACGTCAAAGGCTACCCGACCTTCTGCTACTTTGAGTGAGTCGAGTCCTCTCATCCGTCTCACTTAAGGCTCAGCCCTCACTTCCAAGGCTCAGAACATCAGAGTAGGGCCACTTCAAACGGAAAAGTGCAAACACCAACAGACATAGTGGTGAACTTACAACTTGCAATGGTGGCCCTTGAGGTTCAGAACTTGCTTCTACCAGGTGTAAAGGAGAAAGTTTCTGAGAAGCTTTGGGATCCTCTAGTAATCCCTTTGAAAAAAGTAAACTCACAGGAGGGGGTCAAGGATGTTGTTTGCAGCTGAGTGCCACGGTCAGAGACTGAGATAGACATGCAGGTGGTTCTGTAGGGTTGGCTATGAAGTGGAGCTAAAATGATTAGTCTATTAATGGATTAGTTGATGGGAGTGTTTTTCTACCAGAGCCCTCTGCTTCAGTAACCACACTGTGCTAATGTAACTACTCCATTGAAAAGATTGGAGGGGCTGCATTTTTTCACGCACTCCTGCGTATTAAGGCCATTGTAGGAAAAAGGATTATATTATAAGAGATTGAAGTGGTAAATTTACAAGAAAAAATATCGGAGAAACAGTGTTTTTTTTTGTTGTCAAGGAATCACATCGCTTCACTTTGCAGGTTGGATCAACCTCATCACACCGCAGATGCTGCTGCTTGCAGCAATTATAAATTATAAATTATATTTAAACTACTAACAATCTTGTATCACATCATGTTGCTCATCACAGCCACACATTGGCCAGCTTCAGTTAGACATGCAGAGGGAACAGATACCTGCTCCCTTCAGATGTCTTTAAAGAGACTCCCTAGCGTAAAGGAAATGCCTTACCAGTAATAAGGGAACCATGGAACACCAGTGTTGATATTTACATGTTTAAAAGAACCCTTCCCAGCACCCAGCACAAACTCCGTTGGTGCGCACTTCACTGCATTGTCATTTCAAAGTCTAGCCTTTTTAATTATTAATATGCCAGACTAAGTAAAGGCTTTTAATACACTGTGCCAACATTTTTTCATCTTGAAGAACACCTTAAGGCCAAATGTGACATTGATTTAGCATTTTTCTAAAATTAAAATTTCATTTTAGTGTTTGAAAGACATGTATGCTGATGGTATTCTAAGAGTCAGTTTACTGTTCAGCCCTGGTGTTGCATATACATAAACACAAAGTTAGTAGGCACTTACACAGTAGGGGATGAGAGTGTCTGACTGATGGTTTGTTAATGCGGAAAAAAAACACACACACACTCTGCACCATCCTCATATTTACAGTGTTTTTAACTGTGTGCTGGTTCTTCGTAGCTCCTGCTCTGTTCTCCACATCGTATTCCTCCTGCACCAGCTTTATCATCCCCATTTCCACATTAAACTCTCATTCCAGTCTGGCCTTTTAATTAGACCGGGACTGATTAAGTGCCTCTGTGGTTAGTCAGTGTGTGTGTTTGCCCTCTTCCTGCATGTGTGCACGTCTTTTGTGTGTGTGTGTGTGCGTGCACATGTGTAGCTAAGCTGGAGCCAGTCTGTTAGCTTGGAGCGCATTAGTGTCAGTGCAGGGCTAGCTAACGACCATCTGAGCCCATTGGCTTCAGTAATGAGCCCCTCACTGATAAACAGCAGCTTATCACTGCAGGGTAAATCGGCATCAACACCGCTGGAGTTATCTCACCGTTGCACCCGCTGTAAGACCAAGTCTTCAAGGTCTTTTACCTTTTTAGTCCTGCTGATTAAGAAAGCTTACTACCCAAAACAGCAGCACACCTCAACTTTCTATCAATAACAAACATGAAAGTGAAACTATTTCAGCTTCTTTGTCTTTGCTGTGTCCTTTAACCAAGAAAAACATCCAAGACTGTCAGGCAAATGACATTTATTTGATTTTCACAAAGTTTCTGTGTATTTTACAGCAGCAGAGATAAAGCAAGCGAATATAGAGGTCATGAATCTCATTGATTGAATTCCAAGCAGCTTCTCTCCGCCACAGTAGTCGGTTCACTTAAAATCCAAGTTTTAAGCTCAAAATCCAGTGTGTGTAATCATCTATCACCTTTAATATTGTCCGCTCCGTATCTCGGGAGCTGTAACTGCGGTCGTCACCACCCTCTGTGTTTGCAGAATCTCGCTGGCCAGAGCCAGTTACTATCGACACTGATCCTTCAGCCCTGGGCTTTTCAGCCTTCATTTAGCCACAGCGAATAGCAGAGTAGATAAACTCATTCCTGTGAAGAAAATCTGCTTAAGTTTTGAATCTTTTCAGACTGTGGAGCTGAGGAGATGTTTCCAGCTCATTTCAAATGCATTACGACAAGTCGCTGGCAGTTCTGATGAACACTTTTAAGCTAACATACAAAATACACGGAGGAAAGAGTATCAATCATTTGTTGAACTTTTCATCAGAGCCTGTTGTCAGGTCCTTTTGGCTTTGAGCTGTTCTGCTTCTCAAAAGGTCTGACCAAGCTCTTTGTCTTAGAAACTGGGTTGGGTTATGTTATGTTTGCTATGATTATGTGCAGGATCCTCCTTTTTTTTCTTTTCTTTTTCCCATCATGACCTGGATTACTCGGTCTCTTCAGTGTATGTTCTGCAGGAAGTGAGGAGGAATCAAACCTCACTACTTTGAGGTTTGAGTTGAGTTTGAGTTCCCTCAGTGTTAGTATCAATAACTGAAAGTTGTCACAGAAGATTCTTAAGCTTGCTTGTTTATGTCATTACTAAAAAACGTTGGTGGCAAAAATTGTAATTAATTCATAAAGCTGCTGGTTTTTGTGAAATGAGCTCAGATTTATATGCATACAGTAATCACCACCGTGTACCAACATGAGTAAATAAAAATCGCACTGTTGCTATTATCGGTGCATTTATATGCAACAGCGCTGTTTGTGTGAGTGTATGTTGAAGATGGAAATTGAATTAAAATAAAATCATGGCTTAATCTAGGATTAGGACATTGACCCTTGACATTGGTAAATATATAAAGAAAATTCCAAATCTGATCACATTTTTAGTGGCATTCTGTGATTTCTTAGGGTATCACTCTGAATTTCTGACTCTGACTACTTCTATGTACAGGCAGTGAGTATTTACTCAGTAGACAGATTTGTCAGTGGGATATTCCCTCTAAATAAACAATATATGTTGTAGAAATAACCAGTGAAGTAAGGTTTTACAAAAATGTTGTTTTGTATCAAATGACAAATATCATATTGGCTGTGGTAAAACTCTTAACAGTACCAAGCCACGTGTGTGTCCGTTGCTGACCGACCGTTTAGAGATCATCTTGTTCTTGTGCTCTGTTGTCTTTTAGGAAGGGGAAGTTCCTTTACCACTATGAAAACTACGGAGCCACAGCCAAGGATATGGTAGACTGGATGAAGAAGTAAGTATGGTCCTAATCACTTCACCCACTGAAGATGCATTTAGACTTATTAAAGGACAGACTTCAAGATGTTGGTGTCCACAGAGGTTTTGCTGAAGATCTAAGAACAGAGCTTTCAAACTACATTTTGCCTTCTGTCTCCTACAATAAGTAAACAGCTTTAATCTCTCACCAAAAATGTCTGGCATCAGTTTTTCTCTTTCGCTGTGGTTTCATCACACCTTTTCTTGTCCCTCCTAACCCTCACTCACCTTGCCAAGGTGTCATCAATCTACACCTGCTCTGTTCTTGTCTCATTTTTCTTTCTCACCTTGCCTCACCCTCTCTGTCTGTAACCCGATGTCTCCCACTCACACAAGGCTTGGCTCTCCTGCTTCCTTTTTCCCTCCATCTCCCGTTTCCATTTGTGTTAAGGGCCTGGCTGGAAAGCCATGACTGTCCACAAGATTGCATGGAGAGGTCACAGCAGCACTTTCACAGCTATCGCAGGAAACGGAGGCAGACAGGCAGAGGATGTATTCTAGCTACACTCTCTTTAGCCAAGAGGCATAACAACTCCCTCCCGGGTCCTAAGACTTTACTGCTCTATCCATTCTACTCATTCGGAGCCCAGCAGTATAATTTAGAAGTGGCGCCAAGCCTTGCAATCAGGCAATTATGTTGACAGAATGGTTGGTTGCCATGTTTCAAATTAAGGGATAATCCTGATAATAATTACACCTCATAGTTCAGTGAAAAAAGGTGATTGACAGTGACAGAGGTTAAACAGAGTTTTCTCTTCCTCTCTCTGGCACAAAACAAAACATTTGAATGGATGGACTCACCTTCATTTACACATAAATATCTTCTATATGGTAAAAAGGTGCAAGGCTGGCCTAGATGAGGAAAAGCTGTTTTTGCAATAAACGTTGTTGAATGGTTTTTCAGGAAGGTCTAATTTGCTGCGTTCATATTTTGTAGTCATTGTGTCGATTGTGCTCTCTTTGTAGCACTCTCTGCCTCAGATTTGTTAATGTCTTCCCCCCCCAAGTTTTGATTAAGTTTCTCTTATGTTCAGATTCAGCTGTCTCAGTTTTTTCTTTTATTCCCCTCTCAGTTTCACTTGATTCACCACTTTTCACTGGATTAAATCATTACCCTTTGCACTGACAGGAAATTTGACACCTATGGCAAAGAATACAGCTGTTTTCTTTTTTTTTTTTTTTTGCCAACAGGAACAATACTGTTACTCTTGTGTAACGCTGTTTGCTTGCTTTTGTACATTGTACATCAAAACATCTCTTGACATCTAATTTATACCAATCCCCATTTTTCCTTACTCGAGAGTCTAGATTCAAGGCAAAATGTGGAAACAGAAGTAGAGGTAACAGAAGTAGTGGTTATCAAATATGTCCTCTGCAGCAGTGTCACACCAATAATTGGGTAGCACACGGTCGGTATTGTCGTATAGAGGAAGTCCAGGACAGAACTGCCAATGGTGTTGCATTAGTGCTCCTACTAGTGATCCTGAGCTTTTTATATATCATAGAGATGTATACAAGACAGATGACATTCTGGATAAAAGATGCATGTCTGGAGATTATGCAGCACCCTTGTGTGTGTGTGTGTGTGTGTGTGTGTGTGTGTGTGTGTGTGTGTGTGTGTGTGTGTGTGTGTGTGTGTGTGTGTGTGTGTGTGTGTGTGTGTGTGTGTGTGTGTGTGTGTGTGTGTGTGTGTGTGTGTGTGTGTGTGTGTGTGTGTGTGTGTGTGTGTGTGTGTGCGACTTGCGTGCACTTGTTTATATCTGTGTCCACTCGTTCTTGGCATTGCAGCACTGTGCTCTGTCATCAAGGCGGGGCTGCTCTGGTCCAGATGTGTGTGTGTGTATGACATATTGGGTGGAGAGTGGGCTACAGCTGTGTCTGATTTTTGCTCCACACATATTACACGCTTGAATGTCTCTTCTTTTTAAAATGTCCCTCACCTCTGTTGCCCTTGCTATATCCCCTTCCTGTTTCAGCCCTCAGCCCACCCAGCCGAAGACCCCCGAGGTGCCGTGGACGGAGACAGACTCCCCAGTCTTCCACCTGACCGATGAGTCCTTTGACAGCTTCCTGGAAGAACATCCTGCAGCCCTGGTCATGTTCTATGCACCCTGTGAGTAAGAAAACAAGTTGAAAAAGAGCAGGGCCAATTATTTTGTTCATAATCAATCAATGATTTGATCCATACAATATCATAAAATAGTGAAAATGAACATCACGAGTACCAAAAGTTAATATCTTTTAAATTGCTGTTTTTCTTTTCCAACGATCAGCCGTAAAACCCAAATGATATTGAATTTACATAAAAGAGAGTAAAGTGGCACAGAAACTGAAATTAGCCAACATTTGGCATGTTTAAAGAATAACTTATAATAAATCATTAATTAATTATCAAAGTGTTGTTGATTTATTATCAGTAGATTGACTAAAACATTATACAGAGTTTCTGCAGTGAAAAGAGAAGTGAAACTCTAGGTAAGGTCAGTATTGAGGTCCTCCAAGAATAAGACAGTAATTAATACACATTTGGTGATGTATGTATACATACAGCAGCAGGAGGCTGTATGTGGGATTGACTCAGAATTAACTACGAAGAAAGAAACATGTCATTGTCACCCAGTACAATGCTGTGATGTGTTTTTAAAGTGGCCATATTATGAAAAATCACTTTTTCTGGGATTTGGGGTGTTATTTTGTGTCTCACACGCATACAAACTTGAAAAAACAAAAACATCCATGCTGTTTTGAGTGAGATATGGGTTTCTGACTGTAACCTGCCTTCAGTCTCTGGGTGAGCTGTTCAAAATCTGCAGGGCTTTCTACGTCACTAGCCAAAACGAAGGGGCTAACCATAGCATGCTAGCACTAGCATGCTAGTTCGTTCTCAATGGCAAAACACTGCTACAACACACACTAGTTCACCATAATCTACAAAAGAACTACGTACATGTCCGTGTTCTGCAGCTATTCTACGCAAAGTTGGAAGTGAGCCCTTGTTTAGAAGAAGTCTCGCGGCTAATCCTGCCTTGTAACTGACCAAAGTTTTTTAAACAGCTAGCTAGCTGACATGTGATCCTTACCTAGCTACTGAGCATGTGCGACTGTCAACAAAGATGTTACAGCAGTGAGAGGCCTCACTCTGTAGCTAAAACAGAGACCTGAACTCACAGGGTGAAAAGAGGAGCTGCAGCAATGTGCAGTACAACAAAAATATGGTGTTTTTTGAAAATTAAACCATGTAAACCTATTCTGGTACTACCTCAAAATAATTATGAACCTGAAAATGAGCATAATATGGGTGCTTTAATAGTTTTTGGACAACAGTGGAGCTCTTTGGCACAGAGGAATAAGATTATATATCAAACTTTGGATACAAAGATGATACGTTTTAGTAGGATCAATTCATTGTTAGTTTTGGTATTTTCATGGTATGCATTGACAATTTAACAAAAACTATTACCAGCCTTGTCTTTTAGCAACCCCCTTTTCACCATCAGAAATACATAGCAAGTCTTCAGAAAAGAGAAAGTAGTTTCATTTGCAAAATATGTGCAGCCGCGTGTCAGAGGAGCTTCACATTCTTTCCTGCTGTGTAAAACATTGTTTTGCAGATTCTCTCAAGCAGAGCGTTTATTTAGTCACGCAAACAACATCACAGTTTCACTGTCATGCTTAAGTATTAACAGTTAGAGACTTGAAATGAAAAACAAACCCAAAGACAAGCTGGCTGCATTAGCTTTTTTGTATGATATGATCGCACACTAGCTCATCTTCCACAGCAGAATACTTAATTGTTGCCATATGGTTTTACATAGGCCTGCTTGTCGTTTTTTTTATTCACGCACCAAGCTGTCGTTACGCAGAACTTTGTAAACATGCCCGATTTCGTCAGTGGGTGGCATGTTGGTCAATGTGACCCATAGCTGTGAAATCATGCAAATATATTCACACATTAAAAACTGCATTCTGAGTGGAACAGCTACATGACACAATCTAAATTGTGTTGCAACCTATTTTTGGACCTTTTTGTTTATTTTCTTTTTTCTTTTCAGCTTACTCTTTACTTCTGACTACATCACCTCCACCTACTATTCACCTCCTCATCCTTTCTCCTTTTCTCTACCTGCCCAACTGCTCTCTTCCCCTTCTGTGCTCACCTCTATCTCCACGCTGTAAAAATACATGAATAAATAAAATAGCGTTTCTTTTGCCTAGCTTTCCCCATAATGATGATCCATTGTTTTCAAAATTCCATTACATACACCACTGCAGAGTTTTCATACCTCCAGATTGCCTGGAGCACTGCACTCCACCCCGAGGGCAAACGCACTCTCCAGCTGTTGAAGTGATAAAAAGACATCCTAACACTCGCACACTGCAGTGGGACCTGCTTCATCCACCATCTCATTATTCACTGCCTAACACACAGAAATATTTTTGCGGCAATATTTAAACTAACGTCTGCCAATTGGCGAGAAAAAGTGTCATGACGTGGGATTTCTGTAAACATGATCCCCTGAATAAAAAGAGCTAAATTACATAATTTCCTTCATCAGGTCAGTCGGTTTGGAATGTAAAAACAACCATTACGCAAGACGCCCAGACTATGATAGAGATTTAGACCAGCTGTTGGTCATGAAGTAGCTGCAGTGTTTACCTAACTGTATGTATGGTTTATCTTTTTTAAATGTAAATGTACATGTAAATCAGGCAGCTATGGAGTTGTTGGAATTTACTTTGATGGAGCTATGCTGTTTCCCCTGCATGTCTTGAACTCACGGAAATGACTCTAATGATTGATCTAGATACATATAGATATATTATGCATACATACAGGCATATATATGACATTAAATGGTATCATTATAACATACTAGGTACATACTCCCATATTTTTTCTCTGCACTGTAGAACCCATAGTGTGTTATTTGATGACAACCTCACTTTGAACAGCCACATCAAATCCTCCTTAATGCTTGTTATAATATATGCATGCATAACTTCAATTAACAATAAAGTTGATCACACTGGTTTCATTCTTTTGTCTAAACGGCCTTAACGTCATTTTCACTGAAAGCTGTGTCAAAACAAAAGCCCCATAAAATGTTAGCTGTTTGACTTTGCTTAATTCCTAATAATAAATAAAATGAATTACTGTAAAGGGAAATTACTAGTATCAAAAGAGCATACTGTACCATTTTTGATAGTCACACAGGGGTTTGCCAGGTTTTAGAGTTATATTGAAAATGAAATAAAGTTCTCATATTCTCACTTTTATGTCACCATTTACTGAAGCATTAGCAGACACCGCACACTATTGAGCTAACTTGCAGGGATGGCTTTATTGTCATTAGTTGGTGTAGTTATTAGGAGCATGACTGAATAACTAGGGATGCATACAGTGTTTGAGTCTGTTAGAACAGTGCAGCGAGCAGACTAGTCCTCCGTGTCCTTATGTGGTGTCATAGCTTCACAGACGCCTGTCCTGCACTTGACTCCCCCTGCGGACAGCAGCCAGTCACCCACACACTTAAATCAAGGGCAGTCAGCTAAAACAAACTGCATCCGATCTTTCAGCTCACACACACACACATATATATGTATATCTTTCTCTCCGTCTTTCTCACACACACAGATTCCCAGCTTTGCTGCTTCAATGCAGATTCTTAATGGACCTGCTGTCAGAGTGAGATTAATGGTCTCCCGACCACCACCATCAGCTTGCATTTCTGTCCACCTCTCAGCGCAGCCTTTCTCACCGTCCTCTGAACAGAACTCAGCAGGGGTTGTTTGCGTGCAGCTCCTTACGGGGGCAAAACCTCCAGCTGAATGCTCTGTTTAATTGAGTGAGCCTGATTATGTTTCCGGACCAAAACAAAAGTTCCCCTCTGCCAATGTTGTTTAAAGAAAACATAGCGATATATGAAATACAGAACGTTGTTCCAGCAGATATGGCTTTAAATGATAATGTTTGATTCCTAAATGTTTGTGTTCCTTAGCAAGTAGCTACAGGCTCAGTTTACTGCTACAGTGGACCCAGAGAAGATGAACTTACAACACCCTAACATCTAACATTTTTTTTTTAAGCATGTAGCAGCTTTTATTACAGCTACAGTGGTGCATGGTCAGTTTGTTCGTTCTTGACTCTGAGCTCTTCTCCCCTATAGCCTGAATCAGCAATATTTCAATGTGTTTCTGTAAGCCCCCCCTCCCCTCCCTATACACACACACGCGCTGACCCTGCCCCTCATGCACCACTTGTTCTGAATGTGGAGCTGGGTTGATGCAGATGCAGAACATTTGGTTTTCTCTCTTACTCATCAGTTTAAAGGGTCAGACAAAGTCCTTTAGTCACTCTGTTTCTCCGGTAAGCCTCAACACAATCTGATGATCGCACACCACAGTGACTCAGTTGAAAGAGAAGCAGCTGTTTTTTTCCACAAGGCATATTGCGTTTGATTTATAGCCTGTGCCAGCTCTGCATTGTATATTGAAGAAAGGAATTCCTGAACTGTTTTGACAAGGGCAATTTACCAGGTCTGGAAATGAACCAAGAAGTGTACCAAATTTGTTTCCTGATTCTGTGCACAACAGCGCTACAGGCACATAAAACACACTGCTCATCCCTGATCAAACAAGACAAAAACATCTCGTACATTGTGTGAGACAAATATTGTTAACTCATTTTAGATCCAACAATAAAATGTTTGCTCCCTGGTCATGCAATATTAAACACACCTCCACACCAAACAGGGAGTGTATTCATTATGCTCATAGCTCAAACAGATTTGTTGAAAAGAAGAGTTGCAAAGACATGCATACAAACACACCACTATCTCCAGATAATACAGAGCTATACAGAGCAAAAACACCAGAAACGCTGTCCTGCTTCTTAATTAATGTACAGAAAGGTACAATATTTGGCTAATGGTGAATTAGTTTTTTTGCACTTAAAGCCATGGCCAAATGAGTTGCTAGAAAGCTAATTAAGACGATCAGCTCCACACAACTCTCTGTATTTCTCACTATGGCTATGTTCAGAAGATTGTGTCGCCGGCGACTTTCGTGTACAGAAACTTGAGTGAAGATAATTACCTCTTCTGAAGAGTCCATCATGTTTTTTTAATCCTCTGTGTCCTCCTTGGCTACTAGCAACTGCGTGGAGGAGGGGTGGGGGTTGTGCGCGATTACGGAAGGCTTGTACAGTTTTGTTGTCCATTACTTAGAATTCCTCACGGGGGGCAACAGAAACTACGCACTATAGCTTTAAATGGAGAAAGAAACATAGAGAGATTAGTGCTGTGCATGATAATGAAACACAGTTGGAACATTAATATGAATTAACAATATGGCCTCAGAATTGGGTCATGATACGGCAGGATATTAACGACGATGTAATAAAGTACTGAAGAATATTCAAGTATAAATTGCTTTAACATTGAAGCACATGTCTGTGGTCGAGGCATAGTTTGGGGTGCGGTCTTTAAAAATATATTTACGGTCCGAGTTTGAAGCCTTCTGTTCAAAATTTTTGGATTGCCATCATATCTGTAATTGAACATAACAGAAATTAGTTTCCACCGTCTGCTTTTCTGTAGTACAAGTTGCAGATTCATTTATGCTCGGTTGTGTCAACATATGGCGCTTACCCACTGCTAGTAGCAGCTTGGCTCGGCTCGGCTCGACCGCGTTGCCCCGTCCTCCTTTTTCCATTGCAGATTTAGTACCACCTCATGCGTGAGGCGAGCACGGCTGGTCGTCATAGTGCCGCCGCAGGAAACTGCCGTGACCTAACGTGACACACACAGAACGTCAAAGGTGTGTTGTTGTTGCCACAGCCAGAAGACAAATTTTGTTTCAAAAGAAGCTGGAGGCAGCAAAAAAAAAAAAAAAAAAAAAAAATACAGCTGGCTAAACTATTTAAAAATACCGGTGGTACTAAAAAAAGTACCTGTTGGCAGGTACCAGGGACTTTTTTTCATAATTGAAAACCAAAAAAGGCGAGTCGAGCAGGTACCATGTAATGGAAAAACGGCAATAGTTTGTCTCTTTAGTTGTTTTGACCTCACATCAGCTATTACGGACGTCAGCAATTGCTCTTTGATTTCATACTTTTTGTGACCTTGTCCTTTATTCTGTCATACATTGCTTCTAAATTATTGTAGTTTGTTGTCTCTTTTAGATCAGATCATACAGTATATTTTAGGAATGCACTGAATTGTCGGCCGAACATCAGCATCAGCTGATATTTGCCTTGTTGTCGATCGGCCTACCTGTAAATAAGATGGTAGCTGGCATACCTAGCTGCTGATTCATAAAACAAGCCACTGGCTGGACACAACTCTGACACTCTGGCATGGCATAAGACTGCAACATGTGGTTTGTTTTTGCATAAGTATTACACTACACCAAGATCAGCAACATGCCGTTTGCAAGACATGTTTACTTGCAGAGGCCCCATTTCCAAAATTGAAACCGCACTTGAATATTGGGGAAATCTCTTTCTTGTTTCCAGCACTGGGGTGGCATGCAAATACCTATGTGCTGACACAGTGAGCGGCTGTTCAGCTGCGCGTCTTACATCTTGGATGAGAAGAGAATGGTATCTTTATTAGTTGAAGTAGTATAGATAGTTAATGTTAAAGTAGGCTATATTAAAGATTGTATCAAATTGTCAGGGCTTTATACGATGATGGACAGATGATCAGCAGTAACGTAATCAACCACGTCACCGAAGAGCGCTTGGGTTGAATTTGTTTACAACAAAGATGGCTGCCATCGCGTCTGTTATAGAAGATATCAATGGCGCATTCATTTTAAAAGAGGAACAGAGAACCACGATCACGTGCGTATACACATTGTCACATCCGTCCGCGCGACACGGAAACTGCCGCCTCTGCCTTTGCTCTGTCGAAGCCTGCCTTTGACTTGCAGCTTCTGTGACATCTGTCTCCGTTGCTCTGATTGGTTGTAGGTCTATCCATCTGAGTGCAGAGGCATTTTCTTTCCTGCTTTGGTTGAAACAGGCCCCATAATCACAGCCCAATGGAGCAGTATCAGACTCCTATCCTGACTAGAATCTGAGTATGACAACGTCAGGCTAAGGTATTGGCTAAAAATTTCACAACCGTTGCATCCATAATTTAAAAACCAAACCATTTTCACACAAAGTCACTACAATTCTTTTGGAACGAACTCTTCGTTAGCAGAGTCATACCCACCCCTCCACCAGTTTGTTTCCCCTCTGTCTCTTCCTCCCCTTTTGTCCTCTTTTTGCTTTTTCTTTCACTACTGTACTCATCACTCACTCACACCCAGCTCTAAGCCTCAAGTTTTGCCTCTAACATGCTCACTCAGACACAAACACACACCCATGCCTGAAAGTGACATGTAGTAAGTAATCGGACATGACTTAACTCTCCTGGTAAACATGAAAGACTCTTGTCATCTCGTTTACAGTTTCACCCTCTGCATGCCAGCAGTAAACCCACTGACAAACCAGGGTGAAATCGCAAAACACCAGAGAATTACAGCTGGTAACACATGGATTCAACTAGACAGCTCAAGGACGTAATTTGCAACGATTGCATCATTGGGCTCTCAGCGTTGATTTTATGGAAGTCATTTCTTCTGGAATATACAGTTAATTCTTGTTGTTCTGCACGATTGAAAGGTGATTCCTTCATCTGTCTGTCATGTGCTCTGATGTGACCACTGTAGACAGCAGGCTGATGTAATTGGCTGATGACTGTTTCAGTACGTACAGGTTTTTAAAGCGTGCATTTCCATGTATTTCTGATCCTCATTTTTCTTAATTCAAGATTTAAATGTCTTTGCTGTATTTGTATTTTTTCTAGTTTTTATGTTTTATTAAGTTTACAGTTTTAAAATGTGTATATGTATGTTGTTTTATATTACGTTTACTTATTTGATAGTAAACTGTAAAACACCCTTCAGCAGTATATATATCTTTGTCCCAACATTTTAATAACTAGTTTTTAGGGATTATTACCAGAAATGTGTATTTAGTTTTGAGTTTTTAATATGAAAATGACTTTTATATATTACTTACCAGTTTCAGAAACCCATCATCGGTTTGGGCTATAATGTGTGTTTTGAATCCTTCAGGGTGTGGACACTGTAAGAAGATGAAGCCAGAGTATGATGAAGCTGCTGAAATACTCAACAAGGGCGCAGACGTAAGTTTCATGACCTCTGCTTGTGTTTACATGCAGCATGCTTATCTACAGGACTGTGTGTTTTTGTTCTTTTCATATCTCACACTTTTGATAATCGTATAGAACGACACGGGTGCAGCGACGCCTCATTAACTGATCATAATAATCCCTCTTCTTGGCCTAAAAAGCTTTTGGCGGATGCAGCAGACATGCTGGTCGGTCTGTCCTGCAGCCCATCTCTCGATGTGCTTCTGATTAGTCTGGTGTGTGCCTCGCCTCTCCTCTCCGCCATTCTGTCCTCTGTGGTAATCTAACACTCCCCAGCCAGGGGCAGGGCCTATAAACCTCCAGCCTTGTGACTGTAGCAATTATCTCATCCATGAAGTGTCCCCCCGGCCCGATGCTTGGACCTTCTCCTTGTGGCTCTCTGCCCAGCACTGGAGGTCAATGGGAAAAGCCTGGACATTATCTAATATGGATGTACTGGAGCCTCTTTCACGGCTTGGTGACCTAGCCCTTAAGACCCAGCATAGCATTTATTATTCGCCTCCTTCCTTCTAGTGTTACTAATGCAGCGCTTTTAGGGTAAATACACACACCATGTGTATACACACACCAACCAGGTTGAACTTGGATTGTTTGTAAAGTAGTTCATGTTAATTGGTGTCATGTAACAGGTTAGTCTAAGGGACCTTTATTGGTCTTATTGGACGGATCACGCTATAGTTATTATTTTACCCCAGTTGACTTGAAGCTTGCTATTGTTATTTCTCCACAGAGTCCAGGTGTGTTGGCAGCCGTGGACTCCACAGTGCACAAGGCTGTGGGGGAGCGCTTCAAGATCTCTGGCTTCCCAACTGTTAAGTATTTTGAGAAAGGTGAGGACAAGTACACGCTGCCACATCTCCGAAGCAAAGACAAGATCATCGAGTTCATGCACAAGTGAGTCACACGCTTAACAGGCAGCTCGATCACCTCTTAACTTTTGTCCAGCAAATGCGGCCCGTGCAAAGTTAACACGTTTAGACACTGACTCAAACTCATGTACATTGCAGTAGTTTAGTCTTAAATGTTTTCACTGCGTCCTTCCAGTTTAACAGATTTATCTTTGGAAAGGGTCACTCTGAAATGTAATGGACCTGCGATGACATCAGTCCAGCTGTTGCAATTAAAGACTCCATAAAGGCAAAGTCTGTGACCAGAGGTCAACAGACATCAATTTATATAGGACTGAGATAAAGTCTCACAGTGTTCTATTATATCATTTGTATTCACACGTTAACATTTTAATTTTTCGGATACAGGAAGGTAAATACAATATATGCGTACGTCATATCTCTATATACACTACTTTTACTACTTACAATAAACCTAAAGCAGTGTTTTTCCCTCCTTGTATACATAATAAATACTGCTTGGCTCTCTTTCATGTCTGTAGTCCCCAGGCACCTCCACCACCAGAACAGTCTTGGGAGGACAAGCCCTCCAGCATCAGCCATCTTGGATCAGAGGACTTCCGAGAGGCGCTGAAGAAGAAAAAACATGCTCTGGTCATGTTCTACGCTCCCTGTAAGAGCTTACAGTAATTGATATAACACCAAAAAGGCTATAATGTAGACACTTTTCTCAAATGGTTAAGTTTTATATGCTTGGCTCTTTTGGTCAAAATATTGTGTGTGAAGTTGTTACAACCATCACAGCCCTGCTCTGTTAGACTTGTGATGGTGTGATCATATCCTGGGTTTAAATCAGTGCGCTTACGTAACTGCCCGTCAAGCTCCTCATCACGTCAGTATATAAACCCCACCTAAGCCATGGGGAAACTCAGGAATGATTCACATGACTGAGAATAGATTTGTGCAAGTTAAAAAAAGGAAACAAATCACTGTTCCACCTCATATTTCAGCGTTCCTGGAAAACATGAACGTTTTATAGTGTAGCTTTATAGTTAAGTCCTTTCAGAGACTTAGTGGACAGTTTTTCTAACATTGCATTCATCTGTTCTCCAACTGGACACATCTGGCTAACTGAAATTCAATTTTAAGTTTAGAATATCTTGAGCCAACCCTCCAGAATACACCGGGGGGCCAGATGTATAAACGCATGTGGTTTAAACTGAGATAGCTGCAGGTGATATGATAAAGAGGAGATTGAATATAAATTGCAGTGTTTAATTTTTTTTCTTGTTTAATTAATTTGTTTAATTGAATTAAATTTACAGTGTTGGTCAATTTCATTGATTTGCAGTCTACCCGGTGTTTTTACCCGGTGTTTTGTTTTTTATATATATATATATCTATATATATATATATATATATATATATATATATATATATATATATATATATATATATATATATATATATATATATATATATAGATATATATATATATATATATATATATATATATATATATATATATATATACACACACACACACACATACATACATACATACATACATACATACATACATACATACATACATACATACATACAGTACAGGCCAAAGGTTTGGACACACCTTCTCATTCAATGTATTTTTTTTTTTTCCATGACTATTTAAATTGTAGATTCTCACTGAAGGCATCAAAACTATGAATGAACACATATGGAATTATGTACTTAACAAAAAAGTGGGAAATAACTGAAAACATGTCTTATATTTTAGATTCTTCAAAGTAGCCACCCTTTGCTTTTTTTGATAACTCTGCAAACCCTTGGTGATCTCTCAGTGAGCTTCATGAGGTAGTCACCTGAAATGGTTTTCACTTCACAGGTGTGCATTGTCAGGGTTAATTAGTGGAATTGTTTCCCTTATTAATAAAAAAGCAAAGGGTGGCTACTTTGAAGAATTTAAAATATAAGACATTTAGTTACATACAGTTATTTCACACTTTTTTGTTAAGTACATAATTCCATATGTGTTCATTCATAGTTTTGATGCCTTCAGTGATAATCTACAATGTAAATAGTCATGAAAATAAAAGGAAACGCATTTGAATGAGAAGGTGTGTCCAAACTTTTGGCCTGTACTGTGTATGGTGCTAAAGCAATACTTTTAAAACGGTGCCGGTGCCTAAATGGTGCCTGAACCGATTTTAAGAAAGTAAAAAAAAAAGGAAGGGTACTAAACAACAGTCGGCGACATTAAAGAGCGGCTTGTTTATTGCTAAGGCCATATGGTCAAAATTAAAGATTTAATAGTAATGTAATAACTATAACTTACAACAATAACTTATTTTAACTTACTTTGAATGCACCACGAGGCTACCTGTTTCAAGTAGCTGTGTTGTTTAATTCCGACAACGGCAGCAGACTGTTACGTTCCGGTGTTGGAATCCTCTACAGTGAAACAGTCACACTTTACACTGTTTAACGTTAGCTGTCAGCATTTTAACAGTGTTTAATCCAGCTGCTAGCTAAAGGTAGGCTAACGTTACCTGCTGTCGAGTGTAGTGTAAAGTCAGGCACCGAAAGTTTTGTTCTTATTCGGTCTCGTTACTACCGCTTACGTCAGCACCGGTGCCCTATTGGCACCGCGTTTCGGTACCCAACCCTAAATATGAGTGATAAATTCCATCATTCTTTTATTTACATATGAGCTATATCCCTTTAAATGTATTGTTTAATTTGATCTTGAATGCTAAATGGGCTGTGTAAATGGGCGCTTTTCTAGTCTTAGCGACCACTCAGAGCGCTTTACAATACAAAACAGCATTCACCCACACATTCATGCACTGATGCCAGAGGCTACCATGCAAGGTGCCACCTGATCATCAGGAGGGGAGGGATAAACATTTACGCGTACACTCACACAGGAGCCTTCCGATTAGTGAAGACTGTTCTTCCTTCTGAGCCACAGTCTCTGTCGTTGAACTTGTCTTTAAAAATGTAAGGACCCATAGTTATGACACTCTTCATCTGAGTTCTCAAACAAAACACAGATGCAGAAGGAATACCGAGTGGCTAACTTGTTCATTTATTAATACACACACATAGACGCTCACATGCACCTCTGCCCTCTGAGTCTGATGAGGGCTTCAAAGCCAGACGGGGCACAGCGGTCAGGCTGCTGTCTCTGTTGAGGCCTTTGGTGCTTCCTTCTACAAAGAGACGCTCCAGATGCACATCAGGCAGCAACAACCTGCTGCCCTCCCACCCCATCTGCACCCTGCTCACTGGTGTCTTATCAGTGATGGAGCTTGTGTCTAATAGGGCATTTGATGAGATGCAGCTGCAGATGCTTTTGACAGAACTATCAGTTCTTTTTTAGAAGTTTGGGTTATTAACTTTGAACCTCAATTCTGCATGATTGAGCCTAAACTAAAACTAAATGTTGTCATATCTTCTCTCTCTCGCCAGCTCTTTCCTGACCTCAGGAAGGACTAAGTTGATGGTCCTTTTTTGTACATACAGTGGTAAATTTAAGCATGAGCTAATTTAATACCTACCAAGCTCAGTTCCAAACAAAAATGTTGGTGCATTTAATGTTAGTATTAATGTTGCTTTGCTTACTGCAGCCTGCACTTTTTTATTTTCTTTATGAGCGATGGTGAAAAGACTGTTCATTTCCCTTTGTATTCATCTGTCTGCCTTTCTCTCTACCTCACTGCCTGTCATTAATATGAGAAAAAGGCGAGGGGAAATGTGCATGTAGAAGAGTAATCAGAGTGGCAGGTCTTGTTATCCATAGCAGACCTACCTTTATTCTACTTGGCGTACGGTGAGACGCCACTGCAATCTCTGAGCTGTTGCAGTGACCTGCCTGGTTGGTCTCTTCTCTTCTTGTGAGGGAAAACCATAGCACACTGGTGTGTTTTTGATATATCCGTTTCAGAATGGCAACAGAACCTTTAAAGGTTTAAAAGGCCATTTAATGTTGCAGCTAAAAGGGTACTTTAGCAGGAAATGGATTTCTGAGCTGTGTTGAACACTGGCTTTGAGAGGAAGCTCTGAAAAGGCAAATGGACGGTTGCAGAGTTGATGTATAATTGAGTCGAAGGTAGAGTTATCTGTATATGAATGTTTGTGGGTATGCAGGCAACAGTAAAAATACCCAATAAGAACTGCGGCTACCATCTGTCATTGCACTTATACCCTTTGAAATCCATTTACAGTGGGATCGACATTGGGTAACTGAATATATTTTGTACATTTTGATAATGCTTAAATCAACTTAAATGAGTACCTTTTAATAATCTGTTATGCTTTTTGGATGATCTCCTACTTAGTGGCTTTAATCTTAGTTGGAGCACTACATATAAAGGATTTTCTTTTGCAGATTGGTGTGGAAGAACTTTAGTGGCCTGAACAGAACCCTGACCTCAACCTTGTCCAACATTTTTGGGATGTGTTGGACCTCGCTTAGCCAATTTTGTGTGTGATCAAATCCAATCTTGTGGAAAGCCTTAAACTAAAAGAGTGGAGGATGTTATAGCAGCAGAATGCTCATGGTTTTAGAATGACGTGACAAAAAACATGGGTGTAAGGTTTGGGTACCCACATATTAACCAACCCATCCGTACAAACAGTCAGCAGTGATTAGCTTAAAGTGCTCATATTATGCTTTTTGACTTTTTCCCTTTCCTTTTATTGTGTTATATATCTTTTTTGTGCATGTTATAGGTTTACAAAGTGAAAAAAAAACAAAGTCCACACAAAAAGACCTACCATCTCCAACAGAAAAAAATAAGAGGAGCTGCAGCAATGTGCAGTACAACAAAAATATGGTGTTTTTTTTTTTTTTTTTTTTTTAAACCATGTAAACCTATTCTGATATAACTTCTAAATACAATTATGAACCTGAAAATGAGCATAATGTGAACACTTTAACAATCAGGACCTACTGTACAGTTGACCCACAACATCTCAATAAATCCCGACCCCACTGTCAGAATTAGCATTAGTAAACTTATGAGAAAACTGCCACTGCTTGTGAGAAAAAAAATGCTCCCGCAAAAAATAACCCACAAACTGTCTTGAAAATACACCATCTGTGACTCTTTGTCAAGGGCTGATTGACTCTGTACTAAAGCTTTTATCTATTCACCAACTGCCAAGATGTTTTCTCTTCTTCAAGAGGTGTTCTTTCCCTTTTCACCTTTCCCATTCCAGTTCAATTTGAATTAAATTGCAGCAACAACCGTTTGATTGTAATGAACAAACACAAACAACTGGGTACTTGACATTGGCAACTAAAGAAGAAAAACCACAAATACCATCTACAGGAAGTCAAACTTTACTAGAAAGAAAAGAAAGGGAAACTATGCAATCACAGTTGTTACGCTGTTTGACACAACACATCCTCCCTTTCTTAGCAAGATGTAGCTAGAATCAGAAAATGTTTTCCTCGCAGATTTATAGTTAGGATACAACCTGGTCAACTTTCCTGCGCTCTGTAAATGTGACCTGTTGTCCTAGTTGTGTGTGTATTGACTGTATGGATGAGTGCTGGAGCAGAGAGAGCCAGGAAGGTTGGGTTTATGATGGCAATAAAGAGATTTACAGTCTCTCATAACATACCAGTGAACCGTCTCTAATGTGGCGTAAACCTCTAAACACCTGCAGGATTGCTTTATGCTTTATGAACATGTTTGAGTAAATGATGCGATTTCCTTTGTATCTGTGAATGTGTGCATATTAGTAGCGTCATGTCTGTGTATTAGTGCCTGTATAAGGTGCTGTTTAGGACGTGAAAGCGAGATGTTATGTAAATGTGCGGTGATGAGCTGTAATAATGTCCCATCTGTATGTTCTCCTCCTCTTCCAGGGTGTCCGCACTGTAAAAACGCTGTTCCCCACTTCACCACGGCAGCAGAGCTCTTCAAAGAGGACCGCAAGGTTAGCGTTGCTTTTTACGCATTCAGTTACATACACACATTTTATACAGCAGTAGTGGAGGGCTTAAGTCCCTCAAGCTAAAGCTAAATAATGATAAAAACACAGACTGATGTGCCTCTGCTGTTTTACAGACTTATGTGACCGTTACAGCCATACTCAAAGCTAACAACCTTTTGAAACTCGATTGCTGCATGCTGTCAATTTGCCCAATAGTTGTTGGTCATAAAATATAGCCAATCATAAGCCAACTGTTCCTTAAACGTCTCTTTTTCCATTTCTATATGTGCATAAATTACACTGTGCAAATAAAACCGCTTTAGAGTTGTTGTTGTTCGCACACCCTAAACTTACCGAGGCCATACAGTATATCTGTAGTGGACACACTGAGGATATTATGTATTGATATCAATCTTTTCATGTGACTCTGGTTAAGAAAGTAAACACTCATATTTCCCAAAGTGTTTCTACAATATGGACTTGAGTCTGTATGTAATGCAGTCAAATTGGCTTTACATACTCAAATGTCATGACACTTTATAATCACTTCTTTTATGTTCTGTGCGTAATATGATTTTGCTGTCAGCTCAAGAGGTGTCATATAAGAGTTTCATGAAATAAGCAGCTGTTCTGAAATGAGTATTGAGGCCTGCAGCGTGATTGCAGCCACTTATTGCATACTCTACTGTAAATGTCTGAAAAAACACTTTAAAGCTCCGTTGTGTAATTTTTTTGAGTTGATTCTTAGCAAAACACCCTTTGTTCTTTCACAGATATGTGCTCATTCATGTGTAATTACTTCCACCAACTAATCAAAGTATTCTCGTACGCGTAGAATCTTCCATTCAGAATCATTCAGATTACATACGACCTCCATCTTTAAAATACATTAGCCAAAGAGGGACATCCCTCTGCCTTTCGCTCTTTTCACTCAGTGGCACTGACTGTGACGAATGCTAGGGAGGGAGGGGGAGAAGAATACTTACGACTGCCGGCAGATTTGAAAGCCTGTTGAAAATGGAGGATTGCGCCTATTCTCGAGGACATGTAACGGAGTCGCAAAAGAAGTTAAAAAGATAATTAAAACAACGCAACTGGAGTGGCTTTTCCAAGATGGAAAGAGCTCATAAGGAGCAAGGATTTAAAAAGGGACGCCGAAGTTGCCTGCTTTCTTCCCGACAGGTAATTCTGCCTATTTGTGTAAATTCGGTCCAAGTTTTATAGTTGCTACTTGCTTGACTAACTATAGCATGGTTGAACATAACGCTAGAACAACGTCTAGGATGCTTTTCCTCGCGTCAATGATGAAAAAGGATTGTCTACCTTGTAACATAAACGTAAACATATGTGTCGTGATTTCCCTGGCAGCTCACGTCATGTGCAGTTGTGACACAGACTAGCTACAGCTAGAACAGCTGCATGTTAACGATGGAGATACTAAGAGCTAATTTTGGTTTCATTGACATTGTTCATACTGCTCAGAGAAATGTATTAAAAACACCTTCCTCCCTTGCTTCTCTCCTACGCTGTAAACATTGCCTTACACTATTAATCTCGTACAATATACAGAATAACAATAGCACTGATACTTTGCTAACATTAGCTTGTATATGTTTGGGAACCTGATAGCTGATGTTAGCAATGAAATGGTACCAAAATAACGCAAAACTATTATTACACTGGAAGAAACACTCCCGGACGAAGTCCTACTTCTTGGAATAATACGGCCACTGTAGGATGGAGGGGGGGCTAGAAAGTAATATTCAGTTGGTTGTCATATACAGTTTCACCGCTAGATGGGACAAATTCCTACACAATGTAGCTTTAAACATTTGTGTCCTTGAAAAGTCAAAAACGTGCAACTCATTCTAACTCGTTCCTAATATTTGTCAGTTAGGAATTTGACCACTTCGCTAAAGTGCACACAGTCTAATCAGATCTTCGGCACACTTGGGGCTTTAGGGTTATTGAAGGTTCATGCAGTCGCAACAGGACACACTCGTCCTCCATCATCTCTACTCCCTTTCATTCCTTTTCCCTCAGCACTTGTGTCCTCCTGACACACTCCCTTTCCTGCTCTTCCCTATTAATACCCTCTGACTGCAGGGCTCAGTATTTCCAAACCTCTTTAATTGTGTGACACACACACACACACACACTGAAAGAAATTGGCCGCGTGTCCGGCAATACTGCGCTGCGATTTATCATCATTTAGTGACACTCACCTTAAAAATAAAATATCAAATTGTTGTCTTTTGATTTTATAGTTTCATTTACATGTTATTGTTAACAGCACATTGTTCCAATAGTGCTCAGGCAATGTTGCTCTCTCATTTCTTTGGAATTTTTCTAAATCATTGTCAGATGGTGTGATACAGTGACGTGTCCTCAACAACTTAGTCATCCATTTTGCTGAGGCAATCCTTTATAACTTTTGTGGACAACATTAAACCTCAACAGATGATCTGAAAATGTTTTTGTACAAGTCTCTTAATTGCCCTCCAGCTGCAACTTCAGCAACTCATAAGTGCCTTTGATGATAACAGTATAACAAAATAACAGTATGTCCTCCAATATGTAAAAGATATGTTGTCTTTGCAGTACAGGGAAAAGTAATAGTTATAACATTGACTGTAAAAAAATAAATAAAAATGTTTGACTGAGACGCCGGTGAGTTAAACAAACATAGGCTTTGATATGTCCTTAATTAATAATTCTTAAAATGGTCATGGATTTTAAGAGAAAAGTTAGGACTTTCATAACTGTCAGAAATGTTTTTTTTTACATCCAGACAGCTTAAGGCACTTTGGCACTGCTTTACCAGCTGTGATGTTTGGATCAGTATGATGAAACCTCCACAACCTGTGGAACCAGGGGACCCTTATATCTGTGAAAGTTATATAAATGCAGAGGTTTAAGATATTGTCCCTCCAGTGGCCAGTGGAGGTGTGAAGTTGTGTTTGAACAAGAGTAAATCTTGAGAACTGGGCATGTGTTTACTTGGCAATCCCCTTTATTTATAAAGCCGAGCCCCAGTGTATAGTACCAGGCCGGTGTTGATCACTGTCTATTAGCTGCCCTCGCCTCATTTACCAAAGACAAACACAAGCTGAGCTCCAGGTTTGAAGACACAAACCATTAAAACTTCTGTGCTGTATGACAGCAGGGGAGCTGTGTGCCGGGTTTGTTCCGAGCTGTTTGTGTTTTCCTCTAAATTCTAATCAATATCAGCATTAGAAGCGAACATTGGCTGAAATTACTTGTTTCCAAAAGCTGTCTGTTGCCCCTGTAATAAAACAACTGCTTCATCTGAGAATTGGATATATTTTTGAAGGATTTGCCCAACGTGACCTGCCTTGGTGCTGCTACAGTACCTGTAAAGTTAATGCACTAAACAAAAAATATACTGACCATGGTGCTAATTGGAATTTTTTCTTTCCCATCCCTGATCCAGACTTTAATCAAAGCCATGTACTATTGAGCTTATAGTTTGTATGTAATGTGTATATATGTGTATATGTATATATTTGTATTCATGTAAATGTAAATGGACTGTTCTTATATAGCACTTTTCTAGTCTGAACAACTACTCAAAGCGCTTTTACATGGTACAGGAACCATTCACCATTCACACACATTCATACACTGTGGCCGAGGCTGCCGTACAAGGTACCTACTCATCAGATAATCATTCACACACATTTACGCTCCGATGCGCAGCATCGGGGGCAACTCGGGGTTCAGTGTCTTGCCCAGGGACACTTCGACATGGGACTGCAGGGCCAAGGATCGAACCACCAACCTTGGCAGGCAACCGCTCTACCACTGAGCCACAGCCACATTCATGTATTTCTCCGAATGATTTGTATATGTGACAGGAAGACGTTTGCTAAATAAGTAAGTTTGTGGTGTCTTGTAATCCCATGTGGGATGGGCCAAAATGTTTGGCATGACATATATAAAATATAACTAACTAACTATAGCAATATGGATTTTCTACCTGTCCATTGTTGTTTTTTTTGTACATAATGCAGCTAAACAGTACACACTTAAACACCCCGGTAAATGGAGACTTTAACTTTCTGGAACAATGCCATTTCCTGTAAACGATAAATGTTTAATGTGACTTTGTTTCGCACAAGTAGAGTCCCATTTCAGCATGACTTTCATCACATTACAGCCATAATGATACTCCCCATTTCATGAGGTTAAACTTAAGTTAAAGTGCTAAATATAGCTTTTTGGCTTTTCTCCTTTCCTTTGTGTTATACAGTATATCTTTTTGTTCACGCTATAGGTTTACAAAGTGAAAAAGCCAAAGTCCACCCCAAAAATCTGTTCACAAACAGCTCTATTGTAGTCCAGCCTTTACTTCTGTGACGAACGTGCGTCTCTTTGTAACACACGTTATAATGCTCGCCTAGCTGCTAGCATGGCAATCCCTCATACTCTGCTTCTGACTAGCTAGCAGTGCTTACTGCGCATGTGCGACTCCCAACAAAGAGAGTGAGAAGTGAGATGCCTCACTCTGTAGCTAAAACAGAGACCTGAACACAGTGAAAAGAGGAGCTGCACCAATGTGCAGTACAAAAAATATATGGTGTTTTCTGAAAATTAAACCACATAAATCTATTCTGTTACAACTTCTAAACACAATTATGAACCTGAAAATTAGCATAATATGAGCACTTTAAAGTGCGTAAAACCAACACAATATATACGTTAATAGTTGAACTACGCTGAACTAAATAAACAGCATTAAGATAAATAAAATCACATCTCTCCTATATTATATATAATGTACATTATATATAATTTCTTAAGGTTTTTAGGTGAACCCTGTACAAACCATAAACAATCTATAAATAGCCTAGTAATGTTGTCTAATAAAATAAAAATAAACACCCAAGTATGAAATTAAACATTTTTTTTGTTTTTGTTTTTTTGCTTTATTTAAAAGTAAAAAAGCTTTTGAAAGTGGAGTTGAGTACCTCGCCTCAGTCACCATGGTGTGTTAATTCATTGTTTTTAATTGAGCGCAATGGGGCCTGTATGGCAGCTTCAATATGTATTATTATACAGGAAAGTATGTTACTTTGTCTTTCAAAATGAAATTGTCTCCCTTTTAATATAACTAATGCTGGTCAATTCAAATATTCCTTCAGTTACTCAAGCACTAGTATTGCAGACCTCCATGTTTAGTACTATGCGCGTAGGAACCTTATTGTGAGAACAGTACTAGGTCTGAGTTTATCAGTACAGTTTGATTACTGCGCCGCTCGTCAGTGTGATGCTGGTGGATTAAGACCAAGCCAACTGGTAATATGCTGCTCCTCAGAATTTCATGACGTGGGGCTCCTCTGTCACTTGAAGATGGATCAATGGTTGCGGACCTTTGAAGAACAGCGGCTGTACGGCTTCATTTTCTCCTGGCAATTCACAGCAACTCTGATTGATTACACACAGGGATGAGCAGTCGGATGGAGTTGGTGGTTTCATTACGTCCCTCGTTGCAGCTGCTGTTACAGCTGCTCAAAGTACTCTCTGTATCTCAAACTAACTTAAAGGTGGTCAAATATAGAAAGAATTACACATTGTGAACAGTAGCCGTTGGCGATACACAATTCGCCGATACACAAAGAATAGGATCATTTTGGGCAGTGTTGTCTGCTAAATTTGTTACTATTTTAGATTTTTCAAAGGTGAAACATCTCAGTCCTGCTGACACAGCTTACAGCAAGTCCGTCAAATCCTCTTGTGGGAGCATATTGAGCCCTAGTTTAAGACACCTGATTAACAGACCATAGAAGAAGAATATCCCTTTATACGCTCTGTCTTCCCCATTGATGTGCACAAGACTATTTCTTCCCTCTTCTCCCTTTCGTGTTCACAGATGTCTGTGCTGCTGATGCAGACAAAGCCAACACTCAACATGAGTGTACTCATCTAACAATATGTTGACGCTAATGCAGATTCTCAACATTTGAGTATTTGTATTTGCATGGGGGGAAAAAACAAGAGGCACATGTATTTTGTAATTAGGACAAGAAGCTTTGAACGTCGCCTCGCGGTTGGATGCGCAGAGAAAGTGTCGGATGTGTTTTCCTTCCGCAGCAGATCTGTCATTTCCACATTCAGCTCGAGCAGTCAGATGGACGGGGAGCGATTATTTGGCGGTGACAAGTTCAACGTGCAGCGCTCAGCATCCTGAAAGAGGGTGACATTTCAGCTGTCCAAAAGGACACGCTGAGTGCGCCATGTATCAGTGAGGCGGCATTTACGCCTCATTGGGGCGGCTTGTCACTAATCGATGCAACAGCCTCGGAACATAAATCTCCCTTGTTGTTTTTATGTAGGAGTGATTGTTTTGGGATTTTACCCACTCCAAATGGTTTATCTGAACAACAATACATCAGTCATTTGTTGCAGCCTGGAGAGACACTAGTGGTCTAATTTTGGAAAAGGAGAATGTGTTGAGCCTGCTCATTGCCAGAACGGCTGAATACACACATGCACTCGTTGTAAATTACCATTATACAGCTGATAAATATTGAGTTCTCTATTACATTCTCTTGTAATATCCTGTGTGCACATTTGTTGTAGTATTGATCCATAATTATAATAAAGTTGATTTGTTTTGAAAATATAGTGAGTGTACTGAAACAATAACTAATAAACCCAAAACAATAAAAATGCCGGCTGTGAATTAAAATCATTGTTACAGAACAATAAAACCGGGAAATAGAATAAAATATTAACTTGCTCTCAAAAGGTTGTGGGAGCCGAAAGATGTTGCAGTTGTGTTCACAGGCAGGGCAAATGAGTACCTATATTAAACTTTATCATAGTTAGCATTCATGGTTAGCACAACAACTTTTCTTTTCTCAACTTCTCCTCAAACATAGATTAAAGAAGGCTTCCTATAGTTTCAACCCACTTACAATTCATGTAGTGAAAGTATGCCAATATGCTAACCATGTTCATTAGAAAAATAATTTTATGAGTTTGAGATTGGATGACTCAAAACTTGAAAAAATGTGTACAGTACAGGCCAGAAGTTTGGACACACCTTCTCATTCAATGCATTTCCTTTATTTTCATGAGTATTTAGATTCTCACTGAAGGCATCAAAACTATGAATGAACACATGTGGAATTATGTACTTAACAAAAAAGTGTGAAATAACTGAAAACATGTCTTATATTTTAGTTTTTTTCCAGTTCTTCAAAGTAGCCACCCTTTGCTCTGATTACTGCTTTGTACACTCTTGGCATTCTCTTGATGAGCTTCAAGAGGTAGTCACCTGAAATGGTTTTCCAACAGTCTTGAAGGAGTTCCCAGAGATGCTTAGCACTTGTTACCATTTTGCCTTTACTCTGCGGTCCAGCTCACCCCAAACCATCTCGATTGGGTTCAGGTCCGGTGACGGTGGAGTCATCTGGCGCAGCAATCCATCACTCTCCTTCTTGGTCCAATAGCCCTTACACAGCCTGGAGGTGTGTTTGGGGTCATTGTAATGTTGAAAATAAATGATGGTCCAACTAAACGCAAACCGGATGGGATGGCATGTCGCTGCAGGATGCTGTGGTAGCCATGCTGGTTCAGTATGCCTTCAATTTTGAATAAATCCCCAACAGTGTCACCAGCAAAGCACCCCCACACCATCACACCTCCTCCTCCATGCTTCACGGTGGGAACCAGGCATGTAGAATCCATCCGTTCACCTTTTCTGCGTCGCACAAAGACACGGCGGTTGGAACCAAAGATCTCAAATTTTGACTCATCAGACCAAAGCACAGATTTCCACTGGTCTAATGTCCATTCCTTGTGTTTTTTGGCCCAAACAAATCTCTTCTGCTTGTTGCCTCTCCTTAGCAGTGGTTTCCTATCAGTTATTTGACCATGAAGGCCTGATTCGCACAGTCTCCTCTTAACAGTTGTTCTAGAGATGTGTCTGCTGCTAGAACTCTGTGTGGCATTCATCTGGTCTCTAATCTGAGCTGCTGTTAACTTGCGATTTCTGAGGCTGGTGACTCGGATGAACTTATCCTCGGCAGCAGAGGTGACTCTTGGTCTTCCTTTCCTGGGGCGGTCCTCATGTGAGCCAGTTTTGTTGTAGCGCTTGATGGTTTTTGCAACTGCACTTGGGGACACATTTAAAGTTTTCGCAATTTTCCAGACTGACTGACCTTCGTTTGTTAAAGTAATGATGGCCACTCATTTCTCTTTACTTAGCTGATTGGTTCTTGCCATAATATGAATTCTAACAGTTGTCCAATAGGGCTGTCGGCTGTGTATCAACCTAACTTCTGCACAACACAACGGATGGTCCCAACCCCATTAATAAGGGAAAAAATTCCACTAATTAACCCTGACAAGGCACACCTGTGAAGTGAAAACCATTTCAGGTGACTACCTCATGAAGCTCATTGAGAGAACACCAAGGGTTTGCAGCGCTATCAAAAAAGCAAAGAGTGGCTACTTTGAGGAATCTAAAATATAAAACATGTTTTCCGTTATTTCACACTTTTTTGTTAAGTACATAATTCCATATGTGTTCACTCATAGTTTTGATGCCTTCAGTGAGAATCTACAATGTAAATAGTCATGAAAATAAAGAAAACACATTGAATGAGAAGTTTTGTCCGAACTTTTGGCCTGTACTGTACATTAATAATAAAAGACTAATTTTTTTTTTTTTTTATACACTTTGTTTTACAATTTCATTTCCTTAAGGCAAAGTCCCACTCCTTTCATCTAATAAGGCAGCATTTCAAATGCCTATACAAGTGAAATCTCTAGCTCTATGTTGAATTGGAATATTTTGTATAACATCACACTGAAGGTGATTTGTTCCATTTTTCCTTAGATTGTGTACGCCGCTGTGGACTGTACAAAAGGACAGAACCACGAGCTTTGTAAGCAGGAAGGAGTGGAGGGCTACCCAACATTTAACCACTACAACTATGGCAAGTTTGTGGAAAAATACAATGGAGATCGTGGGGTAAGTGGTGCTGCATATCTCACCTTGTACTTTTTTCTTTTTTTCTTTTTTCTTACAGTCTGAAGATTTTAACACATTGAACACATAACGAGAATTTCTATCTTTTTTTCTTTGGTAAAAAAGTAAGTTGGTCCGTATAAACCCCATAACTGATTTAGTTACATACTCCAAACACACATAATCTGCATGTATGTTAAAGTAAGTGAATAGCATAAATAAGCATCTCTGACTAAGCCTTGGACTCCCCAAAGCTTAATTAAAATACCAATTTAGCCATAAAAAAAAAAGACTTCTAAGGACTTTAGGCAGTCCGTAGCTGTTATCCTGCAGTGTTCGTGGGTTCAGAATTTAGATGCTTTTAAAGCTGGGATGCCAGTCTTTCTGCAGTTGGTAAGGATTTTAAAAGGCTCCATAATGTGTAGCAATATCTTTCATGTAACACTCCCTGAAATGTATGATTTTGCAAAGGATTTCATCGTCATTTATTTGTTGCAAAAATTGCATTTGTACTGTAGGTATCAGCCGATAGAATAACCTGTTTAAGTTCATGCTACTTTGAGAAATGTTGTCCACCTGTCTGGCTTACCTCCTAAATACAGGCTTCTATGGTATGGGAAATCTGATATACACACTACTAATCCCAGTTATGATCAGGTTTTAAGAATATTTGGTTACACTTTACTTGAAGGTATCTACATAAGAGTGACATGAAACTGTCATGAACGTGTCATAAACGTTTATGACAGAACACTTCTTTTAGTGAGTGTCATTCATTTTTTAAGTTAGGGTTAGGGTTCATGTGTCATGACTGTGTCATGACAGTGTCATGTCACTCTTATGTAGATACCTTCAAGTAAAGTGTTACCGAATATTTTATGTTTTGTGCATGTAAACATCATATCCTATTTTGGAAACTGGGAAAGCACATATCCCAGTTTGGGAGGAACACAAATATGCTCGATGGCTTACCACAATATAAACTACAGTAGGATACTGTGGTGAACACCTTAGCCAGGTTCCTGATCACAACCTGCCATGCGCACAGGTGTGTTCTCAAAGTGAATTACAAGTAGTAAGTCATTAAAAATGTCAAACAATACAATGCTGATCTACACCCTAAAAACTAAACTGCATCAGTGTCCAGGCAGCCAGAAACCTAAATTGGTTTATCCTTAACTACAGTGCGTTTACATGCTTGGATTGAAGCAGAAGGGACCGTAGGCGGCTGCTGCTGCTGAGCCGAGCAACGCTGTTCTGTTTAGTTGTATCATAGCAACCGGTTGCGCTGACGGATTATTTCTGAATTAAATCCACTCCAGCGGCAGTATGAAGCATGTGCAGACGCTTGACCCGACCATACTCCGGTTAAGGTGTATACATGCAGGAATACCAAAAGGAGTTTCGAGGTCTGTTAACCAGGTTATGAGAACTCCGGTTTTAACCGGGGTAAGGTGTATACATGGTGTTTGAGAAACCGTGGTATTGCCTTAACCCGAATATAATCTTCTTCTTTTTTTAAACTGCATGTAAACGCACTGACTGACAGAACTCAGATTGTACAGAAATGACAAACCCGGATATTGTTAGAATCACATACCGGAATTTGAAGAACCAAGTTTCTCTGTTTTCCCTTCACAGACTAAATGTGCGCCTAAACGTTCTCATTGTTGGTTTCACTGTGTAAACGCTTTACACAGTGAAACCAACAGGGAGAATGTTAAAAGTGTTTTTTATTTTATTTTTTTAAATACAACTATTGTAATTCCATACAAGTGGAAAAAGTTTTTATGTTAACTGAATTATTTATGGCAAAAAGGACAGTCAATGACCAGGGTCATGCACACAGATCAACCCAACTTTAAGTGGAGTATTGGACATTTGGCAGCAGAGAATTTTACAGGCAGATATAAATATTACAGATAGGGCCAAGTAGATTGACCTTGAACTTGGCAACAAAATTTGGATTCTGTGTTTACTTCTCTTATCTCCATGCTGTCAGGCTAGGTTGAGAACGAGATCATGTTTAATGGCGGTACTCTGATCTCTGTGAGATTACAAAAAAAGGCATTTCAAGACAAAATTCAAGATAATTGCTTCAAGTTGTGAAATGATCCCTGAACCCTGTGCTTTACCGACTCTGACTGTCCCTCTCTCCACAGGAGGCGGGCTTCATAGGTTTCATGCGCAGCCTAAGAGGACGTGATCAGGAAAAGGTTGTCAAGAGAAAGGAAGAGCTCTGAGGGCGGCGTGCAGGTGCAGGGAGGGGGGGAGTTGCACTGCACAGTTTGTCATTGCACTGTGACCCTTGACCCTGGCAAGGGCCCAATCAGCACTGACATGGGAGACTTGATGACCTCAGTGAAAGGCTATTTTTTTATACCGTGGTGATCACATTTGTAATAATAATACCAACAGAGTACCTACAGTGAGACCGACCACTTGAGACTTCTTTTTTTTCATGGATATTCTGATGGGCAGAAAAATACACTGACAAAAAAAGTGATTTATTTTCTTTTTTTGCCCAAACACTGTGACTACATATGTGAAAAGCTACACCCTATACATTATCTATGCAATGCTGACCCCTGCGTAGCTCTGCGGAGGTCTGTGTAACGGATTGACACCCGTGGTGGTGAGCATCAATAATTAAAGGTGAAAGCTGCACTGTCCGTCACTCCACAGGGGTCCAAATCCAGTCCCATCAACCCTGCTCTGTCTCTAGAAAGAGACATACACCGGTTGGTTCCAATATTTTTACCTTCATGTCTTAAGTCCAGAACCATCCAGAATATTGCTTTGTTATCCTCACAGATCAGTTGGAAGATAACTGCATTTAACACTTACATTTAGAACATTTAAAAAAAGCCTAAGCTTGTACAGTAAAATGTGAAGTGCTACTGTAGTAATAAGGTTCTGTAGCAATGATATCATGGCCAAAGGGTCAATATTCTGTATGGTTCCACGCTCTTGTGATTAGTTTTGCTTTTAGAAAGGACTTACAAATTGTTGTTTGCTTAAAACTGTGGCCTTAAAGATACAAAAATGAAAACATGCTGGAATTGCAGAAATATAAAATGATAAAAAGTGGAAGGCAATCAGAGGCCTGATGCCCTTACAATTCCCCTCATGGACCAGAGCACGTCAGCGTGGAAAAAAACAAACTAAAACCTGAAATGCCAAATATTTCTTGCGCATCTCTTGATATTTTCATGCTTTGTACATTTCCAAATATTAACAACATTCAGAGATGTAGTGATTTAACAAAGGTAGGGTTCATTTACTTACAGTAAGCATGGGAAATGCTTGAGTGTGGAGGCTAAATATTGCATGATGATCATAAAATGTCCAAATCATAACACTGAACACCCACACAACACACAGGTGTTTATAGTTAATGTGGCTGATTGGACTTTTTCCAGGACTTTGTGGGTGTGGTTAGACTGAGTGATTGACATCTTCCTGACTCCACTGTTAATGTTGGTGCACCTGTTAGGGCGGGACAAATGACACCTTTGTCATCCTTATTGGTAGAAAGAATTTGTAACCTAATAAGTTCCCATCAAATCTCCAGCCTGAAAAGAGTCTTATCAGCCAGAATAACTTTAAGGCTTTAAGGGTACCCAGTCTGTTTTATGCCCATGTCTTTCCGCCACCTTTGCTAAACTGAATGACACCAAGGAGCCAAAATGACAATACTCCACCGTTTTGTCTTGATCTGTGTCTGCCTGCCATCATGCCTCGGCCTGGAATTTGCTCTGCTCGAGTTACCTTGGACAGTGCTCTCCCATGCCTTCCATCATACTCCAAGAGATTAACTCCTCCAAGGAAAAATTAAGTAAGTGAAGTCTCCAGACCCCCTCCCACTTCTGGCAGCATAACACCATGGTCATTACTTTTGTGGCCACTATAAATATTTAAAAAGCTTATCTGTAGCTGAACTTGTGTTTTATTATTCAAGACTTTGGTTTCTTTCATTATAAATAAGGTTCTCAGGGATAGCGAAACACAATTAAAGGGAACTAGTTTGTTAGTTTGTAATTTTGCATTCCAGCTGAATATTTTGAGCCCTTAAGTCGCCAAATTAAATATTGTTTACATTTATATCCCAAGTTAAAAAAAACAATTGAGTTGTCCTTTTTCTGTGCTACACTACCGGTCAAAAGTTTGGGGTCACTTAGAAATTTCCATTCCAGACAGAATACCAGCAGAGATCAGTTGCATTGTTTTTTTTAATCAGGGCAGCAGTTTTCAGATTACATTATGTGCTTACATAATTGCAAAATGGTTCTCGACTGTTGTAGACAGAAGTGGCTGAAGAAATGCTTGAAATTCCATGCTTTTTGGTCTAAACGTCATACCCAAATTAAAAGTGGTACAGCTCCCATATACTTTGACACTTAGGGGTGTGCCTGATATCATTGGAAAGGAAACACTCAAGTTGTGTCAGGGTGATTCTAGGCCTTACTGACACAGAGTTACAGAG